>NW_011888837.1:2407528-2416137 GCF_000151845.1 Pteropus vampyrus
AACAGTCATGCCCTCCAGGTATCACTGTCTCCTGCTCAACTGCAGACTGGTTCCCTTGAAGTGACAAAGCTGCTTTATGTTTGGCTGTAAAAAGAAAATAATACTTTCTTCTGCCCCCCAGGATTATGTGCTTTTAGCAAGTACCATGGCAGTGCTGCACGTGTCTTGATGGTTTTCGGGACTTTAATGAAAGTACTTTTACAGAACGTTTTCAAAGAATTATCACAATCTCAAATGGCTCAGAAATGAGTCTAAGGAAGGCCCAGCTGGGGAACCACAGAATTCCTTTTGTCTTCCACTGACCAAGCCTTTCCTACTGAATGGAGATCGCGAGCCTGACTTCTTATCTCAGGATGAGTCTCACAAGTACAGGCATATCTCATTTTATTGTACTTCACAGATATTGCCTTTTTTTTTTTTTTTACAACTTGAAGGTTTGTGCAATCCTGCATCGAATGTCTATCAGTGCCTTTTATTTTTTGCCAACAGCATTTGCTCACTTTGTGTTGCTGTGTCACGTTTTGATAATTCTCATAATATTTCAAACTTTTTCGTTATTATTATATTTGTCATGGTGATCTGAGATTAAAGATCTTGGATGATACTATTGTAATTGTTTTTGGGACACTCAGAACATTTAGGTAAGCAGTAAAATACCGAACAATGTACATTTCCTCTATCCTTCATGCCTTGTTTTCTTTGTGGTTAAATCTCCTTTGGTCTAGAACAGTAAAAAAAGGGAAGGTTTGGAATACTATTTTATTAAATAGGCAGAAAACTGGTTACAATTTTAAATATTCAAAGTGGTTAAAACACTTGTTTATATAGTTGTGAGGGAAACTGATTCTGTGAGAGAAATCTGGTGTGACTATCAAGCCACTGAAGTTTTAAATTAGGTTATTGGTTTTCTCATTCAAAACATATGGAGCCCTCAAATTCCAGATATGTTATATTGTAATATTGATTTGGAAGCTAGTTGTTTAGAATAAATATTGTTTATAACAACTGTTAGAGGAAAAACTATTTAATTTACTATATAACCTATTTATCATTCAATGCAATGAAAGGAGAAAACAAAAATGTTAATTCTAATAATAATTACATAGCGATAATTAAATTTAATTTAATACTTACACTAAAGAGATGTGCTTGAGGAAAAGTATGCTGAATAAAACATGAAGATGGAGATGAACATTGTGAAAAATATGAAGACATCAGGGCATTTTGAGGGCCTTTCAGCTCAGGACTGGGAGTGATGAAAAGGCGTGGTATGCAGCTTTAAATAAGGCAGGTCTGCAGCTGACCTTCTAGAACTCAGGTAGTGCTTGTATTTTTGCCACTCATTTCTGATCCAGGCTCCTCAGCAACCTTGTGAAGCAGAAACCATATGCCACAGAGGTGCAGTTCCAATCAATTATTACGGATTTCACTCACCTGGCAAAGATGTGCTGCCAAGCAGAAAAAAGTGAAATATGTTTCCAAGAAGAGGTATTCCTATTTCCTTGCCTGTTCTCTTTGCACTCTTGGGGCTTCTTAAAGTTAAAAAAGCTTTTTCCCCATTCCAATTATGAGTGGATTAGGAGAAAATCACTGTCTAGATGGATTGACATATTTGGTTTTAGGATATGTTAATAGTTATGTTTGTTTGAGAAAATTAGGAGTGTTAGACATGGATAGATATGAATAAAAGAGTCATGATACCATATGGACTGGGCATGTTTATGACTGGGAATGGAAGAGAGAAGGATGAACTGAAGACTGATAACTGTAGAGAAATGGAGTCCTTGGAAATACAGAGAAATATAAAAGAAATAACAGTTTGAAGACCTGTCTGAACAAACTATAGTTTTGTTCTAGAGATTTCTGAGGGCATGATCAGGAAGAGTCACCAAATGTAGTTTAGGGCTTAACTAAGGAACCTAAGGATTTCATTTTCTCAGTGGCCAGAAGATGATTAGAATAGGGATTGAAGAATTGGAAAGAACGATGGCCAGAGAAGAGTGTTTATCTGTGTACACACACCAGACTGACTACCAGGAAACTGTTTTCTGTAATTTATCTAATGGCATGTAGTTAACAAGTAAATGATTTTTACTTGTTAAATCATTTTAAGTCAAATTTACTTGTGACTTAAATTTCAAAGAACATCATGGTGGCACAGAATATTCATGTAAATTCATGCAGCGGAACTGGAATAGACTGTTCTCTCAGAGGCACGACTTGAGGAGCAGAAACTTGGATACAGTGGGTAATAGTACCTGAGTAGAGGAAATTAATTGTTCAGGTTAAAGAAAAAAAATAAAGCAGCCTTTACAGTCAAAACAGGCTGGGGCTGGTTAGGACTGTAGCGAAGTTTAACAATGGCCCAAGAAAATGTTTTCACAGGTAACAATTTTCACGAATGCCTTAAATTTCTTTAGTGGCTCTTTTCTATGTAATCAGCCAAACTGTACATGTATATTTTATTGAAAGTCATATATCTGTAGTACAGTCAAAGATAGGCAAACTACAGCCCTCGGGCTAAAGCGGTTCTACTTTCTGTTTTTGTAAATAAGGTTGTATCAGGACACAGTCATGCCCATTTACTTACATATTGCCTACTACTGTTCTTTTGTCTACAACAAGAGAATTGAGTAGTTGCAGAATTGAGTAGTAGTAACAGAGACTGTATGAACTGCAAAGGCCCCAATATTTACAATCTGGCGCTTCACGGAAAAATAATTCGCTGACTCCCAGACTAGCTGATATAAAAAATGAAAATAATTACCTATACTGGAATCCATTTACTTATTTTAAAGCTGTTTTACTTTTTGTAAAGCCTTCAGAAAACATGTCTCTACCCATGTAACAACCCCATAGCCACACAAAGAAACACTTTTGCAGAAGGGCCTGTGCCTGGAAATTTCCAAGGGAGTTTTCTTGAAGTTTTCTTGCCCTTGAGGACCACTTCAAGAACAACTTTTCTAAAGTACAAGTAGATAATTACAAACTATTCCCTCATCCGCTCCCAATGTTTTCATACGCCTTTTAATGAGAAGTTAGAACCAAAGACAGTAACAGGAATAATAAAACAATTGGAAAATAATAATTTATGGAAAAAATTGAAAGAATTTAGGGATATTAAATATAAATATAAGACTGGATTATTTAAAAAATAACTTTATAGTATATTAATAGGCCTAACAAAAAATGTGGGAATAGGTGATCAAAATATTTTGAAATCTTATCATCAAGAATTTGTCTTTGTGCTTCTGTGTTTGTGGAAGGAGTCTAGATTTGACTATAGTATAAAGGAATACTAGTGACTTTGGGAGTCTCCATGGAACCACAATCCCAGAGGTGAAGAGGCTCAGCCAACTGGCAGTCTGCAGATGTTCCAAGTCAGGTTAAAAGACCAACTGCCCCGGGGACCTACAGGCATTTTCTTTCTTTCTTTTTTTCTCTTCTGAAATTACAATAACCAATTATGTGAACTTGTTCTTCCTCTTAAAAGAGAAAGCAGACAAGTTTGAAGACTGCCTTTCTAGCAATGGCTATTGGGAAAAGGCATTTTTAGATAAGATGGAGGCTATATTTTGAGTAGTTAGCCAGAATGAGGGCAAGTTCTAAGGAGAAAAAGTACAGCAAAGTCGTGTTGGAATGTTGGCAAGAGTAAGAATAAAATATAAAGGAGGAATAAAATAAGAAACTCAGCTACACAAGGTGTATTTGGATCATCCAAAGAAAAGGAATCTCACCTTTCATAAAATAATAATGTGAGTTATAATCCTCAGCAGGTTCAAGGAGAAAATTCTCTCTTTAAGGTGAGTGGAGAAAGATAACTATAACCTGAAATATCTATCTATCTATCAAAAGAATATAATATAGAAGAAAATTAACATGAATTAGCAGAAATTTGGACAGGGTGAAATGATGTTTTGAAAATAACACATGAATTTAACAATAAAAACAACCCCAAAGTTCTGCTTTTATTTTTACTTTTAAAAATAATTATTTTTTAAATTACAGTTAACACTTCAATGTTATATTAGATTCAGGTATACAACATAGTGATTAGACATTTCTATCACTTGCAAAGTGATCACCCCAATAAATCTACTACCCATCTGACACCATACATAGTTATTATAATATTATCAACTATATTCCTTATGCTATACTTTATTTCCCCATGACTATTTTGTAACTACCTTTTTGTATTTTTTAATATCTTCCCCTTTTTAACCCAGCCACCCAACTCCCCTCTCATCTGGCAACCATCAAAATGTTCTCTGTATCTGTGAGTTTCTTTCTGTTTTGTTGTTTGTTTGTTTTGTTTTTTAAATTCCACATATAAGTGAAATTATATGGCATTTGTCTTTCTCTGTCTGACTTACTCCATTCAGTTTTATGCCTTCTAGGTTTATCTAAGTTGTTGCAGATGGCAAGATTTCATTCTTTTTTATGGCTAGATAATATTCCATTATATATATGTAGTACTCTTCTTTATCAATTCATCCATTGATGGACATTTAGATTGCCTCCATATAGTAAATAATGCTGCAATGAACATATGGATTCACGTGTCCTTTCAAAGTAGTGTTTTTGTTTTTTTCATATAAACACCCAGAAGAGGGATAACTAGGTCCTTCTTTGTCTCTTGTTGTAACCTTCGTTTTAAAGTCTATTTTGTCTGGTATAAATATTGCTACCCTAGCTTTTTTGTTCTTTAGTTTTCCTTTTCATGAAATATCTTTTTCTGTCTCTTTACTTTCAGTCAGTGTGTCTTTCAATCTGAAATGAGTCTCTTGTAGACAGCATATATAAAGGTCTTGTTTTCTAATCCATTCAGCCACCCTATGTCTTTCGATTGGAGCATTTAATCCATTTACATTTGAAGTAATTGTTGCCATTTTATTATTCATATTTTTTGTCTTTTTTCTTTTTCATCTTTAAAAAGTTTATTTAACATTACCTGTAATACTGGTTTGGTGGTGATAAACTCCTTTAGCTTTTTCTTGTTTGGGAAACTCTTTATTTGTCCTTCGATTCTAAATGATAACTTTGCTAGGTAGAGTAATCTTTATTGTAGGCCCTTGCTTTTCATCATTTTGAATATTTCATGCCAATCCCTCTGGCCTGCACAGTTTCTGTTGAGAAATCAACTGACAATCTTATGGAAGCTTCCTTGTAGGTAACTAACTCTCTTGCTGCTTTTAGAATTCTCTCTTTGGCATTTTAATTATGATGTATCTTTGTCTGAGCCTCTCTGGGTTCATCTTGTTTGTGACTCTGCACTTCCTGGCCTTGTATGTATATTTTCTTTACACATGAGGAAAGTTTTCAGTCATTATTTCTTTAAATAGGTTTTCAATCTCTTGCTCTCTCTTTTCTCCTTCTGGTACCTCTAAGATGCAAGTTGTTGCATCTAAGATGCTTGATGTTTGTTGTTCCAGAGGTCCCTTAAACTATCCTCAGTTTTTTGGATTCTTTTTTTCTTTTTGTTGTTCTGATTGGATGTTTTCTTCTGCCTTATATTCCAAATTGCTGATGTGATTCTCTGTTTTTTCTAATTTACTGTTGATTCTTTGTAATGTATTCTTCATTTCAGTTATTATATTCTTAATTTCTGACTTGTTCTTTTTTATGTTTTCTAACTCTATTTTTATGTTTCCTGTCTCTTTGTTAAAGTTCTCACTGAGATCACTAAGCATCCTTATAGCCAATGTTTTGAACTCTGCATATGGTAGATTGCCTGTCTCCATTTTGTTTAGTTCTCTTCTGGAGCTTTGCTCTCTTCTTTCATTTGGGACATGTATCTTTGTCTCCCCATTTTGGCTGCCTCCCTGTATTTGTTTCTATGTATAGGTAGGGCTGCTATGTCTCTCTGTTTTGGTAGAGTGGCCTTATGTAGTAGGTGTTCTGTGGGACCCAGTGTCATAGCCTCCTTGATCACCTGAGCTGGGTGCTCCAGGTGAGTCCCTTGTGTGGGTTGTATGTGCCATCCTATTGTAGTTGAGCCTAGGTTGCTGTTTGCACATCAGTGGGAAGGTTTGACTCTCAGGTTGATTGGTTGCAAAGACTGACTGTGACCACAGTGGAGGAACTATTGTGTAGGGGATGATATTAAGGAGGAGGATTCATTTTAGTGGGGCTCTGATCCCTGCCTAGTCTCTCCTTTGGGTGTGTCATTTGTGGAGGCAGTTGGGTGATGCTCTGGTGTGATCTGAAGCTAGCCACTGGGTGTGTTGTTTCTGGGGCCTCTTGGGAGGGGCTCTGTTGCAGACCAAAGTCAGTGTTGCCTATGCCTTGCCTAGGGTCACTTGGTATGAGCTACAAAGTGATCTTCTGATGATTACCACTTGTGCTGAGCTTGGAGATGCCTAGAAGAGACTAAGCTGTGAACCAAGACTGGCTGCTGTTAGTACTGGGCTTGGGGCTGCTTAGCAAATGGTAGGCATGCTGAGGCCAGATGCTGCTTGTGTGGGGTTCATGAATCTTTGAGAGATTTTAAGAAAGTCTGTAGAATAAGCCAACACAGATCATTTGTATGGAAAAGCCACTAGAAGCAGCTTGAGTAGGCCCACAAGTTAGGTGGGGCAGGATCTCTGGGAATCACCAAGGTGAGGTGAATAGTGTTGGCTAGGTTGACGGATACTCAGATATGGTGCCTGCCTGTAACTGCATGCCAGGTTGGAGGAGGGCTCAACAAAGGAACAATGTTTTTGCCAGCATTTCTGTCTGGGAGAAAGCTACCCCACCACTCCTCGTGCTAAAATCAGACAATTCAATTCTTCTGCATATGTCTCTGGTACTTTGGGAGCTGCTGCCCCAATGCTGGAGCTCAGAGTGAGTGAGTCTATCAGTGGGTAAGTTCATGTACAGGCCCCTTTAAGAGAAACACTTGAGACTCCAGCCGCCCTGTTTCACTCAGCCACAATCTCGGCTGGTTTTCATAGCCAGAAGTTGTGGGAACTTATCTTCCTGGCACTGGTGCTCTGGGCTGTGGAGCCCAGTGTGAGATTGGGACCCTGCTCCTTTGGGGGGATCTCTGCAGCCGAGATATCATTTCTGATTTTAATTGTCCTACTTGGGTGTAGGATACCCATTCTGCATCTTTTCTTCTCCTACCAGTATGGCCTTAGTTATAGGACTTCTGTTCAGCTAGGCAATTCTCAGTTATGGTTGTTCTGTAGTTTAGTCGTAACTTTAAAGTGGTTGTGAGAGGAGGCCAGCACAGAATTTACCTACTCTGCCATTTTGACTGCTGCTTTTAGATGTGACTTAACACAAGTTCATATGAAGAGACCTGCTGGTTTAAGTAGTCTATACTAACAACTTGATGGGTCTGTTATCAAAACTATTGCAATCTTGGAATGCATTTCTGAAGGAGAATAAGCATCAAATTAAGCAATGTGATAATCCCAATCTATATGGGTCAGGTCATTTTGGGTTATCATGTTTAGTTTTTTATGATATGTTACATAACTTTTGAAAATTATGTAAGTAATATACAAACATGATAAATTTTCAAACAGAAGAGCAGGTCATTGTTCCCATTCCCAAAAGATAACCAATTAAAAATTTTTACTTTTAGTTCTCCTAGTGATTACTATCATCGCTTTAATATTACTAAAATATTATCATTACTTAAAGAATATAGTGTACTTACACTAACTTCAACAACCCTTCCCACAAATTATTTCTCAATTTTTTTAAAAAAGTATTTTTAGTTCTTATATTGTTTCTATTTTATTTCTTGGTCCTGCAACTTCAGTCAGCATCTGATGATTCTCTAAAACATAATTAACATGTCTAAATTTCTTTTGATTTCTTTGCCAGCTTTCCTTTTTAAAGCTATACCATTACTTCTACACTGTCTGGGTTTATTCATCCTGCTTTGTAAATATAAGGTTTATGTGCTTTGTTAATAGATTGATGCAAAAAACTGGAAACCATTAAATAGTATATTCAATAGTGTGTTTACTTAGAATATTATTTACAGCAATACTGTGAATGAATTGACCAATAAGTTAATGACTTATTCTGTACACCTAAAGGGTGTCAAGATTAAATGAAGTGTCTTTTCTTAGCTACTATCAAATGTAGAAAAACATGCCACATTTATTTAGTTTTGCACATTTGGACTATAATTTCTTAGTGTATCCTTCTTTTTTGAGAGTTTCTAATTGCCTTTCACTTTTCTCGTTGACAAATAAAGCACCTACTTTAATCACACCACTAAAATATTTCAGATTCTTAATCATATAGTTTTTGTAATAGAATATTCTCTC
This sequence comes from Pteropus vampyrus, assembly GCF_000151845.1. Classification (NCBI taxonomy): domain Eukaryota; kingdom Metazoa; phylum Chordata; class Mammalia; order Chiroptera; family Pteropodidae; genus Pteropus; species Pteropus vampyrus. Next base: position 2,415,802 of record NW_011888837.1, read on the forward strand.
CTCTTAAAGCTACATTTAGAAATGTAAAACTGACTTAATCTTTCAGTTTGGATCTAATAGTTTCTAGAACTGATTCATGGCTGTCCACATGGGGTTTCTTTTCAGTGTAATCTTGGGTAAATTTTATTATTTCTAAAATCCTATTTGTCTTTTTTCTTGGATTCTTTTAAGTTTTCTTGGCCTGCATTTGTATGTGTGTATGTATGGATGTGTGTATTTTTCCATAATGAGCACATGGGATATAAACTTTCTGGGTCCTTGCATTTGTAAATATTATTTTGTCCATATATTTGCATAGCATTTTATCTGGTATGTCAGTTGGGACTCTTTAGCTGT
>NW_011888837.1:2416187-2435288 GCF_000151845.1 Pteropus vampyrus
TTTTCTCGTTGACAAATAAAGCACCTACTTTAATCACACCACTAAAATATTTCAGATTCTTAATCATATAGTTTTTGTAATAGAATATTCTCTCCTCTTAAAGCTACATTTAGAAATGTAAAACTGACTTAATCTTTCAGTTTGGATCTAATAGTTTCTAGAACTGATTCATGGCTGTCCACATGGGGTTTCTTTTCAGTGTAATCTTGGGTAAATTTTATTATTTCTAAAATCCTATTTGTCTTTTTTCTTGGATTCTTTTAAGTTTTCTTGGCCTGCATTTGTATGTGTGTATGTATGGATGTGTGTATTTTTCCATAATGAGCACATGGGATATAAACTTTCTGGGTCCTTGCATTTGTAAATATTATTTTGTCCATATATTTGCATAGCATTTTATCTGGTATGTCAGTTGGGACTCTTTAGCTGTGAATAATAGGATCAAAATCTGGCTCACCTAAGTAAAAATTAGTTTATTGAAAAGATAGTGGCAGCTTCAGGAATCTTTAGGCAGTTTTTGAAAAACAGGAATCTTTTGAAAAACAGGCTGCGCAGTAGACATCCCTTGGGATGTGCTTTTCAATCCTTTGTTTTCATTCTAGATACTCTTTGGACATGATGATTTGCCAATACCCTTTTAAAATGTGTTGTCTCTCATCTCTTCCAAAATTCTAATGCAATAACCATAAAAATATACAAAAACAAAACAAAACAAAACAAAACTTATCACTAAAAAGAAAAATCTCCATCAACGTAAGAGATATTGATAAACTTCTGGAAAAATAAAAACAAAACCATTGGTATGATATTAACCAGTCTTCCAAAGTGCAGAAATAGGAGCTCAGAAAAGTAACATGAATAGATGCACCAGCAATAAAAGACCCGGAAGTCATTCATTGATGAAGATTTTTCTTTTTAATGATAGTTTTTTTTGTATATTGTTATTGTTATTGCATTAGAATTTTGGAAGAGATAAGAGACAACACATTTTAAAAGGGTATTGGCAAATCGTCATGTCCAAAGAGTATCTAGAATGAAAAGAAGGATTGAAAAGCACATCCCGAGGGATATGGAGAAATAAACTGACAATGTTTATCCAAAAGTCTTAGGATAGGTGACATGTTAGCAGTCTCCTAACAAAGCCCAGAATTACAGTGAATCAAAGAGTGACTGATTTGGTCTCAACATATGGAAGATATTTCCTCTTTCTTCTCTCTGTTATCCGCATTCTATCATACGAGTTCATGTTTTGTATTTCAAAATCTTGCTTGGGCCTCACATCAAGATGTAGAGTTATCGTCATTTTTTATTTCATGCAGGGCAGTCCTTATTATTATAATGCATTCCTTCTACCTTAGCTTTATCAGAAACTCTTTTTTTCCCCCAGTACTTGCTATCATGACAAATTAGAAATTTACCAGAGAACTATGGAATAAATGAAGTCAGGAAGGACTGACATGGAGAAATATGACTTCCTCCACTATTGTTCAGTTCAGAGAAAATGAACAAGATTAAATATAAGGGTCTAGTGATTGCTTAAGGAAAATTTTCCCATGAAGACCCATGAAGATTGGTTTAAAAAGTCTGAGTTACCAAAGAACCTAGGGTACATTAAACTCTAGAGGCATTTTTAAAATGAACCTACATAGATTCTACTCTCTAGATGATTTAGGATAGTACTGCTTGAGGGTAAAAAGGAGGATTAAATTGATAGACTTCTAATCATTTTCCAAAGAATCATAAGGGCTCTTAAGAGTATAAGTCATCTATCCCTCAGAATGTGTGTATGTGTGTGTGTGTGTGTGTGTGTGCACGCCCATGTGCGTGCACATGCGTGCATGTGGAGTTCTGGAGGTCTCATTTCTGGTTTGCTAAAAATCTCACTTTTATCTATCTATCTATCTATCATCTATCTATCTATCTATCTATCTATCTATCTATCTATCTATCTATCTATCTATCTATCTATCTTGGCTTCCACAAATGATTTTTATTTGAACAATGACTATACAGGTAAAAATTGGGGAAAACTGCTGGAAGTGATGTAGAGGTCTATAGCAGTATGTATGAAGAGGGTAGAGAGATACTCTAATTTATTTTAGTGGCTTCTTCCTCTTGAGTCCCTGTACCTGACTATGTGATGATTTAGCCTGGGATTAGCCTAGAATGGTTTTAAAATTCAGTGAGAAGCTGATGCTGATTGTTCGTTTTTACCCTGCAGCGAAAGAGTTCCATATTTTTGTGAGAAGAAAGCAAATTTTTATTTATTCCAAATCTGGGGTCCTGAAAATAGAGGAGACATTGCAGTTAATTAAATCATCAAGCCTTTGAGAAATTCTATGACCTTGAGAAACAAGGTCATTAAAGCCAACTCAGGCATACAACAGAGAGGTTGTAAATATTTTCTCTTTGGGGATCATAGCTGTTTAGGTGTTTTTGTTTGTTTGTTTTCCCTCCTTCTCTCACAGATGTGCTTATTTGCTTTTTTTCGTAGGAGTCCAAACTGATCGAAAAGTGCCAGTCTCTTTTGGGAGGCAAATGATCCCAGCAAATGTCAATGTAGGATCTTTGCCGAGATCTGCATTTTATTTTTCATGAATAAGAAAACACATGTCAAATATTCAAAATAAAATAATAACCAACAAAATAATTTTTCAGCTAATTATAATGTTATTCAAGAACACTAAAGAGTCTACACTAGATCTCCCCTTTCCTATTCAACAGAGAAATCTGCTTATTGTAACCCTCATACAATCCACTTTCATTCTCTTTTCCCTCCCTAAGCTTCCTGGTTCTTAGAAGCAGCAACAGAAATATGAAATCAAGGGGCCTTTGAAAAGCCTCAGGTAGTTGTAAAAGGCTGCCACATTTACTGGGAACTGGTTATTAGGTTTCCAGAGAGAAAAGACCCCAAGTATAAATGGAGTTCTTGTCTATACTGCTACTAAAAATGATTATTGATAAGTTGAATGAAATGTACTTTATAATAAAGTTACCTTCAAAACTGTTTGCCTTTCATCTTTATCCTATACATGTGATGCAGACATTGGAACCAAGGGGTCCTAATATATTTCTATTAATTTGAGCTTTCAGCGATGGTTTGTAACAGCAGTCTTTCTCCTGGAAATCTTGGTGTAAATGATGTAAAGAACTTATTATTTGGACTTATTTTTACTTTTCCAGATTTTGCGGGGGAGTAATAAAAAGCAAGTAGTAATATTTTAGTGTTTACTAAATAAGTTAATTATTTTGATTAGATAAAATAATTTAATTCTCTTTACTTGATTTTAAATAGTATTCCTCACTCCAGTGGTTTCAACATGTTTCTATACATTAGCAAGTTAAATCCAATAAATATATGTTAAGTACATATTGCATTTAATACACTGCTAGGTGCTTCAGGGAATAGCATGAATATGATAAGACCAGATCACTAGTAAGTTCACGTAAAATATAAACACATAAGGAATTATAATAATGGGTAAATTTAAAATATAAGAGACAACACATTTTAAAAGGGTATTGGCAAATCGTCATGTCCAAAGAGTATCTAGAATGAAAAGAAGGATTGAAAAGCACATCCCGAGGGATATGGAGAAATAAACTGACAATGTTTATCCAAAAGTCTTAGGATAGGTGACATGTTAGCAGTCTCCTAACAAAGCCCAGAATTACAGTGAATCAAAGAGTGACTGATTTGGTCTCAACATATGGAAGATATTTCCTCTTTCTTCTCTCTGTTATCCGCATTCTATCATACGAGTTCATGTTTTGTATTTCAAAATCTTGCTTGGGCCTCACATCAAGATGTAGAGTTATCGTCATTTTTTATTTCATGCAGGGCAGTCCTTATTATTATAATGCATTCCTTCTACCTTAGCTTTATCAGAAACTCTTTTTTTCCCCCAGTACTTGCTATCATGACAAATTAGAAATTTACCAGAGAACTATGGAATAAATGAAGTCAGGAAGGACTGACATGGAGAAATATGACTTCCTCCACTATTGTTCAGTTCAGAGAAAATGAACAAGATTAAATATAAGGGTCTAGTGATTGCTTAAGGAAAATTTTCCCATGAAGACCCATGAAGATTGGTTTAAAAAGTCTGAGTTACCAAAGAACCTAGGGTACATTAAACTCTAGAGGCATTTTTAAAATGAACCTACATAGATTCTACTCTCTAGATGATTTAGGATAGTACTGCTTGAGGGTAAAAAGGAGGATTAAATTGATAGACTTCTAATCATTTTCCAAAGAATCATAAGGGCTCTTAAGAGTATAAGTCATCTATCCCTCAGAATGTGTGTATGTGTGTGTGTGTGTGTGTGTGTGCACGCCCATGTGCGTGCACATGCGTGCATGTGGAGTTCTGGAGGTCTCATTTCTGGTTTGCTAAAAATCTCACTTTTATCTATCTATCTATCTATCATCTATCTATCTATCTATCTATCTATCTATCTATCTATCTATCTATCTATCTATCTATCTATCTTGGCTTCCACAAATGATTTTTATTTGAACAATGACTATACAGGTAAAAATTGGGGAAAACTGCTGGAAGTGATGTAGAGGTCTATAGCAGTATGTATGAAGAGGGTAGAGAGATACTCTAATTTATTTTAGTGGCTTCTTCCTCTTGAGTCCCTGTACCTGACTATGTGATGATTTAGCCTGGGATTAGCCTAGAATGGTTTTAAAATTCAGTGAGAAGCTGATGCTGATTGTTCGTTTTTACCCTGCAGCGAAAGAATTCCATATTTTTGTGAGAAGAAAGCAAATTTTTATTTATTCCAAATCTGGGGTCCTGAAAATAGAGGAGACATTGCAGTTAATTAAATCATCAAGCCTTTGAGAAATTCTATGACCTTGAGAAACAAGGTCATTAAAGCCAACTCAGGCATACAACAGAGAGGTTGTAAATATTTTCTCTTTGGGGATCATAGCTGTTTAGGTGTTTTTGTTTGTTTGTTTTCCCTCCTTCTCTCACAGATGTACTTATTTGCTTTTTTTTCGTAGGAGTCCAAACTGATCGAAAAGTGCCAGTCTCTTTTGGGAAGCAAATGATCCCAGCAAATGTCAATGTAGGATCTTTGCCGAGATCTGCATTTTATTTTTCATGAATAAGAAAACACATGTCAAATATTCAAAATAAAATAATAACCAACAAAATAATTTTTCAGCTAATTATAATGTTATTCAAGAACACTAAAGAGTCTACACTAGATCTCCCCTTTCCTATTCAACAGAGAAATCTGCTTATTGTAACCCTCATACAATCCACTTTCATTCTCTTTTCCCTCCCTAAGCTTCCTGGTTCTTAGAAGCAGCAACAGAAATATGAAATCAAGGGGCCTTTGAAAAGCCTCAGGTAGTTGTAAAAGGCTGCCACATTTACTGGGAACTGGTTATTAGGTTTCCAGAGAGAAAAGACCCCAAGTATAAATGGAGTTCTTGTCTATACTGCTACTAAAAATGATTATTGATAAGTTGAATGAAATGTACTTTATAATAAAGTTACCTTCAAAACTGTTTGCCTTTCATCTTTATCCTATACATGTGATGCAGACATTGGAACCAAGGGGTCCTAATATATTTCTATTAATTTGAGCTTTCAGCGATGGTTTGTAACAGCAGTCTTTCTCCTGGAAATCTTGGTGTAAATGATGTAAAGAACTTATTATTTAGACTTATTTTTACTTTTCCAGATTTTGCGGGGGAGTAATAAAAAGCAAGTAGTAATATTTTAGTGTTTACTAAATAAGTTAATTATTTTGATTAGATAAAATAATTTAATTCTCTTTACTTGATTTTAAATAGTATTCCTCACTCCAGTGGTTTCAACATGTTTCTATACATTAGCAAGTTAAATCCAATAAATATATGTTAAGTACATATTGCATTTAATACACTGCTAGGTGCTTCAGGGAATAGCATGAATATGATAAGACCAGATCACTAGTAAGTTCACATAAAATATAAACACATAAGGAATTATAATAATGGGTAAATTTAAAATTTCCATTGTCACAAGAGCAGAGTTAAGTGATAATGTGGTACACAGAGTTTGAGATCACACACTGTCTCATAGATCAGAAGAGGTCATGAAAGAAGTGACTCCGGTCAAGGACTAGACAATGAGCATGGCTTCAACAGAGAGATGTGGTAGAGTGTGAGGTGTTTAGAGGAATGGTGAATGAGTTAGTTTGGCTAGTTTTAAGACAAGAATTAAGGTAAGCTGTGGGCATAAGACTTAGTGGAAGATAGGGTTGCAATGATGGGTGAGGACATACTGTAGTTTAATTATAATAGCTAATATTTACCACACGCTTTTGTGTAAAATGCTAGCCACATATTATTATTGTATGATATTATTACATGTATTATCCCTATAACACCTACAACCATTTCATGACGTAGATACCATTATTCCTATTTTACAAATGAGGACACATAAGAATGCCAAATTGAGGGAGAGTAGTTTAGGGTGAGGCCATAATGGTTAAAAGTGTGGATTTTGGAGCCGTAGCTTCAAATCTTCCCCAGCTCCTCTACTGAAAACTTTAACAAATCTCTTTACCTCTCTCTTCATGGCTTACTTTCATCATCTACAAAATTAGGGTGAGTGATTTCCTCCTGGGCCTGTGATAGACATTAAATGAATTGATATATGTAAAGCACTTAAAATAGTGCTTGATAAATGGTAAGTGCTATCAGTTTAAACAATATGATATTGCTGCCTTTCAGGTCAAATATTGACCATTTCGAATGGCTCGATCTAATAGGCGTTAGCTATTAGTATTAATTTAAAAGCCAAATGGATGCCATTGTAGGGTTTTGCCCTCTTTAGTTGCATCTTGTTCTTTTATTTCCTTTCATATGTAGATATATTAACATAATAATTACACCTGCCATCATCAACTGCCTTGTAAATGGATGTCTTTCCCCTTCAGTTCCTGAAACCAATCTGAACAGCCCTAAACAAAATTCCACAGTAACACTGTTTAACTGAATATTTCATACAACCAAGAGATAATAAAATATTCTGTCATATTAGGGAAAACCATATAGAAAAGATTCTATACATACTTCTTCAGCTGCTAGATCAGATCTGTGAAAAAGGAGGCATATATACAAGGGATTTTACAAAAAAATATTTCAGATAATTCACTTACTCATTCTTTTATTCACTCATTAATTCATCTAGTCCTTTATTCAATTGATTTTTATTGAGCACATTCTATACACAAGACACAACATTAAATACAGCAAAGGATACAAAGACGAATGTGACAGGTGTTCTACGATTAATAAGTATAACAGTAGCTGGAATTGAATTTGAACTACTATATAACTGATGGTGACATATTCAAACCATCTAAAGCAAGGATAACTAGTTTTGTGACAAAAGTTTATATTCTTCTATTAAGCAAAGATGAGTCTAAAGTGAACTTATTTTCGTCTCAAAAATTGTATTAGTTATATACTGTGAAGTAAATTATTCTAAAATTTAGCAGCATACTACAACAAACATTTCTTGTCTTACACAGTTTCCGAGGATCAAAATCCAGGAGTTATTTAGCTAGATTTTCTGGCTCGGGGTCTCTCATGAAGTTGTAGTCAAGCTATTAGGCAGGGCTGTAGTTGCCTGAAGATTTGACTAGGGCTAGCACATGGCCTACTCAACCAGCTGAGGATGGAAGGTTTCAATTCCTTTCTGGCTTTTGGCAAAAGGTCTCCATTCTTGTCATGTATTCCTTTCCCCAGGGACATAGCAGGTGGCCTTTTCCAGAGCCAGTGATCCATGAGAGCGAGCAAAGACACCACAGCAACTTTCATGATCTAATCTCCAAAGTTGCAAGCTGTCACTTCTGCTTTCCTCTATTTACTAGAGTGGAATCACTAAGTCTAATCCATTTACAAGATGTGCGAAATTGGCTATACCTCTTGAAAGGAGCATCAAAGGCTTTATGGATATATATTAAAACTACTACATGAGTGATGTTAATGTCTCATTTAAATAATTTAAACTTTTTTTGCATCTGGTAGAACTGTGTTTGCATGTGCTTGCTACTTTCTATTGATAACGTTTTAATCATAACTTTCCTATTTCCTGATTTAAGAGGTAAAACATGTTCATTAGAGAATATTTAAAAAGCACAGAAAAGTTTTTAAAAAATAAATCAGCCATAATTCTGCAAACTAGACATAACCACATATACATGTTGTTTTTAGTTTGCGAGTTGTATGCACAAATATTAGTGTTTGCACATGTATAAAAACACATTTTATGAACTGTAAATATTTGGGAATATTTATATATTCTTATTTAGATACATATGGAGAATTTACTCCTATAATTAAAATTTATTTGGAAACAATTCTAATAGCTGCATAACATTATATGGATAAATCTTTCCTTCTTTAATCTTTCTATTTTTGAACATTTAGGCTATTTACTTCCTTTTATCACAATAAATAGGAATATAGTATCTTTCATACTGTCTTTGTATGTCTGATTATTTAAATATAAGATCCTAGAAGTAGAATTATAGGATGAGCTTATGGCTCAATTGTTTTCAAGGATAGTTATATACCAGAAGTTTGAGAGCTCATCTCATTATAATTTGTCAAATAGTATTATCTTTTCTTAATTTTTACTAAATAGACCAAAAATGTATTTCACTGTTCTTTACTTTGTGTTTTGATGACATGCTGGTTATTTTATTGCCTCTATACTCCAAATTCATTCTTGGCTGTCAGCTCTGTAAAATGGATATGGACCCTTTAAACATGTTTTCTTTGCAGCTCGCGTGTTGCGCTTTGTCAGTAGAGGGCACTGAAGAAGCATTATAGGAGGAAGTTAGTCTTTCCTGATTCCTAGGGCCGCCCTCCTGGGAAACTGACTATTTTTCTCAACTGCTCTGCCCAGCATGGTTTCTGCAGTGCTAGTTGCCTGTAGGGTGCAGCTTTCTCTAGCATTTACTCCCCCGACCCCTTTTTCTCCTTCTGATTTGGTTTGTGGTGGCATAGCCTGGAGCCCCACTGCAGGCCTGTGCCCTGGCTTAGATCACTACTCTCTGCACCTTCTCTTCAACTAGGTTTATGCTCCCAGAGAAGGCCCTGTGAGGCTGGCCATCTAGTGAGTCACTTGTTCAACCTTTGTCCCATGAAGCTTTGAAAATGCCACAGCCCATGTCACACACAGAGTTGTACCAGGTTCCTTTAAAGGAGGACCCTCTAGCTCCTAGTCCTAGCAGCAACTGCAGCAGTAACCCTGACTCCATCTTTGTGCTTGCCCTTCAACATTAGCTTACCTATCCCCCAAACTGTTTCCTGGGGACCTCTAGACACAGACCCAATATGATCTAAGCCTTGCACTTGCAGCAAAGTCCCAAGTCTCTCTACACACCTGGCCACCTGCCTAAGTTGGTCTGTACCCCGGAGGGTTGTTTCTGCTTGCCTTGTGGCTGTGGCCCGGCTCTGGTCTGGGTAACCAGTAAACTTCTCTATCTAGTGGGCTGCAAACATACCTTCTCCAGTGAATTTTGAATGCTTCCTTCCTAGCTTTTCCTTTTTGGAGCACTCTTCCTCAGACTTAGGCTACCCTTTAGAGTTCTCTTTCCATGTTTTAGTTACTCTCCTATCATGGCTTAATAATTCCTTATACTAAATGTCCCCTTTTTAAATTTCTGTGTAGTTTCTCTCTCTTGATTGGACACAGATTAAAGTTGATCATTGTTAAGATACACATTTTTCACATACTTAGTAGCCATTTGCATTTCCTTTTCTGTGATTTTACTTTGTATGTAATCTGCCTTTTTTTTTTTTTTTTTACCTATCCAAGCCTTGGTATCTTTCTGATGAATTTTGTAGACTTTCCATATATTAAAGATGAATCTTTTGTCATGTTTATGGCAAGTACTTGATGCTACATTAAACTTTTTATAAGTTTATTGAATTTTAACTATTACATTTGCCTTATTTTAGCAAGATGAGACTATTTTCTTATTAATTGACAGACAAAAGGATAAAGATGCAAACTTCTGTTTTACACAATAAGAGATTTCCTAGGACTGAAAATGATTTTTCCTTTCATCCAATTTAGATTTGGTGACAATGAGAAGTAACACTTTTGTTTTAAAAATGTTTCATATTTTGAGAATTATTTTTCCAACTGAGTTTAGTACATATAACCTTATCCCATAGTACATGTAAAATGTAATCCAACAATTGAATACAATGGTTATGAGAAATGCAAATAGAAGTAGTTTAGAGAATGGAAGAAAGCTGTATACAACTCCATTTTAATATAGAGTTCATAAATAAAATCATAGATGATGCTTGAAGCATTCTCAGTATTTTTTTTTCTTCCCACATTGGTACAAGCAGACTTGTAAGTACTTCGAGCATTATCTTGTAGAATGAGATGTCTTGCAGAAAAAAGGCAGCACTCTGCATTCCTTGCCTAGCTTCAGCTACTATAGCTCTGCATTATCTTGGGTAGTCACTCAGTAACAATGGTTATTGAGAGTTAAATCTTGGCCTAGCTAATTAAATATATTAAGTCTCCGTGTGATATTTGTCTGGAAAAATAAAGAACACTAGTTCAAATGACCTAAAAGAAAAAAAGCTTAAGAATGAAAGTCGTCAGCGAACAGAGCAAAAAGAAGGGCGTGGTTGAGGAAATTACAGTTTGGATTTCTTAACAGAGTCTGTAATCTTTTCCTTCCCAAAGGACAGATAGCTCTGATGTTACAGATAGCCAAAAGTCACCTACCCATATAAAGACAGCTCTAGATGTTATGAAAATGTTAGAGTTTTAAGGAGCTGTAAAACATTGTCACCATCAGATTCCTTGGAGGGTGTAAGAATGTGCTTCTGTTTTATTTCAAGAGCTTGCAGCTTTTACTTCTGAATCATTTCTGAGAATTGATTGATGATATTCCAGTTCTCCTGACAGTTCAAACTAAAAGAAATTTAAACTTCATGATATCTAGAGATGTCATTTAAATTCAAGTTTTCTGAGTGTTTCACTATAAAAACTATTCGGAATACATAGTATCCAAACTTATTTCAGTTACTGAAACTAAATTCAAGTTAATTTCAGTCCAATTGTGAATTCTAGTTAACCTCATCACCTCGAAGAGAGATAAACATTTTCAACATTCAATATTTTACAGATTCAAGTTCATATATATTTGTATGAATGCAAATATAGAATGTACGTACTCATCAAATAGTAACATCTAATTTTGTTGAAGTGGTTTAGCAATAGCGGCCTGTACTGCTAAACTGTCGTCTCTGTTTTTACTATCTGTTTACTCTGAAGATATTTCAGTATAATAGCCTTTTCTGTATTGAATCTGAAAATGAAAAGGAGAGAAATAGTATTAAAAATTGAACATATATTGCGCATTGAACCTATTAAAGAAGCAAGCACCTAGCGTGCATGCTCTTGACTTACTTTGTTATTGTTCTTTGAATTTCTCTTTTCTCTTCTTCATTTAATCTTTGAAGTATGGATTCCAAGAGAGAAAAATGAAAATTAATGTACTGGGCTACCTGAAAAAAAAACACACACACACACACACATACATAAAAAGGAAGCAGAACATTTATGTGAGAAGTTCTGAGTCAGGAGGAAGCAAAGACAGATTCAGGTGATAGTATTCATACATCACTGCTAATTTCTTCTGTATCTTTATCCATGAGGAAAATGCGAGCATTCTTTTTGGACGGTCCCTGTATGAGCCTATGCAGTAGTGGAATGTCTGTCTTCTTTAGCCGTCTCTGCTCTGCAAATGAAAACAAGAATGAACTTTGCCAGGAGTCTGTACTAGAGAAAAAGAAAAAAGATAATTTATCCATGCATATATTTTTAGCATGCTTTAAAAAAAAATCTTAAAAAGAATATACCATAGGAGGCACACATTCAAAAAAGTTAAATTGCAATAAAAATCTTTAAATGATCTAAAAATGGATTTCTTTCTCTTATTATCTCTCAAGATTTGACTTTGTATCTCAGAAAATTCAACCTTGCTTTTGGCTAGGATGTTCAGACAAATCTCCAGTTTCATTTATGCCTTTTATCAAGCAACACACCACAAAATTTCTTTATAATTTTTCATTCATTCATTTAACAAATATTTATTGATTCCTTCCTAGTTCAGTAAATGTAATTCCAAATCTTTCTAGTAGTGTAGGTCTGAAACTTTGTAATTATCTTCAATTCTTCCTTTCTTTCTCACATCACATCAAATCTGTGGCACTTCCTTAAAAATATATACAGAATTTTTTGATATTGGGGTATTTTTATTACATCATTCATCTGGGGGCTTAATCTATTCAGCCATGATAATGAGATAAGAAAGAAAATAACTTCCAATTTGGTATATTACTAGAACATCCAATTTCCAGCAGTTTTAATATAAATACTCCTAATCACAAAAGCACTTCCAACTTTCTGTCAAAGTAGTTTCACATCTGTGATTTTGTTTTTTACTGGAATGAAGCTAGTGCTCTTATATTCATCTTTTTTTCCTCCTTCTTTCCCTAAATATTTTTTGAGTTCTTACTATGTGTCAGATATTGTTGTATAGTTGCTGAGTAAACTACAGAACAGAAAAGAATAAAATCACTTCCTTTCATTCTACTGGAAGAGACAAATGATAAGGAAGATAAATCAATAAAGTATGCCATATGTTAGAGATAAGTATTCAGAAGAAAAATGAAACAAGAAAGGGGAACAGAAAGTATGTGTATGTGTGAATGTGTGTGCATAATAATTGCAGTTTGCAATTATTAATGGGGTGGTTGAGGAAGGCCTCGCTGAACAAGTAACATTTGAGTAAAGACTTGAAGGCGATGAGGGATGGAACCACAAAGCTATCTGGGGGAAGTGTGTTCTAAACAGAGTAAGTAAACAAGTAAAGCGTAGGTGAGGCCAGGGCATGCCTAATGCTATCGAAAGCAGCAAGGATCCAGAGTAGCTGGCATGAAGAAGATAAGGGGAGGGTTAGCAAAAGATGAAATAAAGAAAGAATGGGTATAAAGACTCTGGCTTTACTGTGAGAAGAGAGACCATTGGAGGATTTGAGAAGAGGTGTGACAGGGTCTGACTTATGTTGTTAAAGAACAATCTGTTCATTATGTTGAAATAGACTAAAGAGGGAAGAGTAGACTAGCCTTTTCTACATTATCATCTATCTATGAAATAAATTCCCTTGGGCTCTTAAAACTTCCGAGATTCAGAACTGTTCTCATTTCCTGGGCTGGACTTACCCCAGGAAAAAAGTCATGAGAGGATCTAGAACACAAAAGCCACCCACTCCACAATTGAAGTGACATTATCCATTCCTGTATCCACAAAGTTGGAGTTCATTGCTTTAATTCCACTACCATTACTGAAGAAATGGGAACCTCAATAATTTAGCTCCTCTTATTAACCCACTAGATCTTCTTTTGATCTCTACATCTTATGTTAACTTAGTTTTGCATCTTTAGTTTGTTCTACTCTTGGTATTATAGAGCAAGGTTTCTTGCTTCACAATTTTGCTTCATAATACCTGGGATAATTATTAGAAATACATATTCTTAGACTGTCTCCAGATCTGAAAGGGCTTGGGAATCTGTATTTTAGATGAAATCTCCACATAATTCTGAAGTACACTATAATTTGAGAAACACTGTGATAGGTCATAGGCTTAATAGATATAAAGTGTTAAAATAGACCTATCTTTACTTTCCAGATTATTACCCAGACAGGTGCTATATGCTGCATTCTTTTCTCTGTTCCTGGTCCCCAAAAGATCCTAGTTGTGATTATCTTCAGTTCTTGATTTTATATGTGAGAAATTTTGATACAAAATATGAATTAAAACATGATTCTCACAGGTAAACTTTTAAAGAACTACATTTTTATGGTGAAAATAGACATTTTATTTGATTATAAAAAATAACATGCTTTGGGGAGAAAAAATGAGGTGATCTAAGTCAAAGGGTACACATTTTCAGTTATTAGAAAAATAAATTCTGAGGATCTAATGTATACAATAGTGACTATAGTTAATAATATAGTATTGTACACTTAAAAGTTGGTGAGAGTAAATCTTAAGCATTCTTACTTACCGCATGAAAAAAAGTTAACTACGTGAAGTGATGAATGTGTTAATTATCTTTATCTTGGTAATCATTCTACAATGTATGTATACAAAATCATCATGTTGTATATTTTAAATATATACAATTATATTTGTCAATTATTCCCAATTATTCCTCAATAAAGTTACACACATACACATACATATACACACACACTATTGAAATTGAAACTATGAAGAAAAGTATAAGGCAGAAAGGAAAAATCACTAGAATCCCAGAACTCTGAGATAATCAGCATTATGCATTGAGTGGCCATCCCTTCATATATCTCTTTATGCTCACAAACACACAATACATAAAGATGGTAATACATAACTCGCTATTTTTATTGTAGACATATTTTTTTAATATCATAATTTAGTGGGTTTTTTGCTTCTGCATTCTTTCACCTTCCCATCCTCTTTTCTGCGTATCCCCAGTGCTCTAACCAGGTTATTTATGTTAAGGGCTTGATATTTATCATTCCATACCTTTCTCCCTGATCATGTAATCATACATACCACATATTTAAATAGTGATATATAATTCTTTTACAAAGATAGGATCATAGATATATATTTTTAGGAATCTTGCAGTTTTTCATTAAATATATGTTATAAAATTTCCTCCATTCAGCTGGTATAAATCTAGCTCGTTCTATTTAATGCCTGAGTAATAATCACTTATTCAACCATTCCTCTATGATTGGTAACTTTGTCTTTAGCTTTTTGTCATTATAAACAGCCTTGCACATAAATCTGTAGGTATTAGTCTTCTTATTTTTGTGAAATAAAAATTCTCGCCAGTGGGATTGCTGGATAAAGCCTGTGTGTATGCTGTAAATTTTAATAAATACTGCTGGATGAGTTCTGAAAAAGCAAAGACAGTCATATTTTCACCAGAATTGCATGAAATTACCCTTCACCTTTATCTATACCAGTCATAGGTAGAATCATTTAAAAATTTTTGCCAGTCCGTTAAGTGTGAGATAATATTGCATTTTGGACTAAATTTGCATTTCCTTGACTACTGGATTCTCGTGAATATTTGTATTTACTTGAGTTTAAGACTTTTCCTAAAAATATTTACTGGTCATTTTAATGTTTTATCCTTTGAATTGCTTTACCATACTTCTTTTTAGTTTTATTGAATTGGTTGTCATTTTGTTATTATTTTGTAAGAACTCTTTGATATGTTAGGCACTAATATTTTTTTCTGATATTCTTCATAATCTATTGTTTATATTTGTTAACATTTTACATAGTCCAATGTTTCTACCTTTTATTTTATACCTTTTAATTTTTTCCTAAACTAGAATATGAATATATATATATATCCTTGGACTTTTCAAAAAAATATATATATACTTCTTAAATTTAAGCCTTTAAATTATAAGGACTTTATTTCTGTGTATGTTTGGAGATGCAGTTTTCATTTTCTTATAGTTATTATGACATCAAAATGTATCATTTTATTCTATTCATTTCTGGTTTAACAATTTGACACTTAAATTGTAACCTGGAATACTTCTGCAATTTAACATGTAAATTTTTTCAATTTTGAGTTTTCAAAAATTTTAGTATCACCTTAGGTTTTCTCTAATCTCTTTCACTCCCTGCTCCTAGCTACCCCCACATATAACACCTTCTCAATGCTCTACTTCTAACCTTTTACTCCCTACCACCAACATCTGAGTATGTTTCTCTACTGAGGAAGAGTTAACACTCCTATAATGTGTCAGATTCTCTGCTAAGAAAGATAATATTAACAAGATCAGAGAAAAATGCAATGCAATCGTGACTCTAGTAAGAGCTAGAGTACAGAGGTCAACATGACTTAAATGCTTAACAATTCCTGGGAATTTTCATAGATTCTCAAGGGCTCTGATCACCATTCAGATAACTGAATGTTGGTCAACAAGCAAACTCTTTTGTATTATAGACTCTTCTAGGATACTATGGTTTCTTTAGTTCTTCTAAAACACCTTCACCTCTTTTCCTCTTTCCTTCTCTCTCTTTCTTCTACAGAATGAGGTAAACTGCTCTTCTGTTTTCCCTATGGGCAGAAAACTAACACACTGGAGTTCTGTAAAAAGAGTGATCAAGCTTTCTTACCTCCTGTTGCAAAAATAATGTAAAGTGCAAAGTCCTGGGCACTGTTTTCAATCTGTAGGTGGAAAAAAATGAACAGACATGAATTCTTTGTTGTCATATGATGTTTTCTAAGCTAACTAGACTCAAATTATGTATTCATTTCCTCACTTTCATTTTTTACTATCAGACATAAAACCTTCTCTGCTCTCGGGGAATAATGTACTTTCTCATAGCACAATTAGTAAAAGGTGTCCTATTTAGTAAATAATTCTTCAGAACTAAACATTTAATTTAGGTTTACATATTCATAGGTCTTTTTTGGAAGAGAGCATTTATGTGTCTACAATTAAATTATATATAAGATATGTATAGCTCAGTTCGGCAATAAAAATTACCTTAAATTTTTGGAGAAGTTGCTTTATTACTTCTTCGGTTTTCATGTTACTGTTTATTCTGACTTTAGTTTCTGATCCAAAGGCTGGGGTAAAAATTGATGTCTACAGAGAAAAAAAAAAAAAAAGATCGTCATACTAGTCCTTAAAATTACTTCAAATTAACAACAGTCAATATCTTGAAACTGGCCTTCTTTAGGCCAAAGAATCCAAGGTCACCAATTTAAAAAACTTGTTTTCTTGTTTTTGCTTTCTTTGTTGTTCTTGAATATTGTGTCTCCTTTTAAGCAGCCTCATATTGTTTCTAGAGTAAATTAGGTAAAACATTACTTGAGAATGTTCAAAACATTTTTACTAGTATAGTTTAGTATAGTTTAAGATTTCAAAATAAGTTAACTATTGTAACTAACCACAAATAAAACGTAATGTGAATAGGTTTTTTTTAAATTCACATGCCATATCTTCCTCTTGCTTGGAAATAATTGTTCTAAATTTTTTTTAGTTTGAACTATATGAAATCGCTCTTTTTTTGGTTGGTCAGAAATGGTCCAGTGTTATGGTTCAGCCTGTATCTCACCTGAGGGTTTGGGTAAAAGTGCTATCAGTTGAAGCTCTAGTACAATATTTCCCACAAGTTGCTCTAATCAAGAGTCTACCTTCCAGGTGATACTTGGTAAAATGTTTCCATGGTCAGAGATATCTGAGATATCTCTCATGGGGGTTAGTAATATATATAAAAAAACTCACATCCAACATATAACTATGGATTGTTCACTCTTAATTTGATCATTATTCGTATTTTAAAATAAATACTATACCTTTTAAATATACTTGTTAATAACCAATGAAACATACTTTAGAAAAAGCTGGCCAATAATATTTGTTCAGCTAGGATTTCCCTAACTTGTACATGTTTCCTGGTTACATGTCTACCCAGATTAAGATGATTGAGTGCTTAGCAAGAGCTGATCAATCTATTTAGACAAATCAACATGTAAGTAAATTAGTGGTTATTAGGCAGAATATGTAATTCCTAAACATAACGATATTATTACAAAGAATGACATAGAATTCTCAAGTAATTATTAATTTAACATAGTCCTAATTATGTGCCAACATCTATTCTAAGTCCCGTATAAATAAATACTAATTTAATCCTTAAAACAACCGTAAGTAGACAAAATTAATTTTGTCCTATAATACAAATAATATATGTTCAAATTAAAAAAAAAATAGTGAGTAAAGATTCACAAGGTGGGTAATTGATGGCGTATGTGTAACTTATGACTCTCAGAAGAAATATGACTTTATGTGTGCCAGAGCGTGAAAAAGAAAAAATTCTCACTCATTAGGTAGCAGATTGTAAGAAGAATGGCATAAATGTTTATTTTAAAATAAAAAAGGACATTAAATAAAATTTATTTCCATATATCTCATTTATATGTGTGATCTTCAAGTGTTCAAAGACTGTAAAAATGGGGTGGGTTCAGAAGAAATGGAGATGAGTGGGTTTTGGGGTAGCTTAATGGAATGTTAGATAGATAAGCTCTATGTTGGGAGATCAATAAATAAACATTTAAGTATATATATATGCACATATTTGCGTAAGTAAAAATCTGCTTATGAAAATGTTTTCAGAAAATTAAGTTTAAGAATTAAGTTTTGTTAAGTATGAAAAAATTCAATGTTTGTGGACATGATAAGGCATAGATGAGTCGCTATGACACTTATGAGCAGTGCTTATGAGTTCTATGGAGTCCTAGAGAACCATATGTGCATTTTGCACTAAGGCGAGGATATATTAGACATGTGGTTTGATATTTTCATGGTGTTTGTCAATAGCACTACATTAGGATTCAGAAGACCTAGAATCTACTGTCTATTAACTCCAACTTTGTCAACTCAACATTGAGACCTAAAGAGGCCTCAGTGATTTCATTTATAAGAGAGTAAGACTAGGTGATCTCCAAGAGATCTTCTAATGTGCCAACATATGATGAATTTGGAATCATGTTTTTCAGAATTTTATTTAAAACGGCATTCTTTACATCAGTTTTGTTGGTCAAAACACATAATAGAACCTTGTTATAAAGTTATTTTTTATTACATGGATAGAACTGTACCACAGGTCAAGTCATATCTATAATTTATCTACAAATATCACAATGTAAGCCTCTAATATAGGTGTTATCCATGGTCTAACAATATTGGCACTATCAAGAGGTTTTGTGATATAAAACCATATTTAAAAACTATGTTTAAGTTTCTAGATGCTGATAATTGCATACCTGTTGACAGAGGGCTTTCGGCTTTTGAGTTTCCTTTGATTTTCTGTTTTGCTAGTTATCAAATTTCAGTGAATGACATTTGTATAAAATATATGTAGTCCCAGCTTGATCTCTTTCAATCAGCAACAATAAAATTAATGTAAATTGAGTTCTTCCTTTGTGCCAGGCACTGTGCTGAATTCATCTTA
>NW_011888837.1:2435338-2437693 GCF_000151845.1 Pteropus vampyrus
TCCCTAACTTGTACATGTTTCCTGGTTACATGTCTACCCAGATTAAGATGATTGAGTGCTTAGCAAGAGCTGATCAATCTATTTAGACAAATCAACATGTAAGTAAATTAGTGGTTATTAGGCAGAATATGTAATTCCTAAACATAACGATATTATTACAAAGAATGACATAGAATTCTCAAGTAATTATTAATTTAACATAGTCTTAATTATGTGCCAACATCTATTCTAAGTCCCGTATAAATAAATACTAATTTAATCCTTAAAACAACCGTAAGTAGACAAAATTAATTTTGTCCTATAATACAAATAATATATGTTCAAATTAAAAAAAAAATAGTGAGTAAAGATTCACAAGGTGGGTAATTGATGGCGTATGTGTAACTTATGACTCTCAGAAGAAATATGACTTTATGTGTGCCAGAGCGTGAAAAAGAAAAAATTCTCACTCATTAGGTAGCAGATTGTAAGAAGAATGGCATAAATGTTTATTTTAAAATAAAAAAGGACATTAAATAAAATTTATTTCCATATATCTCATTTATATGTGTGATCTTCAAGTGTTCAAAGACTGTAAAAATGGGGTGGGTTCAGAAGAAATGGAGATGAGTGGGTTTTGGGGTAGCTTAATGGAATGTTAGATAGATAAGCTCTATGTTGGGAGATCAATAAATAAACATTTAAGTATATATATATGCACATATTTGCGTAAGTAAAAATCTGCTTATGAAAATGTTTTCAGAAAATTAA
Organism: Pteropus vampyrus; assembly: GCF_000151845.1. Taxonomy (NCBI): domain Eukaryota; kingdom Metazoa; phylum Chordata; class Mammalia; order Chiroptera; family Pteropodidae; genus Pteropus; species Pteropus vampyrus. Next base: position 2,436,089 of record NW_011888837.1, read on the forward strand.
GTTTAAGAATTAAGTTTTGTTAAGTATGAAAAAATTCAATGTTTGTGGACATGATAAGGCATAGATGAGTCGCTATGACACTTATGAGCAGTGCTTATGAGTTCTATGGAGTCCTAGAGAACCATATGTGCATTTTGCACTAAGGCGAGGATATATTAGACATGTGGTTTGATATTTTCATGGTGTTTGTCAATAGCACTACATTAGGATTCAGAAGACCTAGAATCTACTGTCTATTAACTCCAACTTTGTCAACTCAACATTGAGACCTAAAGAGGCCTCAGTGATTTCATTTATAAGAGAGTAAGACTAGGTGATCTCCAAGAGATCTTCTAATGTGCCAACATATGATGAATTTGGAATCATGTTTTTCAGAATTTTATTTAAAACGGCATTCTTTACATCAGTTTTGTTGGTCAAAACACATAATAGAACCTTGTTATAAAGTTATTTTTTATTACATGGATAGAACTGTACCACAGGTCAAGTCATATCTATAATTTATCTACAAATATCACAATGTAAGCCTCTAATATAGGTGTTATCCATGGTCTAACAATATTGGCACTATCAAGAGGTTTTGTGATATAAAACCATATTTAAAAACTATGTTTAAGTTTGTAGATGCTGATAATTGCATTGTTGACAGAGGGCTTTCGGCTTTTGAGTTTCCTTTGATTTTCTGTTTTGCTAGTTATCAAATTTCAGTGAATGACATTTGTATAAAATATATGTAGTCCCAGCTTGATCTCTTTCAATCAGCAACAATAAAATTAATGTAAATTGAGTTCTTCCTTTGTGCCAGGCACTGTGCTGAATTCATCTTATTTCATTTAATCCTATTAACAACTTTGTAAAGTAAGAAGAATGAAAGAACTAAGGCTAAGAGATTGAATAAATTTTTAACTTTGCTCAGCAAGAATTTGAAATCAGTTCATCAAGCTGTAGCACTCAAATACTGAACCATTTAGCCATGATGCTACACTGCCAACTTAGTGCCAATTTCATTCTTAGCACAGGGTATTAGTCTGGAAGCCACTCATTTAAAACAATGTGGCTTTCACAGCCTTATTTAACACAAATCACCTCACAAGGTAACCACACACAACATAATTCTGAGGAGAAGAAGAAACCAGGACAATTGGTAGTTGGACAACCACGGGGGAACTGTCAATGTTATTTTATGTCCAGGAGGATAATTCTTGAACCAGAAAAATGTCTAATTTGAACAAGGAATTTAGAAGGGAGGTTTGTCCCTACCAATCTCCAACAGCACAGTAGTGATACCCTCATGGTGTGGAAGATGGAATAAGGTAAAAGTCCCTACAGGAAAAAGCTTAAGAGAAATGAGTTAATATTTTTATTAAAGGGCTCAGAATGGTGCCTGGTACAAAGTGCTTTTAAAGTATTTATTCAATGAATAGGTAAATGGTTGCTAAAGTACATGACATAAAAAATATTTGTTTTAGAAAAATAATATATTTTCTATCTTCAGTAAAGCAAAATACTATGTAAAGGCATGTGTAAATTTAAGTAAAGAATCAGGATACAAATTATGTCTAGACTACAACTATAATTGAATAAAAAATGACACATATATGTATG
>NW_011888837.1:2438508-2440811 GCF_000151845.1 Pteropus vampyrus
CTGCCCACCTCTGCATTCTGGGAGAATCTGTATATGTAATAAGTAAATATATAGCTAAGCAATTGACTCTAATGCCTTTAAACAGTAAGGAAATAGCAATGTTCTTATTTAAGAACAGGATTGTCTGGTGGCATTTGTGTTCCATTTTACCTTGGTATTTTAAATATTTTTCTATTACAATTAGAGTATCATTAAATAGTCATGAGATATTTCACCTTTCTCTAGCACTGGTGTTTAAATACAAATAGATTTTAATGGTACCTTTGGTGTCAAGATATTGGAACTCTCCTGGGTTCAGATGAATATTTTCAAGGGGCTAATTGGAAGAATCCTTATATAAAAGATGTCAAGAGGCCATAAGACAAAGATAAGAAAATCCTGGAAGGAACATTATGTTTGTTATACAATCTAGGTACTTATAGTGACAGCAGAGTTAGCTGAATTGAGAATGGTTTAAAAAATAAATAAATAAAAATTGGAAGTTGTTAGTAGTCATGAAGGTAATGCCAACAGGAACCCTTGTTCGGTCTGAAGCCAGCTTAGTAATATCACCACCCAGGAATATGAACCTGGTCCCGGCCTCAGTCATCAGCTCCTTGGATCTCTATATATTGTATGAAAAACAAAATCCATGGAAAAGATAAGATATCATGCCTGACACTTAATAGAGTGAGTCTCAGTAAATGACAGCTATTAATATCATTACTATCACATCATTATTATTATTATGACTGCTGATGTCACATGTCATAAGAGCTGGCATTTCCATTGGTTTGCCAAGTTTGATATGAACTCATTTGATGTTAAAGTAGATTTCTCTCTTTTTCAAATAAATGCTTGAAACAACTCTATCAAATATAAACAGTGACTCCAATGTATCTGCTTCTTTCTCAGAAGCAATGTTATATATATATATATCTACTAACTGAAATGTTTGACTTCTAAAAAGATGTGGAATTCACTCTAAGAGGCATGGCCTAACATAAAAAGCTACTAAGTATAATAAATGATACCTATTCTTGGGGAAAACACTGAACAATTTTATGAACATGAACTTTATTCAAACCATTAGTTCTCTCTCATCTAATAAATTTAAAGGACTTGATGTAATTTTTATAAATCATCATATCTTTATATAGCAAAGTAAGTTTCTTAAACATTATACCAGAATTATAGCAACTTCAGTTAACGTGCTTTTAAGACCCTTTTTTAAAAAGTGTAAAATAAGAGTTTATTATGTAGCAGTGTGTAAAATGTTAACTTTCAGATAAACATTCATGATTCATGCTTTAAAGTCTCCTCCTTAATAACAGTTTGACACTGACCTTCCTGGGACTTTATCGCTTTAGATGTTGGAAACTGGGTCCTGTCCAGTTCACTAATATGATGAAGATCATCAAATTCTCCCCAGCGTGTCATTCTGCTGAAAAATAATAAATCTCGTAAGTGACATCAACTTCATTCATAATGAGATCTATGATGGCATTCAGATGTATGGTATTTTTATTAATACTGTGGGCCTCTGTAGGTAGGTATATCACTCTAATTTATAAGAATTTTATAATGTTATTAAAATAATACTTATACCAGAGTGGTCAACATGTGTTTTAAATACTTCTTTTACTTGTTCTTTATATTCTTTATATTAACCTCTTATCAGATATATCATAAGCAAATATCTTCTCCTATTCAATTGATTGTCTTTTTGTTTTGTTGATGGTTTTCTTTGCTGTGCAAAAACTTTTTAGTTCGATGTAGTCTCATTTGTTTATTTTTCCTTTTGTTTCTGTTGCCTGAGAAGATATGTCTGAAAAGAAATTACTAGTAGTAATATCAGAGAGTTCACTGTCTATGTTTTCTTCTAGAATTTTTATGGTTTTGGGTCTTACATTTAAGTCTTTAATCCATTTTTAGTCTATTCTTATATACATTATAAGAAAGTGGTCCAGCTTCTTTTTTTTTTTCTTTTGCATGTATCTGTCCAATTTTCCCAACACTATTTACTGGGGTAAAGAGACTATCTTTATCCCATTGTATATTCTTGCCTCCTTTGTCATATATTAAGTGAGCGTATAGGCATAGATTTATTTCTGGGCTCTCTATTCTGTTCCATTGATCAATGTATCTGTTTTTATGCCAGTACCATGCTGTTCTGATTACTGTAGCCTTGTAGTATAGTTTGATATCAGGTAGTGCGATAACTCCAACTTTGTTCTTCTTTTTCAAGATTGCTGTGGCTATTCTGGGTCTTTTATGGTTCCATATAAATTTTAAGATTATTTGTTCTAGCTCTCCGAAAAATG
>NW_011888837.1:2440861-2447177 GCF_000151845.1 Pteropus vampyrus
TTTTTTTTTTTCTTTTGCATGTATCTGTCCAATTTTCCCAACACTATTTACTGGGGTAAAGAGACTATCTTTATCCCATTGTATATTCTTGCCTCCTTTGTCATATATTAAGTGAGCGTATAGGCATAGATTTATTTCTGGGCTCTCTATTCTGTTCCATTGATCAATGTATCTGTTTTTATGCCAGTACCATGCTGTTCTGATTACTGTAGCCTTGTAGTATAGTTTGATATCAGGTAGTGCGATAACTCCAACTTTGTTCTTCTTTTTCAAGATTGCTGTGGCTATTCTGGGTCTTTTATGGTTCCATATAAATTTTAAGATTATTTGTTCTAGCTCTCCGAAAAATGTCATTGGTATTTTGAAGTGAATTGCATTGAGTCTATAAATTTCTTTGGGTAGTATAGCCATTTTAATGATGTTGATTCCTCCTACCTATGAGTATGGTATATGCTTCCATTTATTTGTATTTTCTTCAGTTTCTTTTTTCAATGACTTATAATTTTCTGAGAAGAGGTCTTTTACCTCCTTGATTAATTTGATTGCCAGGTATTTTACTGTTTTTGATACAACTGTAAATAGGATTGTTTTCTTAATTTCTCTTTCTGAAAGTTCTCCATTGGTGTATAAAAATGCCATTGACTTCTGAATATTAATTTTGTATCCTGCTACTTTACTGTATTCATTGAACAGTTCTAATAGTGTTTTGGTGGAATCTTTAGGGTTCTCTATATATAGTATCATGTAATCTGCAAAGAACAAGCCTAATGCTATTTTATATGGGGGAGATGAGAATGCCTATAAATTCTTAGAAACACTGGCAGACTAGATACCTATCCTCATTTTCTCACAGCTTAATGGTGTCACAAAAATACAGGGAGACAAACATGGCTCAATACGTAAAGTGTTTAGCCCCTTTTCCTCCCTGCCATCTGAGGAAACTACACCAATTTTCAGCTTTGGACTTTATAATTTGAAGTATCGCCACATACAACTGTCCACATACAACTCTGAGGGCAGTTACTCAGAGTTTTCCATAGAAAACTGGTTAGAACTTTATGGAATATCCAATAGTTTAACTTGCCTAAGCACAAGACCAAGCTTCAGAAATGTATATATCATTAGCAAATTTAAATTGTGAGGAGGTTTTCTATTGAGTTGCAAAAGAAAAAGGAGGTAGAAATTTGACAAATAGAATGCAGTCATTTCTCTATCCATATTGTAGGAAAGAACAAACACTATTGATATTATTGAAATGTACACCTGTCCAGTTTCCACTCTTTATTTCATTCTGCCATGACTTGTCCAAAATGTGCCAAAGCTGACTTTGGAAAGACATTAAAAACAGAAATGAAAACTGGTGCAGCAAACATAATCTCAATAAGGCTGTTTCCTTTTTTTTCTTCTCCTTTTTTTTTTTCCTTAATGAAAAATTTCCAAAAGCAAATACTTGGATCAGATATAAGAGATCAAAGCACTGCCCATAGAATCAAATTCATAAAGGATCATAAATGGTCACAGCTAAGACAGACTGGTTTATTTTCAAGCTTCTACCAGTCCCATTAAGCTGACTCAGTGTGACTCATTTCAAAGATAATTAAAACAAACTAGCATGACAAACTGATGATTCTCTCAAAAGGTGAACAGAAAGACACAAGATGGCAGCCCTTCCTGCAGCTGAGTACACAACTTCCACTTCCTTTACTCCACATCAACCCAATGGAGATATCAATCTATGATCCTGTCAGAGCACAGGTATAAGTTCTGCTCATAGAAACCCAGTATTGAAAAGGGAACGTGAGAGATATTTTACAGAGTGAGTGAACAGTCCATTTCTTTACACAATTTCATTTGAGGCTTAGAATTTAAATAAATGCCACCTTAATGGTGGCAACTAGAGTGAGGGTGTCTAGGATTGGATTGAAACAAATCTTAGTACTTTAGGTGACTGTGCACCCCACTGGAAACCAGCAGCAAGGGGATAGCCATTCCAAATTATGCTGTACTTTCCTGCTGAGTGTTTAGCTGGTTCCCAAGAAGGATTCTTGGCTAATTAATCATAACCGAATCTAATATTGCCATTGTATGTGAGAGAGACAGGAGTGGGATGTTTTTTCTGACAATTCTTACCCACCAGAAAGATCTGATACATAACAAGTATGCATTCAGACTTTCTCCTATAAGTCTTGTTACTGTGGTAAAGGGCAAGCAACATTTTCTAGGTAATTCTTTCTTAACTTTAACCTAAAGGAGATTATTCCTGTTTGATTAACAGCAATGTTCTGATAAACAATGAAAAACGCAAATGGAATCCATGGGAGGTGCATCATGAGGATACCAATCTGCTATCATATGCAGAAAAGCATCATTATTGCCTTGTTGGTTGGTCTTGGCAGCTCTCTCTCCATCTTCTTCTCTGCTAGAACTCCAGCCTATCTAATTATAAATGGGAGGATGGATGAAGCGAAGGCTTGGTAACCTTTATGTATACATAAATGGAGATGAGTTGGATACTCAAGGATTAAAGAGGATGAGAGGAAGGGAGAGAGGGAGGATGAAAACAGTAAAAGAAATTATACATATAATTGCTTCTGGGAATATTTATTAGTTTTTCTAAAAATTGTAAAAGATAATGAAAAATCAGCCCAACTTGTATATTCAAGGTACAGTTGCATAAACCCACACAGAGAACTGGTTTTCTGTGTGTGTGTGTATGTGTGTGTGTGTGTGTGTGTGTGTGTGTGTGTGTGTGTGTGTGTGTGTTACATTTATTGAGCTTCAAATACACTTTGCTGTGCCTTTTTGAACAGGATCAGGACAATCAAGTGGAGGATAATTAAGTCTTCAGAAAGCAGGAAGAGCCCTTTATTCCAAGAAGAAAAATTTAAATTTTATCTCCCCATCCCCCTTTTTTTTGACGATCAGGCTGGGCTAATGAAATCTTGCCTTTACATTTTATCTTTTCCAATGAAGGAATGCAGTCTTCCAGGAGAGAGGCAATACAATAAAAAGGTCAAGAGCATGGGCTCTGGAGCCCATAGACCTGAGGTTCAGTCCAGTTCTGCTACATGGTGATTGAGTATCTAGTTTGAATCACCTAACTTCTCAGAGTCCTGGTTTCTGGACACCTACTTCATATAGTTGCTAGAGGATTAAGTGAGATTGTGTATAAACACTTAATTGAGCTCCCATCTTTAACAGAGCATGCGATAAAGGTAAATATGAAGATCATCTTGTAAAGAATTAAAAGATGAAAGAGCTTAATTACCTTTTGGAAAAGACATCTGGTGAGTTCAACACAGTAAAAGAAGGGATTTGCTTCTCATCTTGTATTTTCAGCTGTATAGGCCGTTTTACTCCCCAGAAAATGTCCAACATTCCTTCAACAATTAGTTTACCATCTTCAGTCTAGAGAAGAAACCATTTATTTCAACCATTGTTTTTGTACTATTTATAGAAGGTAAATGTTTTAACTGAAGATATAGAAATTGAATCTGCAAGACATCCTAATAGATAAAAAAGTAAATTTCCAAGTAGGATCGTTTGGCTTTCCAATTTACCAATAAATTAATGCTATTTTTGAAATACTCTTTTATTTTTGAAAACAGCTATAACCAGTGAAGTGAGTAAGTCATAATGGTAATGACATACTCACCAGAGGACGCAGTATGTTAAAATGCTTTCTGAACTCTACGATTCTTCAGTTAAGTGGAATTTTAATTCTCTAATTCTGTTTAACTTAAAATTAAAGTAGAATTGAAACTTGTACAAAGTTAGAAATTAGAGAACAGTTGTTGAGAGATTTAGTGGCTCTTTTCTCATTTCTGTATAGGAAAAATTTAACTCACAAAGTTATTATGCAAAGTTTAATGAGTAAAATAATGTATGTGAAAATAGTAAAATATAAAACAGAAAATAGTAAAATTATAAAACAGAAATGATAGTCTCAAAAAATCAATAACATTTGAATAATTTCTTTTATATTGGAAATACTGTAACAAAAGAAGACCACTCCACACAAAGAAAAATTAGCAAACATATATTGAAGACTTATTCAGTGGATGTAAATATTAATAACAAAGTACATTCTCATAGAACTTATTTTTTAATCTGTTTTCCTCTGTATATGTAAAAGACTTTCTGTTATTAATGTATGATCTTTATAGGTAATTTGGAAAATAAACTAAGAAGTGTTATATTTCAACCATCTAATGACTACTGTTATTATGAAAAATCAATTATTACAAAACATAAGTGACTCAGTTCTTATTTGAGAGTGTAATGAAAAATCCAGACTCTGGAATCAGACAGACCTATGTTTGAACTCTGAGTCTGCCATTCCTAGCTGTGTGACTTTGAGCAAGTGTCTGAATGCCTTTAAACCTGGGTTGCTTCTTCTGAAGAATGAACATCATAATAGTTTCTGATTCATAGGACCTGGTATTTAATACATGTTCAATGAATATTATTGCATATTATTTCTTTGGCTGATAAACCTGCTTTGGAGTCACTCCTGAATCAGAGTTTTGCCCTTTCTCCCACTTTTGAGTTCACATTTTAGATTACTGAGAGGTCAGGTCACCAATCAGTTGTTTTTAATAACCAAACATAATTTGTTCTTTGAAATGGCAGTACATAATGCAGATACATTTCAATTATTGATGTATAACAACCTTCATTTGCTTAATTATACTTCAATTAATCTCTTACATCAAAAATTTAAATAATAACTGCTCTTCTGAGGTTATCTAATTCTTGCTTTCAAAAAGAAATACTCTATTACCAGGCAATGCTTTTCTCAGGTAAAGAATATTAGAATATTTTCTAATTTCAGAAAAAATCTCTTTAGAGATTAAATAATTATCCTTGAAGCCTTATACTTATTAATTTCATTGTCCCAATCTTGGACATCTACTTCATATAGTTGCTAGAGGATTAAGTGAGATCCATCCTTAGATCTGTCTTCTAGATCTATATCAATATACTTGATGACCTTAAGAATCCTTATATTCCATCTCTAAACAAATAATTCCCAACTTTATATTTCCAGGTCAAACCTCCCCACTGAACTCCAGTTGTCAAACTGCCTACTTGACATCAAACTTAATCTGTTCTAACCAACTCTTGATAGTCCTTCTATAAGTATTTTCCTCTCCCAGTCATTCCTATCTTGGTAAGTAGGCACTCCCGTCCTTCCAGTTGCTTAGGCCAAGAATTTTACAGTCACCATTAACCTTTCTTTCATATGCAACATCCAATGCATTAACAAATCCTATTAGCTCTACCTTAAAAATATATCCTTAACATGGCCATACTTATTACATCTACAACCATGAATATGGTCCATACCATTGTCATTATTAGCCTGGATTATTGGAATAATCCAGTTTCTTTCTGGTCTACTTCATTTTTCTCTTGCCCCTCCGTATGTTCCCAGTAGCTAGTTCTATAATAAACACTTTTAGATAATGTCACTGTTACAGTCAAAACTCTCCAGTGGCTTTCTATTTCATTGCAAGTACAAGCAAAAGTCTCCACAAATGATCTGCAAGACCTTGCACACTTTGGTGCCTTCCCTTTCTCAGTTATCGCTCTAGCTTTATTGTCCCCTAATTCCCATTCTCATAAGGTTCCTGTCACACTGACTTCCCACTAATCCTCAATTACTCGAGCCAGGTTCAGAACCTTTATTCAGGCTGCTGTCTCTGTCAGAATGCACGTCCCACAAACTTCTGCAAAGTTTGCTCACATCTTTCAGTCTTTGGGCAAATATTCCTCTTCCTCTATCCCACTTAGAGTCCTGAGCCCACTTCTTCATTTGGCTGTTTACCATCTGACATACTATACTTTTCACTTCTGTTTCTTGTCTGTCTACTAAAAAAAGACATATTCCTTACTAGAATGTAAGCTGCACGATGGCAGCACATTTTGTCTGTTTTTTTGTTTTTTTTTATTGCCATATCTCGTTTTTAGAACAGTGTCTAACACTTGGTAGACAATAAATATTTGTTTAATTAATTAATCAGAGATTAAAGAAGCTACATGTTATCCTGCATGGACTGCCCTTTTTAACAGTGTCCATTATTGTAACTAAGTCAGAAGATTAGGGAAATTCTGGATTCTAAATTTATTGACCAGTGAGTAAAGATTAAGCACTCTGATATTCTCACTGTATATTTTACTTAGTATAATTTTTAAACATTATATAAGATATGAGACTTTATTTAAAAAAATTAAGTGACTTTTGTCTTGTAAATTGAGCATTGACTGATTCACAGATGTCGAAAAGGCATTCAAACATTTTCCAAAACAAAAC
>NW_011888837.1:2448087-2462256 GCF_000151845.1 Pteropus vampyrus
TCTTTAAAGTAGAAAGCAAATGTCATTAAAGATATTTTAATATGTTTTCTTATCCCCCCAAAATGCTTAGAAAGTCAACAATGTTCCAGAACTGACATTTTGTGATACATTTTAAAAAACAAACAAACAAACAAACAAACAAACAAAAAAACACAATTCACGATCATGTTAAAGATTCACCTGTTTCTCCCAGACCATTTGTGCTGCTGGCTTATGGACTCTTATTTAATCTGACTCCTCTATATCTTTACAGAATTTTTTTCTGTGAATTACCTCTATTGTATTTCTTTGACGGACTTACCTGTCCATATAAAATATGTAGATTTTTCTGGTTCCCATAAAAAAGGTTGTAGGTCTTCAATAAAGAATTGAGTTGTTCCCTAAAAAAAATTACGTTCAGTTACAATCAGTATTAGGCTTTTTAAAGGCAATAATAGTGCTTTCAGTTTGTGAAGGTATTAGATAGAAAAAATAGTTACTTGAAATCTTTACTGTTGTGTCAGTTTAACTTAATCTAGGTCATTGAAAACTGAAGATTCCTTAGGAGATCAATAAATGTTAAAGGTGATAATTTTTAAATAAACTGAAGAAGGGAAAATGACTGAAGACAAAAGCATGAGAAGAGTGTTCTGTAGCAGGAAGTAGCCATGAAATGCAAATTTGGTTTCACATTCCTTTTTTTTGTTTTGTTTTGCAACATTTAACCAACCTAAGTTAAGCACCTAGAATTTGCCTGACCTTGTGTTTCCCACTGGGAATAGAGCAAGGGTTTAGAACATAACCTGAATATCTTTCTCCCTTTGTGGCAGGTGGACTCTGGCAGGGGGAGCGCTATTTCCTGCCACACCTTCATCCTTTCCTCTGTGTCGCCACAGTTAAAAATGCTTATCCTACCGACTCTGTTTGTCCAAGCTTTTGTCTCTCTCCTGTATTATTGTAACAGTCTCTTAAAAGCCTCCCTGGATCTGTCGTCTATTCTTAACAGCAAGAGTTATTTTAATGCACCCTTGATTATATTTCTCTTTTGTTCAAACTCTCTAATATCTTTTTATTTTAGTATAAATGTTAATATCCTTCCAATGGTTTCAAAGGCCAGATGTGGTGTGGTGTGCTGTTATACTTTCAATCTCATTTCTTACTTCTCTCTCCTTTGCTCACTATGCCTCACCCACTGGCTGCCTTGATGTACTCTGAACATTCTGGGCACATTCTCATCTCAGGGTCTTTGTAGTCGTTGATCCCTCTGCCCAGAATAATCTTTCCCCCATATCATCGTATTGTTAGCACATTCATTTTAAAAAAAAATATTTACTCCAAAGTGATCTCAACAAGTTCTTGACCACCAGTCTAGAAGTTTGCCTTCTTCCAGCATCCATATCCTGCTTTCTTTCTTACGCCTGCCCTTTAGTCACCATCTAACGTTGTATATATTTTACTTACATTCTTAGAAAACATATTATTATATATTCTTATGTATTATAATATACATTCTTATTTTAAGACTATATTTTATATTATCTTGCATTCTGTCCTCCCCACTGAACTGTAGCTCCATGAGAATAGGCATGTTTGTATATTTCATTCGCTCTATAGATTCCATGTGCCTGGAAGAAGGCCTGGCACATAATAAGAACTTAACAAATACTGACTGACTGATGTGATCGGAGGAATTTTTATTTCTAACGAAACATACCAAATGAGGCGGGGGGGCGGGGAGGAGGGGGAAGCTTTTAAAAAAAATGCATAAGCAGTTTTGTGGGGGAGAAATCTCATGATATTAAATTTCCATATATATCAATCTCTTTGGTCCTCAATATCTATCTCCCTTCCATAAGACTATTGGCTCCGTGAGGGCAGGAAGTTTGATCTATTTTATTCATTGCTGTATTCGTCCCAGTGCTTAGAGCAGGGACTTGCTCATAGTAGGCTCTTTTAAAATAAATTTTTATTGAATACCAAAAGATAGAATTCATGTATGTGAATTTTTACACGTTTGAAATCATGTAAACATATTTTTTCTATTTAACTTTTCTTACTTGTAATTTTTCATGTACACATTTCCAAGGATCAATACACTCCACATAATCACCACATAAAATTTTTTTACAGAATTTCTGCATGCCTTTATTCCATTCCGCGACTGGGTTACTTTAGAATTTTATTGTTAATGAGTACTTCTCTTCTAAGTGTCATTGGGCACACTGATTTTGTTCCCTTGGAGTCATTGCTGTGGGTTATTTTTTAAAAATTATAGTACCCATAAAGAGCATAAACACTTTTATTGCTCTCATTCTTGAGTGCCAGGACAGCATACAGAAATTTCTGGTTCACTTGGGATGCAACTCCTGATATACTGAGCTGTGAGAGTTGTTATTAAAGCAAATGAACTTTTACATAATCTTATCCCCACAGCTCCTGTTTCTGATAAAACTGCACGATAAGATATGGTTCAAGTAAAAATGTTTACCTCAGGACCATGTATAATGAGAAAAAATATTCTCTGGGAAGAAGCTACTTGGAAAATGTTTCTGTATTTGAACAAAACCTGATTAAATTTTCTTTCACAGAAATAAGGTTTGAAATGACCAAGGGAGGTGGCAAACTGTGGTCTCAGGCCATCTGTTTTTTGTAAATAAAGTTTTATTGATATACAGCCACAGTAATTTATTTGCTTATTGTCTATGGCTGCTTTGCTGATATAACTGCAAAGCTGAGTGGCCTTGACAGAAACCATATGGCTCACAAAGCTTATAATATGAATTACCTGGCCCTTTATAGAGCAAGTCGGCCAATCTATCAACTATGTGTAATACCAGGTAATTTAATCAGGTTTTGTTCAGATACAGAAACATTTTCCAAGTCTTGCATATATTTCTCACCACAGGCAGTATCTTTCTATTCATGGCACTTTGAAGGACACTAGCATGTGGAAGAAGAGTAGAGCATAAGATAGTGTTGAGATAAAATCAAGTAAGTTAATGATGCCGTAAAGTGAGGAAATGGTAAAGAAAATTCAGAAGTTAGGTGAACAAAAAATTTGGCAGTTACAAAATAGTCATGGGGATATAAAGCACAGCATAGGCAATATAATCAATAATAATGTAATAACTATTTATGGTGTCAGGTTGGTTCTGGAGTTATCGAGGTGACCACTTTGTAAGTTATACTAATGTCTTAGCACTATGTTGTACATCTGAAACTAATATAATGTACGTCAACTGTAATTGAAAAATTTAGAAAATTAAATTTAAAAAACAAAAAAGCAAAAAGTTGAGTGAACAATGACAGCAATGATGAATGAGTTCCAAATATTGAAACATCATCACATTTTTTTTTAAGTTTATTGGGGTAACATTGGTTAATACAATTATATAATTTTCAGGTGTACATTATAATTTGACATCTATAACATTATCATATTTTAATTGTATGTACCTTACCAGAGAAATTTTGAAGATGATTCATTTATACACCTGATGAAACAATGAGTCTAACACAAAACTGGGAATAAAATGTAGCCTGTAACATTCTAACTTGACTTGTTGGCATTAGGGGCACAAGAAGTTGAATTGCTATTGTCAAGTTGATCATTTGCAGACTGACTCAAATTATATCCTCTAACAGAAGACCTGTACTAATGGTTCCTCATTCATATAGTCACTGCGTACACATAATCAAGAGCCCTCGGTCATATTCTGAGGGCGTTTGAGAGCTTTGAAGAATAGGTGTTACATCTATTAGTAACATCTATTACTGCTTACTATACAGAAGAGTGTGGGGAGCTTACCAGGCAAAGAAAACATTAACAAGAACATGTAGCTCTTTCTATAGTTTTTGTGGAGAAAAGTCAAACAGCTGGGACTCTAAGAGTATAACATGTAAAATGGGGAGTGGTGAGCAATGAGCTGAAGAAGTGGACAGGAACCTCGTGAACCATTGTAAGAAGCTTAGAATTAAGCCTGCAGGCAATTACTGAAGGTTCCAGGCAAGAGAATAACATGGTGATGCTAAGGGCCACTAGGGAGTTCATGAAAAACAGATTTCAGGACAGGACAAAATACAGCAAGTTGGGTGGGACCATCCCAGTAGTAGTGGAGTAGAGGTGCAGGAGCAAGGTCGTGTTCCATGGAAAGGTAATCAAATGTGCCGCAAATATTGAAGGATCTAAACTATTTTTATTTTAATGCCTATTTTTATTTTAGGTCCCTTCCAGACTTTAGAGCAGGGGTCCCCAACCCCTGGGCCATGGACTGGTACTGGTCTGTGGTCTGTTAGGAACCAGCTGCACAGCAGCAGGTGAGCGGCAGGCCCTCTCCAGCACTGCTAGCATCACCGCCTCAGCTCCATCTCAGATCATCGGGCATTAGATTCTCATAGACGCAGGGGTCCCTGTGTCAAAAAGGTTAGAGACCACTTCTTTAGGTGATTCAAAGCTAATCACTAAAGTGTGATCTAGGCAGTACCTAGTCAGAACGTATACATCAATTTAATACACACTGTGTTGTGCCAATGGTAACTGTAACAGATTTTTAGGACCCACTTAAATGTTACACATGGACCTCCGTCCCCTTCAAAAGAGGGGCAAAGAGCATCTGCACACCTTTTCCTCTCAGCCTCCAAAGAGCTCCCCACTCAGCCAAGATCAGACTGTTTAGCAACTGTTCAGTTTCCCTAACAAAGCTATAAAACGGGTGATAAAAAAGATAGATTTCATATCCAGTCTTCTAAGTTTACAAATTTGTGATGTCTAGAAACCACAGGGGTATCTATGAAGTAGGCACAAACCTCAAACACTCCATACACATTATGGTAATATATAATCAATTGATTTCTTAAGAGCTGAATTCTTTTAGAAAACATCATCACACAGTATATAATCTTGATAGTGTTTTTATAAAACTAAGGCATGGCAAACGTCCATAAAAACTAGACTTCTAACTAAATGAACACAGAATCATAAGCTTCCCCAGGAGAGAAGCTGGCACTATACACTGCAGTGCAGAGAGGGGATCTCTCTGATAGATGCTGATGGACCCCCAGATTTATTCATTATAGCTATCCAGCAAGGGACTTAACATGAGGGTGACAGGTGTAGGGGAAAGGTGCAGAGGAAAGCCCAGGGCTCCTGTTCCTTTAAGTTTCCCAGCTCAGTTTTAATGAGTAATAGTGGATCCAGTGCTAACGACAAAACACTTAGGTGTACTTTGCACTTTGTGGCCTGTATTGCAGCTGCTCAGCAGATGGGAATTACCCACATTCTGACGTTTGCCATGAATAATAGACTTAAGCAAGAAATGAGTTCCTCAATCTAATCACACTTTTTAGCTGGCTGGAAGAAACAATTTATATTTAATTTTATAAAAGTGCAATATGCATGGACATTGGATAGCATAATGGGTAGATGTGAGTTATGCTCTGCATCCATAGATAGAATGGATGTCAACTATCAGTTCTCTCTCTTGTTTTAATAATGATTTATGGCATAATTTAGTGGATAGCCAATCCCTTTCCTGGAAACCAAAAAACCGTGTCCCACTCTTTACTAAGTGATTCTTACAATTTGGATTCACTAAAGGCAAACCGAAAATATTGTTTTGTGCTGTAATCCAACACAAACTTCAGAGACTGCCACACAACACAAAATAAACTTCAGAGGAAAATACAGCTCAACACAGCCACCAAAGGCATATTTGGCCGTGGCTGTGCTTCCTGAGTTTGTGCTACTTCTGCCTCTTGGAGACTTGCTGGAAAATATTCAGGCTTCAACTCAGGCGGCCACAGAATTGCATTGTGATAGCAGCATCGGAAACAACATTCTGCTGTGTGTTGCCATGTTTGACGTTTGAAAGAGTGTCTTTAAAGAGATGAAAAATTGAGGCAGAATGAAAAAGCTAACTCGCTCTCTTATACATTTAGCTTTCCTCTCACTGACTTTGTTCATAATGTTAAATTTTAGCAACGAGATTAACGATTTGATGTTGGGTTCAAAAAACAATTTAAAACTTAATGTATTTTTAATAAAATAAATATGAATTAAACAAGTAAAGATAACAAATGGATCATTTGAAAATTAAAATTGTGATTTTTAAATTTTGTGTTGTAGTTCTGTATACCTCCCAAACGCTATATAATAAGTGAATAATACGTTATATTAAAACAATTCATAATGTTTTCATAATTTTACCATAAAAACATAATATAAACATCTGTATGTTTTGGGAAAGGTGAAACCAGGAAATATGAGAACAGAGACTAAGTAGAGCTTTATCATTAAGACATTTGCCAAGATAAACCATCATTCCATACTCCTGACATCTGCAAGCAGTAGCAGAATTCTCTTAACCCACTTTATCCTTCATTACTGTCAACTCGAATTCTGGAATTAAAACTGCAAATTTCTGCAGCCCCTCTTCCAGAAGCAGCTACAGCCCCAGATCTTTTTTGCTTTTGGCCTCATCTCCTGGCTCAAATGATGAGGAAAGAATCCTTTTCAACCTTTGCATGCAGACCTGATCCAGCTAGCAAAGCAGGTTATTCAAATTTCCATTGCAAATGAAGGGACTGGGTTCCACAGTTTGAAAACTGAGAAGCTGGGAAGAGAAAGACTATCTTGACTGAAGAAAAAGTGCAAACCCTAAATTATCAGGAAGCTCCAAATTTATCCAACTTCCTGACTTCCTTTGGAGTGTCTGCCCTTTTTGAAAAGGACAAGTTTCTAACATTTCTAGCAACTCTGCCAAAGTATCATAAATCATTGCTGCTAATTGGGATGTCAGTGCCTGCGATTTGTTTGCTTTGTTCTTCTAAGCAGTTCTTGCCTGGACCCTGATTCCCTCTTCAGTGCAGACAACCAATAATAAAAAGGAGCTGGGGGTTTAATGAAATCTATTAGAAATCCAAGCAATAAAGTAATATAACTAGATCTGTCTCATCTCCACCTCCTAACCATCCACTGGCTGCTTGGAGCCATTTTGTAACTTTTATATTTTCTGGGTCATTTTCTCATGATTACCCCTGTAAAACATGGCCGTGGAGCCGTTAGTGGATGTAAGTGTCAGCTTTTCTCAGGGCCTCAACTCCTAGAAGTCAGATAAGAGCAAAAGGATTAAAGATTAAGAAATAATTTCACAGTATTAAGAAGAAACTTAAAATGACGGCTAGTCAGTAGATACAAAACAAAGAAAAACACCCCAAATATTTTCTCGATTATGAAAACTCCACCGTTTAAGAAAGAGGCTTTCACTACTCAGAAATAAGTAACTAGATGTTAAGACACAGAAGAGGGGATAAAAAGGGAGAGGCAAAGGAAGATTGTACCATTCATTAAGGTGCTACTGTTTGTAGCACTAGCTAGAAATGTGCTCTCGATATGATATCTGATTTTTAAGAGAATCATTTTATAAAGATAAATAACAGTATCTTGATGTTTTAACATACTAGCATGTTTTCCAATAACCTCAGATGAGGGGAGGCACAACTGTTCTCCTTTCCTCTATGGTCTGGCTTCTGAAGAATTTTATGAAAAAGATTTTTAAAAAATTCACAATCTATAATTCCAGTTGGCAGCTGCAATGAGCTGCTTCCGTATCAGACCTTGCTTTCCATCATCACATGCAGCTGACATCCTAGGAGCAGATCAAGCAGTTTGTAAACAGGGAAGAAAGAATGAGGGAAGTTCATGCTCTATAACTTCCTTCTTTGGCCTGAAACACAGAGAAGTATGGTCTCTGGTTCATAGCCCTAAGAATGTAGGGAAGAGGCATGAGAATTAAATGTTAAATCAAGCTATATTCAGAGATTGCAATATGCTGATCAGCCCTACAGGCCAGACCATGAGGAAACGTACAGAACAAAGAAAGATTCCTGCTAGGATTAGTAACAAACCATTTACCCACACCATAAAAGGAAAACAGTCTTCAAATCATAACCTACACAAAATAAACCCAACTGTTTATTCTCTTCAGGGAACTTATAGAACAAAAGTGAGATTACACACAGGCCTTTCACACTGCATACCCACACCTTTCAGGCTACGTATCCATACCATTGAAGGACAATAGGTAAACAAAGTCTTCAAATTGTAATTCACAGAAACTAAGAATGATATATAAACTGAATTCTCCACACACTCGGGGGTCTCTGTCTTTCTCTCTTTGTCTATCTCTCTCATTATCTGCTCCCTCTGTCTCTGCGTCTCTCTCTCTCTCTCTCTCTCTCTCTCTCTCACTTTCTCATTGTCTTTTTCTCTATCTTTCTGTTCCTCTTACTCCTTCTCAGCTCTCTCACTGTCTGTCTTTGAGAGGAGACCATGCTCTGTCTGTGGAGCGTTATTCCTTTTCTAATAAACTTTCCTTTTGTTTCTAATCTCAGTGTGCACTTGAATTCTTTCCTGTGCGAAGCCAAGAACCCTCACTGACCCTCTCTCAGTGCAGATCTTGAGTCCTCACACGGGAGTGGTGGAGGGTGGGGGTTTGCCCTGTCCTGCATCACTAACATTATCTACAATGCAGCACTAATTTTAATATTTCTATTTAATCCTAAGTCAGGACTTGAACCTACCTCCACTTTGATGAAATAATCTATTTCTTCTTGTAGCCAATTGTTTTGGAGAGAACAGATAAACATTAAGTGCCCAAGAAAATACTGTTGAAAGCTACAGAAAAATGTTGTGCTGCTGTGTGTATGGACAACATGAAATGTAGTAGTGTATACGTGTATGTTATATCAATGGTTCCAAACTGGAGTGAGCATCAGAAATACCTGAAGGGCTTGTTGAAACACAAATGGCTCCCCCAAAGTTTCTGACTGATTAAGTCTGGGGTGGGTCCTAAGAATTTGAATTTCTAACATCTTTCCAGGTGATTCTGATGCTGCTAGTCCAGGGACCACACTTTGAGATTCATTCTTTTAGATCGTAGGGTGCTGAGAATCAGTGTGATATTATTCTTTTAAGGGAAGGGAAATCCTTCTACTGGCAGTTTGCAGATTGGAATAGGTGGTCATTCCCATTGAAACGATAATGGTTACTTATAACTGACTCACTAACACTTCATCTCCTCCCCTCCTCTATTACTGAAGTAAGGCACTGGAAGACACTGTTCCTTCAGGCACTCCTGGGGAGGAGCTTTGTTCTAGTTTCCTATTGCTGCTGTTACAAATTACTACAAACATAGTGGCTTTAAACGACACAAACATATTAGTTTACCATTCTGTAGGTCAGAAGGCGAGTCTCACCAGCTATAATCAAGGAGTCCGCAGGGCTATATTTTTTCTGAAGGTTCTAGGGGAGAATATATTTCTTGGATTTCTCCAGTTTCCAGAGCCTGCCCACATTCTTTGGCTTCTGGCTCCCTTTTCCATCTTTAAAGCCAGCAATGGCCATTGAGTCACTCTCATCAGTAAAACTCCAGTACTGATTCTTTACAAATAGCTCACCGCACCCCCACCCCCATTTAAGGACCCTTGTGATTACACTGGGCCCATCCAGATAACCTCCCTATTTTAATCTCAGCTGATGAGCAACCTTAATTCCATCTGCAACCTTGATTCTTTTTTGCCATGTAATGTAAAATATTCACAGGTTCAGGGAATAAGGATGGGAGGTGATTATTCTGAGACTGGACATCACACATAAAATTTTTAATCTTTTAGCAGGAAATGAAATGGGACATCTCTTGCAGAGTTAATCTTTTTAGTAAACCTAGTTAAGTTTTTTTCCCTCCTTTCTTTGGGAAAAAAGGCCCTCTCTCTCAAATCTTGATAATTGCTCTGGCAAGTCAGATCCTTTGGCTACTGATAAGGGTCATCAGCCCATCATTAAGCAGAAATGATGTTAAGCCAGGCAGGGCCCTTAGAGTCTGGGGCTGGCAGAGACTTTAGGCCAAAGGTCTTTCTTTTTACTCTTTAAGAAATATATTAACCAAGCCTGTTTCCCTTTACTCACTTAATAGGCAAATCAATAATAGAAATTAATAGGTGTATGATTTAAATAACGAGTTCGTATCTTTTCCTTGTCTAGGGACTGAGATGGCGCTTCAGCAGGAAACCCAAGACCCCACCCTGACTGAGGCAGGAAGGGAAAGAGTTCCATGAAACCCCTGTAGGCAGAGACTAAGGCCATTCTCAGCAGGAAGCAGATACAGAAGAAGAGACCTCCCATCCCTCAACATCCATACTAATAATAAGGGGGTTCATGGCTCTTAGAAAAGAGGTAGGCAGAAAAGTTAGTTAGGGGGTTTTGGGTCTGCCTGCAGAGACGCTGAGGTCATCCAATCTTAGAGGGAGTCTGCCCTAATCTGCCCACAATTAAGCAAGCCAGAGGAATTTTTTTAACTCACACAAAGAAACCAGTAGGCAGAGATTTAGGTACCAGTTTAAGCCAGCCACTCACATCTGCTCAATGAAGAGACCCCAACGGCCTTCAATTCACTTAAGTCTCATTACACCATCCTTATAATATGATGCATATGCCCAGAAGTTCATTAATATCATTATAACAGACTGAATTCTGGGAACAAACATGCGCAGAAGGCAAAATGATGAATCACTGAGTCCTGTCAATCTTAGTTGTCAATCAAGAGAGCCCACTCCTCTAAGAAAAGTAACCACCCACAGCAAAAAGGGATAAAAACCCTGAAGTCTTTGTTACCAGGCCTTTTGAGCCACGCTTCTCTTGCTCAGGCCTGCTTCCAAGTCTGGAAGTTTACTTTCCCTTCTAATAAAACTTTTCTTTTCTACTGTATTTCGGTGTCTTGTTCTATTCTTTGAGACATCAAGAACCTGGACAATGCACCGGGAGAAGATCCCACTCTCCAGTAACAGGAATATTTAAAGGATTCAAGCAAGATGTCGTGATTTACATTGCAAAGGGACCTTCTGGCTGCTGGGGGAGAATATAGACTTTAGGGACAAGGAATGGAAGCAGATAGCTCAGTTACAAGGCCGTTGCAGTTGTCCAGGCAAGAGATGATGGTGGCTTGGACTGGGTGGTGAGAAGTGGTTGGATTTTGGAAGTGGAGCAGCTTGGATTTGCTGTGGGGCTGGGTATACAGATGAGGGAATGAAACAATGAGGTTTGTGCCTAACTTATACTGGGGTCTTGCTTTTCATTCTTCCATGAGTTAAACTTTCATTCAGGTTTTTCTAATGCAGAAATTTTTTTAAAGCCAGTTGAAAAGTCAACACAATTGTTCCATGCAACAGGAGTCATTACTGAAGTAGATGCAGGTTGATTATAAGATAACACCCTTTGTGCATGAACAGCTGGGGGCTTTTGTGCTTGTTGAGGATGACTGCCTCGACTTCACAGTCTGATGCCCCTGTTCCTTTGGGATGGGGAATCGATCTATCTATTCTGTTAATGAAGTCTTTCAGCTATTTTACTGATATGCCTTTTAGCCTCTTAGACCATTGGGATTGTTACTAGAGTGTCTGAAACATAACAGGTGGTCAATGACCCTCAGGATCATCCACATGAGCATGAGCTAAAGACAAGAGCTTTCCTGACACATAGGCTCTTATCTTGCTCTTTTGTAACGCGGCCATGACTGATCACTGATTCTCCTTACATTTGAAAAAAAGTATTTAGCAACCTCTTTGTTTCTCTTCTGGACATCCTCCATCTATTTTTCACACTCTATGCAGAGTAGATAGAACATATCTCATCATATCATTTGCCTTGCTTAACATCTTTAAACGTTTTCTCATTGCTCTTGGGATAAACCCCTTAATTCTTATCACAGTAGGTAAAGTCCTGCTTTTAGGAGATGCTTTACCCTGTGTCCTGCATCTCAGCCACACTGGGCACCTTTCCTGCCTGCTGGAACTCAGGCAGGCTCCCTGTGTTAGGGATGCTCTCCCGCTCACTCCCTTCAACTTGTGAGCTCCCTCCTTGTTCAGATGTCTAGAATCCTCTCACTTAGGCTAGGTCTTTATTCTATCCTAAGACTGGGTTCCTTTCCTTCTGGACACTTACCTCTGTTATCAGGCCTTTAGATCTGTGGTCTCAAAGTATGATGCCCAAACCAACAGCATCTATTAGACACACAAATCCTCACTCTGAGAACGAGGTCCAGAAATCTTTGGTTCAACAAGCTCTCTGGGCAATTCTGATAAAGGCTCAGAGTCTAGAGTCTTTGAATTTAGATTTTATCAGACCTATTTAAATATATTCAGTGTATCTTGGGCAGATCTTACTGTTTTTCAAAGGACCGAAGTGATGAAATAGGTGAATGGGGGAATAAATACATTTTATTGGCAGTAACAGTCATACTGATATATTTATGACTGATGACAATATACGTTCACTGAAAAATATCTGACATAAAGACAGCTTAATAAATGGCTTTTCACACATCTGACCTTTTGTGACATAGTAACAGATGTGATATTGAATTTCTCATAATGAAAATTTATTTTCACTAGGTCGTCAAACATGGATAATGGGAATTTTAAAATAAATTTTTAAAAACAATTCCCACATAGAAAAAAATTCCTCATCCATAAAAAAAGATGGTGCCAAGCACGCCTCAAACATTTTGCCCCGGGCTTAGTTTAGAATAAAAACTTTTCAGTGACGGTTCCCTTATCCTTTATTTAAAGACAAGAGCAGCTGCCTTCAGGAGAGTGGTGTCCTCAAAAACCTACCTGCAGGGCATGCTGGGGCACGCAGTGTTTGTTCCAGTTCCTTTGCTCCAGAGAAGACCCTGGCTGTGAACCTGGGCAAACATTGCCCTCCAGCTCTAACGGCAAGGTTGAAACAGCCACTGAACACTGGTTCTTTGTACTGAATTGTACGCACTCAGAGGTGCAGGTGGCTAGTTCCTTTGTTTCAGCAAAAGGTGCCAACTAACATGCTTGGAAAAAAGAAACTGTTTGGAATAAAGCACTTTCTGCTAAAATCTATTACGTCATGCTAATTAAAGTTATTTACTAAAGACATGAATGCACACGTGCCTTGTGGGATGCTGTTGGAAGAGCTGCAGTCTGCAAGGGTTTGTACTAGGTTCCTAAGGAGGAGAAAAAAGTCTGTTTCCGAGGATGAAATCTGATCTGCATTCTAAAACTGAATTTGAACATTTTTCAAGCACAAGGTTGGCATTTACTTACCTCTAAAGTGCCCTGGTTTCAGCCTAGGACATAAAATGAAAGTACTTTGAAAGCAACTATATGAAACCATTTTTTTAAAAACTCAGCTCACTTAGAATATTTATCATGTGAATCAACAAAGTAGCGGTGACCCCAGGCAATGAAACAGCAAGTGGAACCTTAGTCATTTGAGCATGAAGCTAACTTACGCCAACATCCTTCATCCTTCACCCTGGGAAGTTTCTAAACTCAGAATGTTCATCCAGCAGTAAGATATAACTGTTATATTGATTATGGTGCTATTAATATTAATATCTCTTATTTTATTGATCATATGAAGTTCTTACAATACTTGCTGAAACTAAAATTTCCATTAAGCAGATTCTATTTTCCTATTAATTTCCATTATTTTTGTGTATTTCTCTGCAAAAAAAAAGTTGGTAATTCTGTCTTTTTCACTAGTAGAACAGTGGCTACTGCAGAGAGGGAGCTGAATAACTATTTGTTAAGTGAGTAAATGAACGGAGGTGTTTGCCAGATTTGTGACACATTGACTGTCGCAGGTGGTCCGTGGTATTATTATAATTTCTGGCCACTGTTTTGTAAAGATTTCCTCAGGCTCCAGGAATTCTGTTTCTTTCAGGTGGTCAGAAGTCCTCAAACTTTAATCCCTTCCTTTTCTGAGCAGTGGTTCTTAGTTTTCAGTATGTATCAGGATCGCCTAATTAGTTCTGGGGAGGAGCCTAGAATCTGCAATTTTAACAAGCATCTGATTAAGAAGCAGGTGGCCCATAGACCATGTTTTGAGAACTGCTATCTTCAAGACAGATGTTTGTATAAATGTTAGAAGATTTTACTTTGCCACCAGGAGTTCCATCTAGTACATGGATAGTAGGGCCTGAAAGAGGCTCTGAGTTATAGAAGATAATCTACAAATCCTCAATTCAGTCTATTAAAAATATAACACAAAGTAAGGGTCACTAGAATCATAGATCCTTCTTTAGAAATATCCTCCCCAAAATATGTGGTTTCATTTTGACATATTTTACTACGGGCCAATTATAAAATGGGAAGGCATATAGG
>NW_011888837.1:2463561-2475376 GCF_000151845.1 Pteropus vampyrus
ACTGTGATTACACTGGTGAACAAAAGAAGGGAACGTGATGGTCTAGGATGAGAAAGTACCATTGTCTGGTCATAGCTACCAGTGAGATTGATGTAATCTTATTAGAACTGAACTAGGAGCTCTATAAAGGTGGGAGAAAACTATTCTAAAGAGACAAGATTCAAGGACCAGAAGGAACCTAGAAAATAAAGAAAAATACATGTATACAAATAGTGGGGATTAAGAAGAATAGAAATACCCCTAAGGGCAAACAAGAGTCAGCAGGGCACAGGAGCTTCTCTATGACATTTATCTTGAGGTTTTGTCAGGGAGGAGGGGGGTCTCACTTCATGTTGACACCAGGGTGCGCAGATAGGGATCTGTAGATTGAAGTTACCTGGTGCCTGTTGGCAGTATATTTTAATTTAATCCGAAGAGTAAATCTAAATGTTTAAGTGAGAAAGGTCCTTGCTTCTTCAGGAATCCAGGAGGTAGAGCTGCTGTGTCACAGCTGAAGTAGACAAAGGGACAGTGGTTGTAACCTCAGAGGTTGTAATCTGAAAGGTGGGCCCAGGAGTAGTTTAGCAATGTACTGGTGGGGGCAGATGGGAATCGTGATTTCACAAACTGAACTGAGTGATGCAGTTGAATCACAGGAAATATGTACATGGGTTTGTACATTCTTCTCTTATGCTCTGTACTTTTTCATCTCTGAACTTCCTTCCCACTGTGGTAAATTTGTTTTCTTGGCTGGGCAAACTTATACTGCACAGAAGGCATACAGGCAAAAAACAAACAAACAAACAGAAAATCCTGGTGTAGACCCAGGACTATTGTCTTTGGAGATGCCTCTTTCCCTTCCATCATTTCCTTTAGGAAGAGGCAAATGTGGTAGGGGGACCTCCTTTGGGTCCTGGGCTCTTACTCTGTTCTTCACCTTCTGTTACTCTCTTGCGGGCCTCTTATCTTTTATTCACAAACTCTCCCATCTTCTTTATAGATCTACCTTGAGGCTCCTTTGCCTCCTGCTTCTCTTGCAGATTGCTCACATCCTTGTCTCATCTTTTACTTTGTCTTTTTCTCTTCCCAAACTGCCATCTTTCAGGTCCTCTCAACAATGCCCATCTCGTTACCGTGTCCATCTCTTAACCTATCTCTATAATCTTTCTGTCCCTTTTTCCTTCAGTTTTATGTGAATGCTACCTTCTCTGACCTTGATTGTCAATCATCTGTACTTAATATTTTAAAAAATAAATTTCTCAGTCTTTCATTTCAATTTCCCATTTCAACTTTCCTCTTCTCCTTGTATCTCCACTAATGCTTCACTTACCTTGACATCCTCAAGTGGTATCGTTCATATATATATAATATTCCCTACTACATAACTGCTCCTTCTCTTCTCCACAGTCATGCTGCCCACTTTTCACCAAGTGTACTTTGCCTTGCCTTCTTGTTTCCTATTTTTCTTACTTAATTTCACTCTTTTCTAACCTTGCACCTATTTAGAATCTGACCATTTTTTTCTACCTTTACTGCTGTCACCTTGGTCCAAGGCACTATCATCTCTACTCTGGACTATCATCAGCTCCTCGATAGCTTCTCTGCTTCCACTCTTTTCTTCTCTTCAGTCTGATCTTAGCAGCCAGACTGATCCAGCTATTCATGTACTCAGTATCCTTCAATGACTTCTCGGGAAAGCTGAAGTCTTATAGTGGCCTATGAGACCCTCCATGTTCTGGCCCCATTATTTCTCTAACCTCATCTTCTCTTATTGTCCTTCCCACTTCACTCCCCCACACTGGCTTCCTCCACCCTTATAGGCACGTGCCTGCTTCAGGGCTATAAATTGTCTCCTTTGCTTAGATGCTCCCAGCCAGATACCTGCACTGCTTGCTCCTTCACCTCCTTTAGGTTTTTACTCTAACGTTACCACCTCACTGAGGATTTCTCTGGCTATCTTTTATGAAAATATGAAGATACATGATGCCTGAAATTGCAGATAGTACTGAACCCTATCTATACTATGTTTTTTTCTATACATACATACCAATAATACAGTTTAATTTATAAATTAGCAATTTCATGGATAGAAGATTCATTCCTACCATAGATCTTAGCAACCTCAACATACAATTTTTTTTCTTTCTTAATTAAGTAAAGAACTTTCACCTTTACACTTAAGGGAAGCACTATGGCTTCTCTTTGGCACACCTGAATTCTCAGCATCACTACTCCAGCCTTTTGGGGCCATTATTAAGTACAATAAGGGTTACTTGAACACAAGCACTGTGATATCATATCAGTCTATCTGATAACCAAGACAACTACCAAGTGACTAATGGGTAGGAGCCTCTATAGCGTAGCTATGCTGGACAAAGGGAAAATTCACGTCTCAGGCAGGATGGAGAGGGATGGTGGGATTTTATCACGCTCTTCAGAGTGATAACTTATGAATTATTTATTTCTTGAAGTTTCCATTTAATATTTTCAGACCATAGTTGACTGCATATAACTAAAATTACAGAAAGTGAAAATGTGGATAAAGGAGGACTACTGTATTTCCCTTTTAGGAGGCAACCCGATGAGTGTAAGGGTTTTGTTTGGTTCATTACTGAATGCTCAAGATCCAGAAGAGTTAATAAGTATTTGAGGAATAAACAAATAAATGTTTTATCCTTTACTTTATGTCTTCTTCCTATCTCTTATACTTTATGCTATCCTCTATCTTTAAATCCATTTTAAACCATATTTTTCCCTCTGCTTTCCTATTTCCAAACATTGCATCATTTACATCCACTTCCTTCTCTCGTTTATTTGCCTTTGTTTCTCTTCCTTGTAAGACATGGGTCATGTTCCAGTGCCACTTTTTTTCTTACCATTTCATCTTCCCCCTCCTTGGTTTCTGCTCTAGATCAGTGAGGTTCAGTTGTCACCTTTATTCTTATGATTTTCAAATCTATACTCTATTATTTGCAAAGCAACATAAAATGCTATTTGCTATGTACAAGGAAACAGCTATGGGATCATTTCGGATCATTTCAATTCCAGTACCCTGCCCAGCAAAGAATTAGTTAGCTAAAATGATGTCAGGAGGTTTAACTGAAGCCAAACCTGCCACTCCAGAAATCCAGGAGATTGCTAATGAGGTTAAACACAGCTCGAAGGAAAAATAAATGAGACTTAGGAAGAATTTGAAGGTGTAGAATACAGAATTCAAATGATTGCTGGAATAAATTACTACATCAAGGTGTGAGCAGATCTTAATAGTTATATTCGCATGAAAATATTCAAAGCTCTTCCTCAACAAAATCAATCTTTGACACTTACTTGTTACCAGACTTACAAAAGCAAAGACAATGAGTTGATGGGCTTTTGGCAGCATGTTCCAAAAATGGTCTGATTCCTTCCACTGGCTACAGATTAATGATATCTGCTAATGAATGCAACTATCAATAAAGAAGCATTCCTTTTTAAATAAATTAATTTCCTCAAAGAAAACAGATGTGGACTTTTGCCAAATAGTGCAAACCAAACTTTATGAGGGAAAAAGTAAAAATGAAGTATCTCTTGAGGACAAAGGAGAAGAAGAGAGGACAGGAAAGCCTACATTGAGCTTGTAGGCTAATTCTTTGGATACATCGTTTACAAGTAGACTTAGATTCTTTACCTAATGCTGCTCCTGAGAACTGTGCCAACTATTAAAATAGAAGTTTAGTTTTTAGTGAAATTAGACCACTATTTATGAAATATGAGTGATT
Organism: Pteropus vampyrus; assembly: GCF_000151845.1. Lineage (NCBI taxonomy): Eukaryota > Metazoa > Chordata > Mammalia > Chiroptera > Pteropodidae > Pteropus > Pteropus vampyrus. The sequence continues at coordinate 2,467,299 of NW_011888837.1, forward strand.
GTTCCATGAAAGGCTATGGTTTAGCAGTCTTTAGAAACATGTTTATTCACTTCTTATTCTGTGTCTCAACTGTTAATTCATATTATTGATTTTGTCTATAATATACCATGCTTAGAATGACAGCACTGGGGTATAATCCACAAATGACTGGCGAATAGAATAACATATAATACAGGTATATAGTTACCCGGTAATGAATGTCCTTTCATTGATGAAGATCCAAGAAGAGCAGTGATAAGCCATCATAGTCATCTTTCCTCTCTTCTTAAGATCATCTGAGGATACCCTAAAACATTAGAATAATATTAATGGCATGCTCCTGTGTTGCATTCATAAGTTAGTTTCTGACTTAAATTGAACTTTTTTGTTAGGCCTCCAGTGTGTAAAAGTATTTTGGGGAAGTTTATAAATAGTGTTTCATGTATGTGAGTGAAGGTTGGGTTGGGAAAGAAAGGAAAGAGAAAATCTTTTTTACCATGTGCCTTCTACGGGTCTTACACTCTGTGTGTGAGCATTTTGTAGATCTTACCGCATTTAATCTTCAGACCATCTCAGCAAGGTATGGGTGTTATTACCTCCATTTCAAATACTTAGTAAGTAGTGGAACAGATAATTTGAAGCAAGGCCTGAATGTCTTCAAGAACTCTACTTTTTTTTTTTTTCCACCATCATTGTTTTTGCAGTTTGGAAAGGTAATACAGATTAAAATTTTTTGATTTTCTATAAATTGGTCCATTCTAAGATTCTTTTCACGAATTTTTTTTTTTTATGTCTAAGGAAATTAATATTGAGGATATATGAGATATTCCCCAAATTTTTTATTGTAAGAAAATAAACTTAGAGTTCAGAGTTTTAACCATAATTCATTTTGAGTGAGTTTCTAAACAGCATCCTCTAAACCTCTTTTTCAAAATTGTTCATAAGATAATTTGTTTTGAGAACAAGTAATAATGTGTTGAGTCCTCTGTCCCTCTGTACCACCTCCACCCCAACCCATATAAGTTTTAAGATGTTTAGGTGTTTTCCTTTGTTCTTATTACTCAAAATTCATTTTATTTATTTTGATATCATCTTTTATTTTTAAATTAAAAATTATATTCTTCATATAAATTAGGGAAAATAATAGTAAAGGAAAAGGAACGTATAACTTAATTTTGACAACCTCTAAGGAAAGATAATAAAAAGGACATATAAAGAAATATTAGAAAAACTGCAAATATACAACTCAATATACGGTCTTCCCCTTGGTAGTCAATTTGAGAGACTGACAACCGTGGGATAGAGAAGCAAAGAGAGAGAAAGGCAGACGGGGGCAGAGCACTATCTCTATGAAAGTACAATACAAACCGCAATGTTGGCCCATGATTAACGCTAATGATTTGAAAAATTTATAAATGAAATCCTAGATCAAAGTTATGCTGATAATTACTTTACGGTCAACAGCTATATTAGCTACATTCTTGGTAATAAATGCATCCAGTATGTTCAAATTTGAAATTACTCCTATTATAAAGAATTTATTTCTGAATTTTTAGTATTTGATTTGGAATACACTCTAAGGATTTTTTTTTTCATTTTTAAATTTATCCACAGTTCTGATACTACCAGAGTTTAGTGATTTAAAAGTTATCCTCCTAGTTCATCTCTCTATAAATGCACAGATGTGCTTGGGGTGTTTGAAGCTGCTATTTCCTGCCGCAGAGCTTACCTTGTATTGAGAAGCATAAAAAGAAGAAAAAAATAAAAAGAGAAGTTGCATGAGAAATTCTGCCTGGCTGGAATAATGTTTCTGAAACCTTGTTGGTTTTATATTTTATAGTAAAATTCCAAGAAATTCATGAAAAAAAAATTAGATGTCTTGCTGTTATTACATTTTAAAATAAAATTTCCAGAGACTTATGGAAAAAAAATTCAATTTTAAACTTCTGCTTACTTAGCAGCTCAGTGTTATTTTCTTTAAGAAAATATTAAATTCCCAAAGGCTTCTATGATACAAAAAGAGGCCTTTTGCAATCCTTGAAATTTTCTTGGCAACAAGGGTATACAAGATAGCTGCAGTAGAGAAGAGAACCTAGGGCAGTGTTTGAAGGCGTGAAGAAAAGAAGAAACTACTATGTAAACTGAGAAACTACAGAATCAGTGGCCCAAGGCAAGGAAGGGTGGGTCAATTTGGTAAGCCTGTTTTTCTAAAATTCTAAAAAGAATTTTCTCCTGTATGATTCTGTGTAAAGAAACATATTCTTTCTATTATAGAAACTCAATCTAAACTGACTGAACCCTGCCCAATCTCGCAAACACAATTTTATATTTCTAGGCAGCTAAAATCAAGCTTGGACATGCAGGATTGATTAAGTGTGATGTAACATCTTTTAAGTCTCCTTCGGGGTCTGGAAACTGTGGTTAGACATGAATAATATCCTCCTTTATGTTTTCATATAAATGGCATTAAGGTGAGACCAGAGATTAAGTATAATAATTTCTAGTCATTCCATTTGGCAGAAATTGAGTATTTAATTACTATTGCTTCAAGCCTATGCAATCATAAGGAATATAGCCAGAATAAAAAGGTAGGCTAAAAAGAAAGGACCCATTTTTTTTTTTTTTAATTTAAAAGAAAGATTTTCTCCTTTCCCATCTGAATCTGATTATTTTAGTGAAAAACATTTCATGTCCTCTTTCTCCAGGAGAATATCAATCTGTAAAATCAAACACACTAACAAACAAAAAGGAAATAAAGAAAAAGAAAGAAAAAAGAAAAGAAAATCTATTCTCACAAAATTCCCAAAGCACATTTTTCCTTATAGCACATTGTTAGTTGGAAATTACATAATCTATGTGATAGCTATGAGTGCATCTCACCAGGCATACTGAATAGTCTCTAAGCTGAATGCCTGACTAGTTTCCTTTTATGCTTTCACCATTCTGATCTCATATCATCTTCTCATCCACAAACTTTCCTGGGATCTTATTCTTAGAAAAAACAGCCCACGTCCCTTAACCTGACATTCAGACTTTCTGCAATTCCACTCAAACCTACCTTTTCAAACTCAAAATTGAAGTTTTCTTTAACACCAGGCCTTCTAGTCTAATGGAATCTCTACCATCGAGTCTCTCCTTACCAGTTCTCTCCCACAAAAGGGCCCTCCTCACTGCAGGTCCAGGTTTCTGCTTCCTTATGGTCCTTATATAGTGGGACCTTATCGAATCTCCCATAGCCTATTATCTACACTGCTGTAATGCCATTTTCTGCATTCCACTTTGCATTGGCATTATTGATTTATGTCTTTTCTCCTTTTCTACTCATAGTCTTTTTCTCAAAGAATGTTGCTCCTCTGGTTGGGTATGTCATCCTCTCTGATAGTACATCATCTGGAAGAAAGAGATATCATGGAGAGGACTCCTGCCGGAAGGGACAGAAGCTCAACAAATCAGACAAATTAACTCTGTAGGTCAGAAGCTACATGAGCATTTTAAGCTGCCTTGGGACAGAGACATGACGTACTCCATGAGCCCAACGAATCCCAGTTACTCATTCACAGGCTTTGGTGTAGGTTGTTTGGTTACACAGCCCTTGCTCTTGGTTCTAAAACCTGAGACTTTCCCCTAAATTGAGTCATTTTAACCACCCACAAAAAGAGTTATTGATGCACCCTAGTGAGATTGCCCCATTGGTCACCTTGCTGCCTAAACACAAGTTTCTCCCTCCTGGATCCAGATTATTTATCATCTATTCCTTTAATTTACCCCTCCTTGTATCTCTTTTCCCCCATTTCAGCAGTTCATTTTCTCTCCTTATTTTCTCCACCTCTTAACAGCTTTTGACAAGGTTGATTGTTTCCTCTTTTTGGAACACTTTTTTTTCTTGAAGCTTTTGAAACAAAGCAGCAACCATAGCAAAATAAAACCGTGCCTTATTTTTTCGCTGTCTCACAGCCTTCTTTGCCAGCTCTTCCTCTATATGATCACAAAATGCTGGCTTGTTCTAATAGTCTGTCTTTGGCCATCCTCTCTTCTGTATCTACATTTTCTTCCAGGTAATCTAATCCTCTGCAGCCCAGCCTTTCTGCTGAGCTCCAGACTCATGGTCATTACCTACTCAGTCTCTGCTTGGGTGTCTAACAGGCATCTCAATATCAACATGACCAAAACAGAACCACTGACCTTATCCCAGGCTCCAGAATTCCCTCTTCCACAATTCTTTCCTATCTGCCCAATTAGGCACCAAAAAACTAAGACTCAGTCTTATTTTTAACTCCTTCATTGTAACCAGATTCCAATCCAAAAGTAAGCTCTATTGATTGTACCTTAATATGTAACCTGAACTCAAAAGCTTCTATTTCCAAAGATACTACTCTGAGCCAAGCCAGTACCATCTTTCTCCTGGATTATTGCATCAGCCTCCTGACAGGTTTTTCCGAATCCCATTGTGACCAGTATTCCATTCTCCACACAGGATCAAGGATGGTAACTTTAAAGATCAAATCAGATGTGGTCATCCCATGATTAAAACCTGGCAAAGACTTCCAAGAGTGATATAGAATAAAATATAATCTCCTTACAATCGCTCATAATGTCATGTCAATATCTTCAGTATTCACTCCCTTCATTATTTTCTTCATTGATTCCATTTCATTTACAGTGGTCTTCTTTCTGATTTTCAATCACTCCCTGAGCTCATTCTCCTAGAGATTTATACTTGCTGCTCCTCCTACTTGAAGTGTTCGTCCTTCAGACATGGCTGCCTGTTTCCCATCATGCAGGTCTCAGTCCGAGTGTCTCTTCTGTCAGCAGTCTTCCCCAAGCAAGTCTCAATCAGTCACTATCATATTACTTTCATCTAATTGTATATCAAGATCTGAAAGATCTTATTTATTTACATTGTCAGTCTTCCCTAACTACAACAGGAATTTCTTATAATAGGAGCTTTTTAAATGTACTTGTGTACATCCAGCTCTTAGAATTTTGCTTCAAACATGGAAAGAATTCAATTAATTTTTGTTGAGTGACTGACTAAATGTAAAGTTGAAGATGTGGTCCACAGAATTAAGTACTATTTATATAACTTTTCTTGATCTCATAGTTAACATGATATTCTAGATAAGACTAGAAGTTGAAATGAAGAACCACCAATGGAAGCCTCTTACAAGAAAAAAGTGTAAATTGACTGTGATGGGCTAAACATTGCAGCAGCTTCCTGACTGGTTCCCTATTTGTATTCATTTTTTAAAAAATAGCTGAAGTATCATTAAAGATAGCAAACACTATTGTAAACTTTTGATCTATGTCGAAGCAAGTCAGAAGACTTCAGATGAGATTAAGGATTTCAAAAGCCCTTACATTATTCTCTGATCTTAAGAAGAAAGACAGTTGAATTGAATATATAGAAGAAAATAAAAAGAATAAAATTTTTTAGTGGTTACCAGAGGGTGGGGGGAGAGGAGAGGAGGGAGGTAGACGGGGTAAAAGTGGTTAAATATGTGGTGACAGAAAGAAATCTAACTATGGGAGGCAATAGTTAATAAATAAATTAAATAAACTAAAAAAATTTAAAAATAAAATTTTCTTCCTTTTTATAAAAAAGTTTTTGTTTTGTTCATAAGCAGTACGCACTAATTGAATAAGAAATAATATTGACCGAATCTAAAATATGGCTAAACAAAATATTCCAACAGTCTCAATATCTGAAAGATAACAATGTGATTTGGTAAGTCTCATTTTATTATTAATTGCTGAAGTGAGAAATGGACCTATGGTTTCCCATCTCCATTCCTGTTAAGCATGACTCACAGCAAATTAAAACCTGGTAGGGCCCTCATGAATATCTTTTAAACTATAAGACTTGGTGGATTCAAGAGTCTGAGCTAGTTTCCTCAAAGAACTCAAGAGGAGGATAACAGAGGTCATAATTAGCAGAGATGGAGAGGGTGTATGAAAACAGGAAATACTACAGGTCTAGAAGCCTAGAAGTCTTACTTTGGATGTTCACTATTATTTTGGTAGAATATAATAAACTATGATTTGAGGAAGAAGACGATTGTTACAAATCTATATACTTTACTGGGAAAATCATACACGGCTCTCCAGTCCTGGGGCCAGAGCTTATTGACCTTGATTGTGTATAAAAAAAAAAAAAGGCTTTTATTTAATAAGTATGGTTATTTACTTTTTTATTTTGTCCAGAGTGGAGCTCAAAAGATAAGAATTAGATAGGTCAGCAATTAAGTCCTGGAAAAATAAATAGTCCTAGAAGTACTAGGTAGAGTTAAGATCACTTAGGCCTAGGTGACTCAGCAAGGAGGAGAGGATACTAGGAAGGTAGAATTGATCTGAGCAGGCAGATGCAATCAGGAGCCTGAGAAAGCAGAATGGGAGCATTGAGTGTGCGGGTGGCACTGGGACCTGAGAGCATCAGAGAGCATCCGTGTTTTGCCTCCCTGCTCTGTACGCTGCCTGGAAGTGGGCTTGCCCTCACTGGCCAGTTACTTGAGGGAGGACACAGGAGGGGAGAGGAATCCAAGGCCCAATTAACTCAAATACTATTTTGACTGCAATTGGAAAAGTTAACTATTTCTTAATCACAGTTGGTTCTCGTTCTCCCTCCCTCTCTCTTTCTCACTCTACCAAAACATTTAATAGTTTATCATAAAATATTATATGCATTAGAAATAGTAGGAAAATATATGTATAATAAAACAGACTTTAACCTGGAAGATATACCCCCAGTTATGTGGTTAAATAAATTAACTTCAAATTAATCTCAAATATGGTTAAGTAGATTTATCTCAATTGAGGTTACTCTGTGTTTAGACATATTCCTATTAAGAAATATAAAATCAAATAACTTGGTTTAAGAAGCCCTAACAATATCTATTCGACCCAAAGGCATATTTCTTCTTTGAAAAACTATTCAGTAAAGAGAGGTACTATTATTTATTCTAAATGGATCTGATTCTTTTATAAGTTTTTAGCTAAATTACATTAAATGTAATCAAACCCTAGAGGACAATAATATGGTAAAGTTCAGTTAGGTTGGCTTTAGAATTCTATCCACAATTCTCCAGTCAATAGCCAATTATAAGTACACTGGAGAATTTAACCCTGCAATTTGAAAAAAGAATCCCTTAAAATAATAATGATCAAGTTAAGATCAACTGTAAGGCATCTAAATGTTTTATTGTAAGAAAGTAAAAAGATAAAATGTCATCATTGGAAATACTTTGCTGATCACACCTACTAAGTTTGTCCCTTCCTCAATGGTATCAACATTAATACAACTAACAGCAATATTAATAAAAGTGCCCTTTAAATGAAATTCCATTAAATAGGTTACTTCCTTACCATTTAAGAGGTGAAGACCAACAAAACACAGGTATCATAGTTTTATAGTTCTTGACTCTCAACACAAATGAAAGTCTACATCACTTCAATATAAACAATACAATATGTGCTACAATATAAAGGTGTGGACTTTATGGTCTAATTTTCTCAAAGTTATTCGAGGGCAATCCCTCTTATAAAACTCAAATGTCGTGGGTTCCACAATATGAAATTGTGTGTAACTCTCTTACTAGAAAAAACAGATTAACATAAATGTGATTTTTCCAAAGTAAAAGTGATTGAGTATCAAGAAAGTTTGAATATGCCACCATGTGCTCTATTTGAAAAGTGGTACGAAGCCAGATAACTTTATTGCTACTCAGAGAGGTAATGCTTTGCCCACTTACCATCTGCTCATGTGTCCTGGATCCCCTCTCTGGAAATCAGTTTAACTCTAGTACATCCACACTGACTGGTCTCCCTAGTTCAGCTCACGCTTCCTGATCTGGCCCTTTAAGCAGAGCAGCTTATTCCTTAATGTTAACAGGAGGTATCAGTTACAGAATACTTGCTAAATTCTTAATTCCCATCACAGCCCTATTAGCAAATCCTGTTAGGATGCTTGTTTCATAGATGACAAATTGAGGCTAGGATAGGTCAAGTAACTTGCTAAATAACTTGTAAAGCCAGGATTTGAATCCTGCTTCAGTATTTGTATCCTTAACTCATGGGATCTCATTTAATTAGTTATGATCAATCTT
>NW_011888837.1:2475662-2477772 GCF_000151845.1 Pteropus vampyrus
CCCTCTCTCCCTCTCTCTCTCTCCTTCTCTCCTTCTCTCTCTCACCCTTTCTCTCTCCCTCCCTTCCTGCCTTTTTTAGTGTGGTCTTATATCAGAAATCCTTTTCATTTTGGGGAGTGGTGGGGGCGGGGTGGTGGTGAGGGGAATGTCTCTGTCACTTTGTGGAAACAAAAAATGTTTATCTGAGCCATCAATTAAAAAGCCCTTTTGTGTCTGCTGATTCAGTACAATATCGTAACCATGAGAACACTCAGAGAAAGAAGGATGTCATGCGGGAGCCTAGTATCTTTGCAAGAGTGAGCACAATTCCAGGTAAAGTGCTCATTCAGCTATTTCCCTTGAGGAAAAGGGAGGAGGGGCTACGTCCATACTAACCTCCAGGCCCTTGCCTCCCCCGACTCCTTCCCGCCTTTTCCCGCTTCCCACTTGCTTACCTTGGTCAGGAAAAGGTACTGTGAGAAAATCAAGAGGGAAAGTAATGTCCGGGTTTCAGGCCGCTGTGATACAGGTACACACTCAGCTTGGCTGCTTATGGATTCTACTTTCTAATAACATGTCCTCAACTTGACCTCGGGGAGTGGGTTAGAGGAGTTCTTTATCCAATCCCCACTTTTCACCTGTTATTCATACTGTCAGCAGAAGGAGCCTTTTTACCGTAGTTGTTGGACTGAACTTGCTTCGGAGAGTTTGTCCCCCTGCTTGGTCACAAACTGATTGTCTGAAAGTCAGTGCTCACTCACCTGTCTCGGAGGTCTGTGCCAAGTGTGGGAGGAGGGGCACACGCGGCTCACCTGACCGAGGCTGGGGCTCTGCTCCTGGCAGTGCCCCTCCACACGCGGGGTCATCAAGCACAAGAAGCTGTTAATTATTACTCCTTTTTGCCACCGCAGGGAAGTGTCAGAAACCTGAGCCACTCCCTGCGCCTCAGTGCATGTTGGGAGTGTTTACTTTCTTTCTTAAGAGCAGCTGATAGGAACACTCCTTTGCTCCTTGTCACATATCTTGAGGAGAAGTGAATTGACATTCTGGATAACATTTTAACCACTGAATTGGACAGATTCTAATCTCTACTATCTAGATTATAGAGAAATATTCTATGTAAGAAATGACAGCAACTATGACTGAATGTCATTTTTCACCTGTCTTTTAAAATTTTTCTCTTTCAATTAGAAATTTCATGATTTTCTTTTCCTGTTCCCCACCACCACCTCTTTTGCCCGCCAGCACCTTTTCACTCAAGACAGTGCTTCTCAGACCTCAGGGCACACCAGAATCCTAATATAACTTGCTAAACCCATATACCTGTAGGCCTTGGCACCTATGCGACTCTGATCTAGTAGGTCTGGGGTAGGCTACTGGCATCTGTATTTTTTTTTATAAGCTCCTCAGAAGAATTTGGTAGACATCAAAGTGTTAAAACGTTGTAGTAAAGTATAAATGAGGAAATGAATAACAATTTAGTTGTTACCTATTGAATTGGATTTGGAGATTTTGCTTTTCCTTACTACCTCCAATTTCAAAAAGTTAACTAGACCTGTTGTGATCATTTTGCAATATATACAACCATCAAATCATTATGTTGCACACCTGAAACTAATATAATTTCATACGTCAGTTATACCCCAGTTTCTAAAGAAAAGAATGGATAAAGGCATTGACACAGAAAAAACAAAAAAAGAAAGAAAGAAAAAGAAAGGAGGAAGTCACCTAAGACTTAGAAACCCTCAGATTTTGGAGATTTTGCTTTTCTTTACTACCTGCAATTTCATGTTTTTATTTACACACACACACACACACACACACACACACAAATTTCCCAGTCTTGTTGATAATTTTTTAAAGGTTATTTTTCAAGTATAAATCTTAGAGCCCTCTAAAGGAATTAAATACTATTGCAATGAGTTTAGTAGGCAGAGTTGATTTCTGGTGTCCTGTGTGTTCAAGCATCAGATTCACAGACTGATCATCACTAAAGATTTTCAGATTAGATGTTCAATAGATATAGTATTTTAAGTGTTCTATATGTTCAAAAAGTCGGCCAGTTTATTTTAGTTAATTTGGGATATACAGAGATCAGAAGGAATAAAATTTTCCATTCTTTGGGCTATTT
>NW_011888837.1:2478197-2492402 GCF_000151845.1 Pteropus vampyrus
TTTTTTTTTTTCTGCAAGCCTCCTGGAAAGTTTTATTCCAATTATTGATTTGCAACTTGTTTCCTTTAGTTGGAGGCTCACTGACTCCTTTTGTTTTTGAGTACTTACTCTTTTATAAACATGCAATTTTTATTTTGTAATATGAAAATACATAAGTACACATGTATAATGTGGAGAATTTAAAAAACAGAAATGTAGATGAAAAAGATCACCTACAATTCCGTCTCTCAAATATAGTTACTGTAAATAATTTGGTGAATGTCTTTATTGACATAGTTTCTCTGTGGGTATTTATCAACATGCTACTACATTTGGCTTATTGTTTTATAACCTGCTTTTATCACATAGAACATATTATCAACAATTTACCATTTGTCAGTTAGTTTTTTTTTTTCTGCAATGTGATTTTAACTAGCTGCAGTATATTACACAATATGAATATACCATTATTTGGTTCATCAGTCCCTTATTGTGAAAATTTATATAACTATATACAACACTGCAGTAAATGTTTATAACTATACACAACGATGATTATGCCTTTTAGCTTCATTCAACAAATGAAGTTGCCAAATGAAAGAGAATGACATTTTTAAAGAATTTCGCTCAAAACAAAGTGTCAGTGTTATACTCTTAGGGTAACTCCTGGATTATTCTTCTTCTTTTGAACATTTACTCATTTGAAAGCTAAAAAGAAAACACACATTCTATTTTAAAATATGTACATTATTGATTATCCATAAGATTGAACTTTTTCTTTAGACATCCTGTATTTCTGGGTTTTTTTTTTTTTTTGGTTTATTGTACTTTTTGTTCATCTTTTCTGTATTGATTTATAAGATCTCTTTATATAATTAAAGACAGCAACTCTTCATCATATATGCTGTGACTACATTTCCCAGTATTGTTTGCCTTTTAGTTTGCTTATAGTAGAGTTTTGACATAAAAAATTTAAACATTTAGTCAATCCATTAATATTTTTCTTTATTGCTTACATCTCAGTGTTAAAAAGCTTTCCCATTCTTAAAATATACATATATTTTCCTTCTAGCTTATTTGTTTAGCTATTACTTATTTATTAAATTTCAACATTTCAACCCATCTGGACTTTATGATATTAAAAACTGAGATATTTAAATCTAACTTAATTTTTAAAATTATTAAGCTATTAACCGAGTAGCATTTATTAAATAATTATAGATTATAAACTCCACAAGGCAAGTGCTGTATCTTATTCTCTATTTTATCCCTAAAGCTTAGTACAGTGACTGACAGGATCATGGTTGCTCAGGCCAAATGCTGAATACAGTCACTTTTGAGTTCCTTTGTCTCCTCCTTCCATTTCCCACAAGCACCGATGTTGCATCTTAGCCTCTGCATAGCCACTGCCCTCTAGCTTAGGCCAGCATCACTTCTTGCTCAGATACTACAGATGACCTCCTAATTGGTACTGCCTCCACTCTTGTCCCACTACAGTCTATTTTCCTTCACCTGTAGCCAGCATAGTCTTCTACAAACAAAAATCAGGTAACAATACCACCTCTGATTTCTTTTACTGAAAGGACTCCCCTTCTTCCCCCAATACACACACTCTTTGACCTTACTGCTTGTCTGCTTCTGACTATTGACTCTATACTTACTGCCCTGTTTTGAATTTTGTTCCTGGAACAGACCAAGCTGTTCCTGACTCACTGCCTTCACACTTGGTACAGTCTCTGCTAAGAAAGCTCTGTTCTTGTCACAGCTGGTTTCTTTTAACTTTTCTGGGTTTTTTTTTTTCCCCCTAAATATTTCTCTTCAGAGAGGCATTCCATGACCGTTCGATTCAAGTAAGGCCTCCAATCTTTATCACAGTCCCCTGTTTTATTGTACTAATGGAAGTTATCACTATATGAATGTATTTTACAGTTCTGTTTATTATTGAGTGCATATTTGTTGTTTTGAGGGACCTGTTTATTTCACCCTTCTTTGCATTAAAACATAAGCTCTAATAGAATAGAGACTGTGACTTCTAGGTTCACTACTCTGTCCTCAGTTCCTAGAAGAATGCCAGGCCCATGTAAGAAACTTAAGAAACATTGGCTCATGAACAAATAATGGTGGTTTAATAAATATGTGTTGAGTAGATAAATATATATTTTTCTTGATTCGAAAGAACATTATTATCAAATACTAAGCACAAATTTTCTTGATTATCTTAACCTTGTAATGCTAAAGATAGTTGCTCACTATAGAATAATAATGATTTAGTTTATATTTAGTATTTTCATCATTTACTATTGTCATTGGCAATTTCTCCTAGACCAGCAGGCAAATCTGTAATCAGGAAGTTATAAACTCCATGAGGCAAGTACTATGTACAGAGCTTTCGTAGCAGAGGCAGTACCAAGTGCCAAGGCAGTGAGGCAGGAACAGCTTAGTCTGTTCCAGGAACAAAATTCAAAACAGAGCAGTAAGCAGAGTTGATAGCCAGGAGCAGACAAGCAGTAAAGTCAAAGAGTATGTGTGTTGGTGGCGGAGTTGATGACTTCAGGCCCAGGGGAGAAAGGCTCTTAAAAATAGATATTTTTCTTGTTTAATGACTTCTTTGAGGGCATTGGAGTGAGTGCTGGATTGACTGCCATAATGGTTTTGATTTTCCTGACTTCTGGTATCCTTCAGAAGGGTTTTCCTACAGTAGTTCTGGGCGTGGCCATGTGACCTATTTTGATCAATGGCTCAATACCAAGTGTTATAAGCAGAGGCTTGAAACTCAGTTGTGCACTGGAACTTACTCTCTAAACAAGCCTGGGCTGGCCTGTGGGATGATGAGACCCTCCGCCCAGTTGTCCCATTACCCGAGCTGACAGCTTAAAAGCAGAGCCACTAAGCTAACCTGTAGCTGACTAAAGACCCACAAATGAGTTCAGCTGAGAATAGCAGAACTGTCCAGATGAGTCCAGCCCAAAGTGCCAACCACAGAACTATGAGTTACATCAATGGCTGTTGAGTTAAGCCACTAAATTTTGGTGTGGTGTTTTAGAACAAAGGCTAACCGATACATCTGGTGTGTTTTTCTCACACAAACCTCTGAGAGCACACAAACACACAAATGTGCATACACACCGATATATTGTTAAATGGAAAGCAAGAGAGACCCTTGCATCACAATACGTTCCTACCACAATTCTGCTTCGAGGATGCAATGAACCATAGAAATGGAACAGAAAAGCAGGAGAAGAAAAAAGATGTGCGTTATCTTGAGATTAGGCCATTTCCACAGACTATTAAATCACTCTGGAAAAATATTTACAAATGATTGTAACTTGAAGAAAATACATGGTGAACGAGAAATTGTCTGATTCTAATACTGCGTGAACCATGGACCACTCCTATCAGTTCATTTCTTGGCCTTATTCCTCATTTCATATCTGAGGCTGTCCTCAAAGCCCAGGCTATGCACTAAATGAAGGAGAAAAGAAAAAAGCGTAGCCTCAAACATTGAGGAGACTTCAAATAAAAACGGGACTGGAAATTGCCTTAATAAGGAAGCCCGGCTCTCATTGTGAGGCAGCATGACAAATTACTTTTTCAATACAACGAGCTTGAAATAAATATATTTTAGAATCGGGAATTTTGCCACGGAGACTTTAATAAATTATAACAATTAAAACATTCTCTAGGGAAAATCCCAACATTTATCTTGAGCTTGTAGAATAAGCTGTCATATCCTGTTTAAATTAAGGAACATGTAATTGCTTTCCCATAAAAACAAAAACTTTAGAACTTTGATTTAAAAAAGAAAAATTCTTCATTGAGAAAAATAAGAGAAGGGAGGAGAAATTCCTCTTTAAAATTACACCAAAACTTTAATTAAAGCAATGTTGTTATCGATGTACATACAGGTCATTTAAAAACTTTTGGGTAGTCGATGAATTTTTAAAAAGCCTCACCCTTCTGTAGTTATTGTATATTCTGCAGTTACACTGACTTTTGAATCAGGCTATGATTTGTCCTAATGATGAGGATGAGTGCCTCACAACTCCTTTTATAACTTGAACAATAAAAAATAATTCTATTAATTGAGAAGTAATAAAAATAATTTCTATTTTAATGTATTTTTTTCTCCTATAAGAGGCAGTTTCTTATCTTCAATATAGACTGGTTTCCAATAGTGTAATGGCCAGTGGAAATAATTCAGTTTAGTCAGTCACTGAGAAATTACTGGAATGCAAGGGTGATCTGGCTGGGATATCTGTCATTCCATTGGTCACCAGGGTTGATCTGGCTGATCTGACTGGCTCGGCAAGGCTGGTGTCCCTTTGTTTCTCAACCGCTCCGTGTCAGTTCCTCCAAAAGCTGTGCAGTCTTCTAGGTGGAAGAAGACAACTTTCCATGACAGAAGAGGACCATTCTTTGGTCAGAGGTGTAAGAGTAGCTGAGATCCCCTGCTAAAACCAGCAAACGAGCCCTCAAGGGCCAACAGTAGGAGAATGTAGGGTAGTCAAACTTCCAAGATCCCGGACTCATTGAAATAAGGCACTGCATGTGATAGTCTGCCCTAAAAAAAAAAAAAAAAAAAATACTGTGTGCCAGCAGGGGCAGAGATGGTCATTAAAAAGAACAATAAGACGACCTGACAATCTTCAACATCAAGATGAAGGCCACTTGGTCTTTTCTGCCACAGGAGAGAAGAGATTCAAAATTCAGTGACAGTGAGGAACACAGAGTCTCAGGGTGTTTTGATAGATTTTAAGAAGCAGGAGGCAAAATGTTGTTTTTGTTTTTCTTTTAACAAAGGTACCTTTCGAATGAATGGAGAAGCATTTTTAAATAAACAAAATGAGCAGTAACTATTCTCCCACCCTAAATATTACTGCTTTTTAAAATGGATAATCGTGTACAAAACAAAGAAATTCAATAGAATGTGACAGTGATTGCTGTTTTTCTAAATATGACATTTAGCCAATTTGATTCGTATTTCATTCTGTTTCTTTATTCCTTCTCCCTAAATGCACACACTTCTTAATATTCTACAAGATATTTCAAGTTTTGGAAAAGAATGAGTAAAATAATAATAATAATAATAATAATAATGATAATAAATGTATTGAATGAAAATTTTATTTCAAGTGACCACAGCTTGTAAGCAATGAAGATCAATGTACTTAAACCTCAATATCAGTAGTTGAATAGTATGGAAATGAAGTTGTCACCTGGATATTCTTTAGGGATGTATTTGTAATAGTGACCACACTTCTAACCAAAAAAACTTCATTATTTAGTCTGATTCCTATACAGAATACATGAAATACTAATAACACAATTCACATTAATTCAGACTATAAGTGATGTGTTCTGTGCTTGTACCTTTATGTGCCCCATTGCTAAAGAACTACGTTAGTGACAGTTCCCATAATCCTACATTCATTCAAAACATCCTGTTGCTTACAGCATACGCTTGGCCACTTGGCTCAGTAGTTATGCTTGGGGATAACAAAGTGTTTTGTTTTGTTTTGTTTTGTTTTTTTATTTTAAAAGTATCATACATAGTGGAAGACTTAAAACAATGTTATGCACAATTGACTACTGTTTTCTTAGATGAATCCACAATGCTTTCTGTACCACCTTTAATAACTCCAGCTACATACAGGTCATATATTCCAAGGATAGGTGCTTGTTTAATTTCAGAAAACAAGATATAGTTGACCTTGTGTTGGTTATAGCTACAATATGCAGCCTCTTGAGCATATCTTGTTTGCACTAAAGAATCCTTCCTGGGGTAAAATTTTGTGACCTCACCCAGGTCACAGCATATCTCAGAACTAGGTTAAATGCTTGAGTAATGTAATTACATTTCTTTTGGGTTGTGTACTCATTAGTTATAATAAAATGCTGATCTGGAATAAATATTAGTCTATCTGAGCCACTCTCCTTTAGGCTATGTATTTTTTTTCTTCTAATTTTTGCAGGTAGTCTTTGCTTTTGACATCTAATATTATGTAGTTTTGCCACTTTCATTTTTTATTGGTTCGACAATCCTAAGAAAGTAGAATAGTTCCCAAATTTCTCCTCTACTATGATCTAATTTTTCTGTTTAAATTAATTTAATTGAGGTATAGTTTATATATAATACAAGGCACCTATTTTAAGTGTACAGTTTGAGTTTTGATGAATGAGTGTAACTGTAACCATCTCTGCAATCGAAATGGAGAATATTTCCACTACTCCCACATTTTTCCCTCATGCCCCTTTGTAGTCCTTCATCCCTGCCTGTAGGAAGCTACTGATCTGTTCCTCATTACAATAGATTATTTTGCTTGTCTTGAAACTGCATCTGTATAGTAACCACAGGATGGTACTTAGCTTGTACATTTACTTGGAATGTCTGGGGATTCTGATGAAGATTCATTCTCTTACTTAACAAATGTTTATGGAGCTTCTATCAGACATTTCTCATCAATCTTTCTGTCTTTGCAGGTGATGATAGTAAAAATGGAGATAATTTTACAATTATCTTTTATAGGTGAAATTTATATTACTTGTCAATATGCAATATGAAAGTTAAGAGAAAGAAATATTCTAAGTACATTTCTTCAATTTTCAGATTGGACAATTGGGTTTTGTATTGAGTATTGAGTTTTACTGAGTATAACATATAGAATAAACACATACTTAAAGCATAAATTTAAGTTTTGACATATGTATGCCACCATGAAATTATCACACTCACAATAATGAACAATGTCTATCACCCCGAGCAGTATCCTCATGATCCTTCTCCCCATTCTGTCCAAGGAAGAATTCTAATTTTTCCACATCTTCACCAACACTTAGCATGGTTAGTCTTTTTAATTTTAGCCATTCTCTTAGGGATATAGTGGTCTCTCATTGTGCTTTTAATCTACGTTGCCCTAATGGCTAATGATGTTGAGAATGCTTTATGTGACTTTTTTTTTTTTTGAGTATATTATTTAGAAGAGGTTTTCCAATACTTTAAGACTTTACTGATGAAACCAGTGGTGATATTGACAAGTGTGATTTTTTTGATATTAGATAATGAAACAGGTTAACATTTAGAAAATCTACATAAGTCAGTAAATGAATATTTTCTAAATGACTAAAACATAATGTCACAAACTCTTGCATGGGTAAAAGATTCATATAAAGTTCAAAATAGATCAGTGGATTTTATTATAACACGGTGTAAAAAGTTCGTTGATACGATTTTAGGTTCCACATTGCAGCTCACTTTTTTGAGATTGTGTAGTATCAAAAAAGAATTTTCACAACTACCAAAATTTTTTGAAAAGGAGAAACTATTAAAATACTACTCTTTCCAACCATCTATGTGTATAGCACCAGGTTTTGTCACTATTATAATGTATTAAATACAGAAACAGATATGGAAATCCAGATGATTTTTCCATTAAGATAGATATCAAAGAAATTTGCAAACTGTAACATAGCACTCTCAAGAAATTTGTTTTGGAAAATAAAGTGCGTTATATGATCATTTTTCATAAAATGTGATATATGAGTAATAATGTAATGAGTTGATTTTTAAAAATAAATTAACAGATAAATTAAATATTTTTTCAGTTTTAATTTTTAACGTGGTAAACATTGATAAATATAATTTACACAAGCAAAAATTCTTTGAGGTCCTCAATAATTTTGAAGAGTGTAAAGGGAGTTCAGAAACAAAAATCTGAGAATCACTGATTGGAAACAAAGATATGGGCGGGACCTAGAGTACTAGATTTGAGAGTCATCAGCATTTTTCTGGTAATGAATTTGCCCAGAAATAGTTTATAAAGGGAGAAAGAAAGACTCCTAACTAAACTCTGAGATGTAGTTTCTTAACCTGTCTAAGTCTCCCTCATTTACAGAATGAGAATAATATTCTGTGCATTGCTGTAAATGGGTTAGCATTTGTAAAGCACTTGACACAAAAGAGGTATTTAAATAATATTTACTTTTTAACCTTCTTCTCAGAGATAATATAGAATTAGTTTCTCAGACGTTTTCCAGGTAAACATTTAGTCGGGTCCTCTTAGTTTTCTTTATGGAGAAGCAAGCAGAGAGAGAAATAAGAGGGAGAAAGCAAGTTTGATTGAGATAATGAAAGGTAAGCGTAGCTTGGCACCCACCCCTACACTATATTTGTAAAGTTCAAGCAGCCCCAACACTGGAGATGACTGGTTTTATTCTTTTAAATTGAGTTAAAATGTTTTAGCCATTTTATAGTGTGGAATAAAGAACACAGAGGCATTGAGATCAGATATGATTTGAATTCTGGTCCTGCTCCATACTCAATGTGTGACTTTGGGCAGTTAAACTCTTGGAGCACTAGTTTCCTCATTTATAAAATGAAGAAAGACCTTAACAGAGACCTCAGATTAGAGTCATATTATGTAAGGAGATGCAAGATGCAAGTGAAGAGCTATGTATCTTGCACATAATAGTTGCTCAATAAATAGAGGTTGTTATCACTATTTACTGAGGAGTAAGCAGGCAAGGGTGACAAAATGATGCTCCCAAGACTGATGTTATGAGTTATAACTGAGTGATAGACTAAAAGTAAAAGGAAAGAAGACTCTGGACAATAAAAAAATTAGAAAAACACTTTGAAATTTTCACATTTTCATTCTGACTCAAGTATCATTTTCATCTTTTCCAAAAACTTAGACTGAAGGTAACCGAAATTAAGTCTGAGATGCAGACAAAATAGAAAGAGTGGTACAAACCAAAGCCACAGATTTTCAGGTAGATGGAGAAGTAATTGTGAGAGAAGACAAGTAGAACAGCGTGTCTGCACAAATTTGAAGGATTTTGCAATGTTATTCAGCCAAAAGCTTATGTTTTGCAACTGTGATTATGCTGTCATCTGCCAGTCTCCATTTTCTTGGCATCTCTTTATATGTTATTAATTGAAAGTTGATTTCTTTTCCTAAAAGTCATGAATATATTAGAGGTAGATAGTTTAGGCTTTGGAGCCAGGCAGAACTTGTTTTGATTTTTAGCTCTGCCAATTTGGGCAAATTAATTAATGTAACCTATATAATTGAGCTCCTACTATGTCCTTGGTATTGCAGTAATTTCTGATAAGATGATAGTGAGCAAAGGCACCAATAATCCCCGCACTCATGAGCCTCAGAGTATCAAGTGGGAAACAAATATTATTTAAAAATTACACTAATGAATGTATAATTACATGTTTATATCAGTTCTAAACTGTATTATAATTTAAGGGAGATTGGGAGAAAAACATTATAGACAGAAGAAATAGAATGTGCAGAAAAGAAGGGAGCAGGAAAAATTAAAAGACCAAGAAGAATCCAGTGTAGCTGCAGTGAAGGGAGCCCGAGGAGAATGAGGAAACCTCAGTTTCCTGATCTGTAAACTAGAGATAATTCCTTGTAGCATTATCTTATGAATGAGTGAGAGTATTATGATACTGCACAACCAATACTGGTTACTCATTAAATGGTGACTGCAATTATCGTTACATTACTGTTGCAGAGATGGAGACGTTTCTTGAATTATGTAATATCGGATCAATCTTTTCTTTAACATTTTAGTTGTGCCACCCTTTACGACTGACCTCTGGCAGACAAATGCAGTCCCTTCAATGCCCAGCAAACCTGTAGTCTAGGGAGAAACTAAATTAAGGGTGTTTTCTTTTGGTTTTGGACCACATAGATCTTGTCAGTAAGAAAAAGAATATCAGTAAAGCATGGTTGAAAGGAAGGAGTGAAGGAGGAGAAAAACCCGACGTTCTAAATCTTTTGTTTTTTTTTCAGACATGTCTTGAAATGTGACATTCCATTCCCCTAATCTGTCATTTTCTATCTTATAGGCAAAAGTTCCAAACTCCCAACATGTTCCTGCAAGTAAAGGTCTGAACAAGAAAGCTATTGTAGAAAAATCTTTTTTAGCAGTATCAGTGGAATAGAATTGAACTGGAGATTTAGGTGGTCTCGTTCATCCAGTGCCTTTTAAATGGACCCCAGGGAGAGAGGCCCTGTAACCCAGTAGCCTCTCTAAATCCTGTCTCTGCTTTTGACTTCCCTGTGTCTTAGTTTCCCCATCTGTAAAACAGAGGTAATGATGAAAATAGTAATATCTTCTTCCTAGGGTGGTTGTGAGGATTAAATGAGTAAACACAGTGAATATGCAAAACTTTGAGAACAATTCTTGGCCCAGAGCATGCATGCGTCAATGTTAGCTGTTGTTTTAGTGCCTAAAGTAGTTGCCGGTTTTGCCCGTCTCTTCTTTCCAACATACACACGTGCACACCCATATACATATATAAATATAAACACACACATACACACACACACACGCACGCGCGCACACACACACACACCAGGTTTTTATAATATTGATGTCAGGAAGTGTATAATCTTCTCAGGGTGTTGTATACAATTAAATGGGCTTTGAATTTAATGAGTTTTCAAATACTGTAGCTCTTAAGGGCAGTAGACAAAAGGAAAAAAATTTAAATTTCTACTGCATCTTTCTAGAGACTAGTGTTCTTTCATAATAGTCAGTGCATGAGGTAGAAAAGAGTGTGGGGGGTTTTGGGAGGCAGCTCTTTTTCCTCTTCCTAATTTTATGCGTGACCATCAATCCACACCAATCTTACCAGCTATCTCATCCTCTGGTACCCATGCCAGCAAAATTAAGGCCCAGGGAAAAGGTAAAGAGATATAGCAGGGATGGGAGTTGAGAATCCATGCATTATTTTACTCACAATTTAGCTTCCTAAATCCAGACCAAGATCTTATGATTTCAACCCAGACTTCCTGTATTCTCCTCCCTGACCCCATCTGCGACTACTTGAGGCCACACCACTTCCAATGCTGCTGGGTTTCTTTATGGGAGAGGCTAATGTTCAAGCTGGAGGGCTTTATCCTGAGGCTCCCAATAGGCATCTCAAATCTAATGTCTGAAAGCAAACTCCTGATTAGCACTCACCCCAAACTGCATTTTTTCCACCTTAGTAAACTATTCTTCCAGTTGTTCAGGCCATAAAATATAGAGACAGCCTCAGCTCCTCTTTCTTTCCTACTTCATCCAATCCATGGGCAAATCCTATTTGTTCTGTCTTCAGAATGTATCTAGGATGCTCCAATTATTAACACCTCCATGTGCCATCTGGTTGGAGGCATCATCCTCTCACTCATGGATTTTGGAAAATTTAATAATTGGTCTCTTGCTTCCATTGTGCTTCTCCCACACAGCCTATTCTCAAAGTGATCCTTTCGGAGAACTATTTAAATATCATCTTTTAGATCATGTCATTCATAACGCTTAAGAAAGCTCAAGTGGCTCCTTATTTCACTCAGTCAAAACTGAAGTCTTGACAGTGACTCTAAAGACTCTATGCAATCTGGCTTATTATACAGTTGAACACGTTTTCCAATCCTCTCTATACTGCTCTTTTTTTTTTTTTTTTCCAGCCACATTTCCCTCCTGGAGAAGACTTAGAGTGTTTGCAGTTGCTGTCCCCTCTACCTGACATACATTTCCCCCAGATGAGACATCCATATGGCTTATCTCAAATTCATGCTGAATTGTCATTTTTGCGGCAATTCCTCTTCTGATTACCCCAATTAAAATTGCAACCCTACCCCACTCAACGTCACCTTACTCCCTTCCTTGCCATGTTTTCTCCATAGTGCTTATTACTTTTCACTTTTCTGTTTGTGTATTGTTTATTCCCTTCCACTACACAATAAATTCCATGAGGACACAAATTTTCGTCTCTTCTGCTCACTGCTACCATATTAGGGATTCCAATTATGCCTGGAATGTAGTAGACACTAAAAATTTTGTTGATTGATTAAATTAACAAATGAATGAATACACCAATGATTATATTTACTTTGGACTACATTATTAGGTGAAAGACATGGTTTAAATTTTATTTTAATGAGTTCTTATAGCATGGGTCTTTTATTATAGAGGGGCGCAATAAGGATGGACTATTTTGCCAAATATACAGTGAAGGCCTTCTTGAAACCTCAAGACATAATGCTGAGTACCATTCTCATCCATGTATGTGAACAGCTTAGGCTGCTATCATATTTTGGGAGTAAATTTTTAGCCTAATAGATAATATGTTCTGATAGAGAATTTCAAAAGAACTGTTTCCCCTGAATCTTAACAAAGCTTGGCTTTTTTCACGTGATTTAGTTGCATGGATACCACTAACAAAATGGTGATATCTTTCTCTTATTTCTGCTTCAAAGTGCCATTGTGAGAATAATTAAGTACTTATGTTTATAGAAGTGTTTTTAGTAATTATTTAAGGGTCTAGAAGACTTTCCAAGAGGATTTTCTTGCTAAAGATCCTGTCTGATGCATGAAGAGGCCCAACCTTGCAGCCACTGCACACCCAGAAACCACAGGGACAAAGGGAATCAGGGCAGTGACTCATGTTCTCCCGGTTCAGTTTGCGCCAGGACACCACATGCAGACAGAGCATTGGTTCTTAAACTTCAGCATGTGTCAGAATCACCCAAGGACTTTATAGAATACAGACTACTGAACCTCAGCCCTAGAGTTTCTGAGTCAGTATGTCCTTGATGAAATCCAAGAATTTGCATTTTTAACAAGTTGCCAGGTGATACTACGCTTCTGGTTTAGGGATTAGCCTTTGGAATAGATGTTTGCTGCTTCTCTTTCCAGAACTGGATGCAAACCCTTCCTCCGTCTTAGCTGCTGGACTCTGTGCCCAGGTTGGGGCTCCCTTGCGGTCACATCCAGGCCCTTGTTGGTGGCTGAGAGAGGGACCAGAAGTGATTAATGAGGCTTAAATCTCAGTCTTCCCGGGCTGAGCTTCTACAACTATGAGGACTGACTTTTCTATTGCTTACAAGTGGAGATGGCACCATAAAGGCTCTTGTACCAAAGGATTAATTTAGTTAATTAATTTATTCCTCAGATGAAGAAAGAGAGAAAACTGAGACCAGGAGTAAACTAAGCCAGTGCTTCTGAAACTTCAATATACACATGAGATACTTGTTAAAAACGCAGATTATCCACTACCACCACCATCACCTCACAGGAGTGTTGATATATTAGGTCTAAGGTAGTTGAGATATAACGTTTTAGTTGGACACCCGGATGATTTGACTATAGGTAACCAGGGGACCCACTTTGAGAAACATTTGATTTAATAAGTTTCCTAAGGTCACCTAGACAATAGTATACATATAATAGAACCATGTTTAATTCATTGAAATATGTTCTTGAATGCCTACTGTGTGCAAACAATGTTCTAGGCTCTGAAGAGGCCATTGTTCACACGATTGATTGAATCACACATTCTTGAGATGAATTATGCTTTGTTGTGCTTCATTTCAGCCACTGTTACTTAAGAAAATGACAATTATGAGCATCAATTAAAAAATATAATAACAAACAAATAGCATTTTCTTTAAGTCGATTCAGCTAGATGCCATATAATTGCATATCATACAATACATTTTATTCGAATGCAATTTAATACAATATAGCAAGAAAACAAGGCAATGAAATCCAAAGCAACATCTCACTGCAGCTACACCGCAGCGGAGTTAGCGCCAACCTCATCTCAGGTCTTAGGCTGTGGCGCCCTCTCGTGGCAGAACTTAAATGCTTTTTATTTTATTCTCAATTTTTTATTTAAAAAATTTTATGTCTACAGAAAAGTTGAAGAATAATACAATAAACAGCTATGAACTCTTCACTTAGATTCACCAGTTAACGTTGTTTCACACTTGCTTTTTCTCTATATTTATATTTATAACATTTTGTTGAACCATTTGAAAATAAGTTGCAGATACCATAGTACACACACATTACCCCTAAATATTTTAGCCTGCATATTTTAAGAACAGAGACATCCCTCTTTATAGCCACAATATCATTATAATAGCTAATGAAATGAACAATTACATACTATAATCCATACCCAGCCCATATTCTAATTTCCCCAATTGTTTCCAAAATGTGTAGATTTTTATTTACAGATCTGGAGTCAGTCAAGTTACATTGCATTTTATGTCCCTTTGTTATGTCCCTTTTTAAAAACATTTTTAATTTATTTTTGTTTATGGTGACATTGTTTAACGAAATCCAGTAAATTTCAGGCATATATATATTGCATTGTATGTTCACCTCCCATAGTTAGATTTTTTTCTGTCACCACATATTTGACCCCTTTGACCCCAT
>NW_011888837.1:2492647-2504410 GCF_000151845.1 Pteropus vampyrus
GATTCAGCTGCCTGTTTTATTATATAGCAAATGTCATGGATTTAGAGACCTGAGCTGCCACCTAATCATGCTGTCCACACTTTTGATTTTTTCATCATATTCTTTAGATTTGTGTTGGATAATTAAGTCGCCTAAATTCATTCAGGTAACAGCATACATGGTGTAGAACTGTGTCTAATTCATTGAAGAATAATTAGCTTGATTCTCTAGCCTGCAAATAGGAGATTAGAGTGGCAAATATAGGAGTGTTAGAAATCCTATGAAGAATTAACATAATATAAATGTGAAAATAGGGTATATAATTGAATATAATAGAAATAGAAAATCTGTATCCTCCAATATAAAGTCATCTTCTCTCTGTGATTGGAGAGCAGCTACTCCTATGGTGTTTGGAGATAACAAGATGTTAATTTTGGAAAATGTACATGCATAATTATAATCTATTTTATTCATATTTATTGAGTACCTACTATGCTTTCATTTGCTCAAATGAAACACATACATACACACACAAACACACGAAGCCATTTCATCTGCATAGTAAGCTCCTTTTCTTCTCTTACACATTTGTGAGGATAAAGTAAGAAATTTTATCAACTTCCCTAATGAAAGTTGCTGTTAACTTGATAAAACAGTCCCCTATGCACCCACATTATTAGTTTACAAATCTCTTTTTTAGCGGTTTTGAGTTTTTTTCTTTGTTTATTGGGAAGATTTACTTTATATGATTAGATACTGAAAAACTTGTATAGTTTTGAGAAAGAAAAATTGCCCCTCACATTCAGGAGTCGGCTTGGCACTCTCAGCGAGATCTTAGTGTTGTTTTTTTTTTTTTTTTTTTGAAATAAATAATTTCATAGAACACTGACGTCAGACTAGCCACCCGGTGACCACGATGAATCAAGACACAAACAAGACCACTTCATAACCACATCTGAACGCAAAGTCATGAACATGGTTTAAGCCACAAAAATGATCAAACATCCCCCTACCCTGGCTACTCCGAGTGCCTGCTGCTCCTTTACCAACTACAGTTTTAGCGTGGCTCTAGCCTTCTCTCCATCTAGATAAGATTTATTAAGACACCCAACTACAGAATTGTCCCACTTCCTGACAACGTCCAATCCCAGGCAAAGCCCTGCTTCCTAATCCCTCATCAAATTCACCTAATGAAGCCCAGATTCTAAAATAAGTTCTTCCCAATGCCATTTTACTGAGACTCCCAAGGTGTGCTTTCTCTCTCCCCAGATGAACAACACAGCCTACTTGTTCACCTACAGCCATGCCCTGGGCAAGGGCATGACAACTTCACTTCGTCTATTAGTAATTTCAGTTTAATGTGATGAGAACATTGGTGGCAAGGCTGGTTTATCTAAATCTAGCCTTCCAGGTTAACTTCTCTAGCTTACATAATATTTTATCTCTTGATTTCCTCAGTTTTCAGTATACTTTTCTTCAGACAAGTAGTAGGTCAACAAAAATTTTATTAAATGCTAGGCAATTTTTTCCTTTGCAACTATTTTAACATATATATCTATATAAATAGATATATATGTGCATATATATCTATATAAATAGATATATATGTGCATATATATTTATATATACTTATATATTTCTCATTTTAAACAATTTTGTCATAGAACTGCTTCTGGAGAGATGATAATACAGTTTGTGTTTGGTTGGCACACTTCTTGTTATTTGCTTGTATGGCATTTTGAAACCATGAGGTTTCTTCCAAATTTAATTAGAGTCGATCCAACTACTTGCCATTAAGTAGAGACCAATAAGACACCAACTGGAAACAGGCGGAGGGTAAATGAGACATGGGTTGGAGAGGAGTCTCTTGTGGTGATGAAGAGGAATTTTCCACCAAAAGCTTATAATTAGCTTTTTGCTCTGCTTCTGTAGACATGCTTGCTGCATAGACCGAAGGGCAGAGTGATCTTGAGATCAACTGAAGATTCACCCTCCCTTTGATTGTTCTGTCTAGATAACAGATATATTGCCTAAGTTCCTATCTGAAAATCTCATGCTTTGTAACTGCCCATAGCCTATAGCAACTTCCATGCGCCTATAACCCATAGCAACTCCCCCGGTCTGTAACTGTCTGAGGACAAATTAACCAATTGGCCCATGCCGACTAAACCCCATAAAAGCAAAGTCGCATCTGAGCTCAGGGCCCAGATCTTCAGAGCGCTAGCTCTTCTGGGACCACCGGCGTAATAAGCCTGAGTTCTCCAACTCTCCCAGTGCTGCTTGGTTTTTGGCCGGTCTGATTTCACAACATTTCTGCAACAGTGGCAAGGTCTATGGCAGGGTACAGATCCAATGTGGGGAGCCAAATTTTGTGCCTGACAATAAGTGAGATCAGTGGAGAGACTGACTCATGCTCCATATAATTCTCTGAATTCCTGAGGAAAACTTCATGGGGGAAATAGTTTCGAATTGAATAAGAAACAATCAGTCTGGTCATGCTTTATTTCTCAACATTATTTCCTGTTCTGAGACTAGAAGGTACCTATGACTGATAACATTTCCTCCAAATTCTCAGAAAATGAAGCTTGTTTTCCTCAAGTTTGACATGGATCGTATGTCACACAATTACACAAGTTAGTGAATAGGAATGTGATTGACTCAGTGTGAATGCCTTTATTCTTATGATCCTATCATGATGAATTTTCACTTACAAAATCTAGATGAGCTGCAAAACTATGATCTGATCACTGCTTTGGTCTGGAGACAATTTTCTTTTATCTTCAGGGAGATGTCCACAATGAAGACTTTATTACTTTATGTAGGAAGTAAATTCTTCATTTAAAGTTATTTCAAGCACCAAAGTTTACAGTATTAGTATTTATATATTGATTAAGAGCTTTCAGTTGCAGAAAATCTGAGTCAATGGGACTTAATAATGTAGATATATTAGCTCATGTAACTGAAAACCAAAGGAAGATTTGGCATCAGACAGGTTTTGGTCAAGTTCTTGGCTCTATCTCCTCAGTCTGGCTTTCTCCTCAGCTAGGATGTGACCCTGTGGCCACAGAGATGGCTGCCAGGAGCACCTGGGGCTACACTCTTCCTTGTCCATTTCCAGGGTAAAAAGTGGCACTTCTCACAATATCATATGTTATTTCCAGTTTGTTACGCATTGACCATTGTTGCCAGCCCTGTGAGATTATGCTAATTGAGCATCCCCTGGACCTGGAAGTGGGTAAGTCCACTTAAACAGTATGGTCCCTGCATGATTACAATGTGGTTACTACAGGTATTTCCTTAAAGAAAAATTAGAGATCTGTTGGATTGGGGCAACAGAGGGAATAGATGCTGGTCAGCCCTGTCCAGAACTTTTGTCTTTTAAACCTTATCCTTATAGGAAGTGATATCCCATCTTGCCTATAAGTGGCAGTGTTTGGCTAAAAACATGGGCTCTGGTATTTGGTAGCAGCCATTCAATTCTTAGGTTTACCAGTACAAGCAGTGTGGTTTTATGCAAGTCACTTAACCTCTCCATGACTCGGTGTCTTCATTTGTAAAATGAACTTAGTAGAATCTTCCTTGTAGAACTGCTCTGAGGATTCAGTGGAATGATGCACATACAGCATTTAGCATCATGCTTATTAATTGTACTTAGAACTATATATTTGCATATGAAGTAGCTGATATAGGGAAGAGGCATGGGAACCACCCAATTGACAAAACATTAAACCAAGTGGAATTCAGAGCCTGCTAGGTGTTGTTAGACCCAGAATCTAGATGATCAGTCCTAAGACTAAACCACAGGGAACCTATAGAACAAAGGAAGATTCCTACTGAGATTACTAACAACTGTTTACCCAAACCATAAAAGGAAAACAGGAAAATCAAGATGTCAAAGTGTACCTTGTATAAGTTAAAGATAAGCCCAACCATTCATTCCATGCTTTATTCCTTATATTGAGTAGTTTTTCATAAAAACTGATATAAACTCAATTTTCCAAGCAAGTGCACTCTTATTCTCTGACTCTGAGAGGAGACAGTGTTCCGTCTATGGAGTGTTATTCCTTCTCTGATAAAATTTTCTTTGTTTCTAAATCTAGCTTGCTCTTGACTTCTCTCTCTCTATAGGACTGGAGTCCCCGCTGGGGAATGGGGGAATTGGCCCATCCTACATCATAGCCATTTGATGGACTCTCTAAAGCATCACTTTTATCTGCTTGGGCATCTGCCTGTTGCCTGGAATGTTTCGGAGGCTTTTCTTCCCATTCCCAGGCCATTTTTGTTAGTTTACAAATTAACTTTAGGCAAACTCAGTTTTTTAACCCAAAGGCTAGAGTGGTCTGATACTGAGAAAATGATGTGTTATAGTACAGTGTGGTATAAATGTTCACAAAGAAGGCCCACCAGGTGTTCCTGATGGGAAGTTTCCTTCACAGTGTAAAATATCAATTTTAAATGGTTTGAGGACAGGGTATCAGCAGCATTTTACTGAATCTCCAAGAAAAATGCATATTTAGGCAGTATTTGTTTAGATTGAAAACTATCAGGAATTGTTGAAACTGCTGACGTGTCAATTTGAATTCCTAAAGCAGTTTTAGACAAAAGAGTCTTGTTCAGGATCATTAAGCTAAATTCCACTGGTCAGAATGCTACTAGCTCTTCTAAAGCTGACCTTGACTTAGGGCATAGGAAGCAAAAACTCCAGAACAAATCTGGCACCTACTCTGTATACGCTATAGGGATATTGATTTTAGTGGTGTGCCAGGACACCCTTTGAAAGAGAGAGCCAGAATATTTAATATCCATTTCTTGCTTTCTTAGTTTTTTACTTCTTTAGCCTGGCATAAAGGACCAAGCCAATGACTTTTGAATCAGATATATCTGTGTTTTAAATCTCAGTTCCTCTTATTTTCTCTCTTTGGACCTGGGACAATGTACTTTGCTCATATTTGTAAGTAATTGTTTATTATGATTTCACATGCCAGAAAGTCATGAAATGGTTGGTTTGAAGACTGGCTCAGCAGCTTGACTATGATATTGTGTTGTCAAGGCTCTTCTGATTCTATCACATGGCAATGACTTTTACCGTGGCTACAAGATGACGGTGCTAATTCCAAATATCACACCTGCATTGGACAATGTCCTTAGCAGAAAGAGAGTATATTTATCTTATGTTTCTGTCTTGCTAGAGAAGAAAATTTGTCTCAGGAGTCTCCCTGAAAGACTGCCCTGTTCATTTAACTAGCTAAAAAGAGGTCACAGTTCAACTCCTAAATCAATCATTGGCAGAGGAGAATGGGGTTATCATGATGAACTTAGATGTCATAATTCATTTCTGGTGCAGAGGCAGAATTCACATTGTCACATCATGGAGTGCACATAGTCAAATCAGGACCCTCTTAGCAGGGAAAAAAGGAAGGAGTTATTGGTTTGACAACTATTAGTCTCTATTATATCACTAATAAATGTTTTTTTCTTTTTTCTTTTTTTTTATTGTTCAAACTACCTCTCATTTAGGCAATTAGACATTGGTCCATGAGAGAGTAGGCTTGTTACCCCCAAACTTATTTATTTCTTTACATGAGAATGTTCTTAGTTTGTATCATGGAAATTTTATTTCCAATAACAAGAGTGATTCTTATTTTGTCACCATGCAATTCGGAACAGTATGATCTTTGTTGAACTATTCAAAATTTAAGACTTAAGGTAAAACAATTTGTAAACAAATACTCTAAGATAATATCAAGCTAAGTCTCTCTCAAAGAGAAAAGAGAACAAATTTTGCTCTCCTTATACCAATGTATCATGGATATTTGTTGCTTCCACTAATATTGTATCACAAGTTCTTCATTGGAGGTGGCTATGTCTTATTTTCTTTGTGTTCTGAGAAGCTGACATATTTCCTGACTCGCATTAGATGTTCAATAAATGTTGTATTGAGGAAAATATCAAAACATATGATTTCACGCAAAGTTGCTTAGCAAAGTTATAAGACTAGATTCTTGTCTTAGCATTAATGAATATTTCTAATTTTTTATTACCATACCTCAGGCAGTTTGGCAATGACTTTCCACCTATTGTGAATGCACTGAGTGGTGCTGACAATGTCAACTCACGAATCGACATTACTTGGCATAGATAGAGTGGATATGGGATTAGGTTGTTTTTGCAGCATAAATCTCTCTATTTATTCCAAGCTTGTCAGGGTATAGCATTTCTAGAGTCCATAGCTGAGGGATATCAGTAGTACTGGAAGCCAGCATATCACACCCTAAGCC
Source organism: Pteropus vampyrus (assembly GCF_000151845.1). Classification (NCBI taxonomy): domain Eukaryota; kingdom Metazoa; phylum Chordata; class Mammalia; order Chiroptera; family Pteropodidae; genus Pteropus; species Pteropus vampyrus. Next base: position 2,498,905 of record NW_011888837.1, read on the forward strand.
TCACTAATGCCTATGTCTGAATCAGAGCAAGGCATGAGGGTGCAGGATTCACTATAACTTGTTTGGCTGGTTTTCATGAGTTGTCTGGTTAACTTTGGCAGTCAACTCATTTCTTAATTTGATAAAGATGGAACCAATGTGTAATACTAGAAATTTCTTGAAAAGGAAATAATTAAGACATCTGAGGAAAGTCTGAGGAAAGCGGGAATCGATCATAGCTGCCAATAAGGAACTTCAGAGAGTGATTTTCTGGAAAGCAGACACCTATGATTTCTCTGTCCTCAGTCTCTATAAGTCCCCTAATGCAACACTTTATATTCTGTAGAGCAATTGTCAGGGCAGCTTACTCATGCCAGAAACCCTTCTTCTTTCCTGAAATATGAACACCGCAGGCCAGAGGGGCGTGTGCATCGATCGGCTCCTCTAGGTGGTCATCCTTTCCGGGCACTCTCTCAGTAGGCAGCTGTTCAATGAGGGCCGGTCATTCTGGCAGGCCCTGGCTGGGCCAGTTAGTTTGCACATTTCCAGTCATTTTCAGCCATTTTCAGTGGGTAGCTCTTAAAGTACTCCCTGAATGGAAGACTGAAGCATGAACTTCCTCGCTCAGGGCTCCTTATGGAGTTACTCTGGACTTGAAGAGGATATTTTAGGAGTAACACTGAGTCAGAGTATGGTGGTAAAGATCTCGGACTCTGGAGCCTTGTTTTCCGGATTCAAATCCCAGGTCTGCCGCCTCTATGTGACCTCAGGTGAATTTCTGCACCTCACTCGGCCTCATTGCCTCACTTCACTCACTTTCATCATAAGGCTGTACTAAAGATTAAATGAGAACACTGTCTGCCACAAAGAGGTATGTAAATAAGTAGGATTATCATCATTTGCATCCATCCCAATTCAGACCTAAATCACGTTAGCAATTCTACATGGGGTCTGTACGCCAGTGGCATCAACTTAGAAAACTGCTCAACTACTCAAGATAGGTGCTAAAATAACCTATATAGTGACTTGGTTGTGTTCACCATTTTGCACCATTATTTTTGTTTTAAATTTTCTTAAGCATCTTTTTTTAATACTTTCTTTATTTTCAAGTCAAAGTTTAAGATTTTCAAGGGCTGGAACTTTATTAATTTCTTCATATACCTGATGGGGAGTTTTTTTTTTTTTTTCAATTAAAAGTGGACTCTTTTCACTTTTAAAAATCTGTTGAGGGGTAAACTTCACAATGCTGAAACGGATAACCAACCAATTGAGTCACAAGGCTCCTAATTTCAGAAGAGCTAAATTCTAGGATTGATTTTATTGTTCTCAGTATAATAATCTGACAATTTTATCACATAATCTCTCCACCTAACATCCATATGACTTTAGTTTACCTGGAACTCGTCAATAGCTTTCATCGTAAGGAGGATTGCATGCTAAGATTGGCTTAACTGAAGACAGAGGTTGTGGTATTGAGAAATAATCCCTATTAAGAGATTAAGAAGACTCACGTCATGCACAGTTAAGATCTTTTCTAATTAATGAAACATCTAGTTGGCATACTCAAGCAACACAAGAGTTTCTGATTGGAAACCATGCGAATGTGGGCAAAGTGTTGGTGAAATATGGCAGTGTGTCCTAGTCTAAAAGATAGCATTTTGGTTGTTTCTCTGGTCATTTGTAAACTGCATCTACATCATATGTGCACGGTTTCTTGCAGGCAACTCAGAATGAATTATTTCAACAAGGCAGTGTGTTTGGCCTAGGCAGACAATATAGCAGGGTTGTTAAAAATACTGGCTGTGAAATTGGACTCCCTGAGATCAGATCAAAATACCACCACATTACCCTGGTGTGTGACCTCAAGCTAGTTCTTTGACCTGTCTGAGTTTCTATTTTTTTGTCTAGAAAATAGTACCTACATCATTAGTTTACAGTGAGCGTCAAATCTGAGAATGTATATAAAGCGCTTAGCCCAGAGACTGTATAGTAAGACTCACTTACGTGCAGCTCTTTCTACTTTTTACTATCATTTGAAGGTACTTTTCACCTTGACCCTGCATTGGTAAGTAACATAATGATGAAAAGAAAGACCTTCCTATTTAGTACCAAGTCTCACTTTATTCAGGGAATTCTAATTTGCATTTCGTTAAATGATTTTAATACTTGTGGGACCAGAAGGTCCTGGAATTGGATATCCACCCTGTTTCTGTCAGAACCTCTGAGTCAAGTCGAGACTAGCTGCCACCTTCTTGTTCTGTTTTCCTCTAATGAGCAACCTTCCCCACCGCTTTTTCTGATTGACCAAAGAGCTATTGAGAAAACTGTCAACACTTGAGAGCAGGTTCCTGGAAGGAGAAGTGACTTGCCTGAGGCCAAGTTTCTGTAGAAGTACTCAAACTATCTTATCAATAGTAAATGTTAATGAGCATCTACTAAGTGCCAGCACTAAGTTAAGCACTTTACTTGCATTACTTGCTTAAGATTCACAACAACCTTTAGAAGGGGACTTTCATTAACTCATTTTCATATGAGGAAATGGAAGTATAGAAAGGTATGCAATTTGTCCAAATCCTCACAATGCATAAGAGCCAGGATGTGCTCTGAATATTGCCATACTGAATGCAAAGACTTTGTGTCTGAAAATTGTTGGCCTTCTGAGGCCTGTAAGGTGCATATATTTTTGAAAGGGAAAAGATTTAACTTCTTTTGAAAATTTTCTTTCTCTTTATACAAGATCTTTTTTTTTTTTTTTTAAATAACAACTTCATTTGCTAACATAAAGGCAATTGGAAACATCAAAGAAGAAAAGACTAGATAGAAGAAGGAAACTATTTTTTTCTGATCGCTTACAGAATCAACTCACATTTCAATTGCTTCTATAGACTTCCTAAAGCTCAAATGTTAGAATTAATTACTTCATCTTTTGGGCTCCTAGAACACTTTTAAAAAATAAATTTACATCATGATCAGGGTTTATTAAAAATATTTGACAACTAATACAGATGCTGACCAAAGGCAGAAGCAGGGCTAGAGCTCATCGTAACCCTTTAGTTGCTGGATCCAGGGTATCCCAATGTCCTGGCTGAGGTAATGAGGCCAAAATGGCAGTGGTTATTTGCCAAGCAGTATGGAAATTTCAACTTTTAAATTTAAATACAATTGGCATATAACATTATATTAGTTTTGGGTATACCACCTATTGGTTCGATATTTGTATTAGCTGTGAAATGATCACCCCGATAAATCTTGTTAACATCCATCATCACACATAGTTACAGAATTATTTTTCTTGTGATGAAAATTTTAAGGTCTACTTTCTTAGCAACTTTCCAATATACAATATGATATTATTAATTATAGTCCTTGTGCTGTACATTATATCCCCCTGACTTATTTACTTTATAGCTGAGAGTTTGTACTTTTTAATCCCCAACTCCCATTTCACCTACTCCCTCCCCGCTGTGCCTGGTAACCACCAATCTACTCTCTGTATCCGAGAAGCTCTTTTTAAAAAATTCTTTCTTTGGTGTCTTTTTTTCAATTACACATATAAGTTAGATCAAACAGTATTTGTCTTTTTCTGTTTGACTTAGTTCACTTAGCATAATGGCCTCAAGGCCCATCTGTGTTGTCTCAAATAACAAGATTTTCTTTTTATAGTTGAGTAATATTTCATTGTATATATGTACGACCTTTTCTTTATCCATTCGTCCATTGTAAATAATGCTGCAAAAAACATGAGGCATCTACTGTTTCAGATTAGCATTTTTATTTTCTTTAAATGCATATCCAGAAGTGGAGCTGCTGGATGATATGGTGGTTCTTTTTAAAATCTTTTGAAGAAGCTCCATACTGTTTTCCATGGTGCCTGCACCAATTTACACTCCCACAAATAGTGCACAAGTGTTCCCTTTTCTCAGCATCCTTGCTAATACTTGTTATCTCTTGTCATTTTGATAATAAGTATTCTAACAGGCGTGAGGTGATATTTCACTGGTTTGATGTGTGTTTCCATGATGATTAATGATGTTTAGCTTATTTTTATGTACCTGTGTCTTCTATGGAAAAATGTCTATTCAGATCCTCTACCCATTTTGTAATTAGATTTCTTTTTTTTTTTTTTTGCTATTGAGTTACATGATTTCTTTATATGTTTTGGATATTAATCTCTTAGCAAATGTAGGATTCGCAAATATTTTTCTCCATTTGGTAGTTACTTTTTTATTTTATTGATGGTTTCCTTTGCTGTGCAGAAGCTTTTTAGTTCGATGTAGTCTCACTAGTTTACTTTTGCTTTTTTTGCTTTTATTTTTGATGTCAAATCTCAAAAAAATTATTTTGAAGACCATTCTTAAGGAGCTTGCTGCCTGTGTTTTCTCCTAGGAGTTTCATGATTTCAGGTCTTAAGTTCAAATTTTTGATTTAAGTTAATTTTCGTGTATGGTGCAGAATAGTAGTCTAGTTTCACTTTTTTACATGTGGCTGTTCAGTTTTCTTCATACTATTAAAGACTATCCTTTCTCCATTGTATATTTGTGGCTGCTTTGCCCGTATATATACAAGAGTTTATTTCTGGGCTCTCAATTCTTTTTCATTGATCTACATATTTTCTTTTATGCCAATACCATACTGTTTTGATTACTGTATCTTTGGAATATAGTTTGAAATCACGGAAAGTGATGCCTCCAGTTTTGTTCTTCATTATAAAGATTGCTTTGGCTATTTGGAGTCTCTTATGGTTTCATACAAATTTTAGGATTATTCTATTTCTGTGAAAAATGCCATTAGAATTTTGATAGAAATTGCGTTCAATCTACAGTTTGCTTTGGGTAGTATAGACATTTTAACAATATTAATTCTTCCAATCTATGAGCACCATATATGATCATTTGCTTTTATAAACTCACCAGCTGAATTTTTCACTGTTGCCCATCTTTAGGAACTTTGGCTGACCTCAGTGGGTAGCCAGCTGGGCTTGGTTCAGTGTAATTTTATGTTTCCATAAAATTAGAAAGCCACAGAGCAATTATGGCCCACATCCAGCACTTTGGTCAGTGATCTTAAGTACTAAGACTTTGATAGAAATATTCTAGAGGATTTTCCAACCAGGCAAAACTGAAGACCACACACACACATCTGTCATAGATGTTTAGCGATTCATGTGGAAGAGTTTCTATTTTGTGACTCAAGTGGGAAATATGGAGCAAGCCTCTTTGTGATATGTTGTGTTCAGAGCCAGAAAAGATGTAAAGGGAATCTGGGGTCCTGTCCTCTTACACCATGGTAGACTTCTGTTTCTGCAACTGTGTGTCTCCTGTGGTGTCAATGGTGGTTATGTAAAAAATCGTGCTGTGCTCAGTAAGTTTGTAAAAGTTTGTGTAATACTAAGTTTAAAAGATCTCTTTGAGCCTTTACTTGACAATGTTTATAGTGAATTGCCATGAATTAAGGTGATCTAACTGACTCTAGGACCATTTTTTCTATGAAGAATCTTGTGGGATTACTTTCCTGTTGTAAGAAACAC
>NW_011888837.1:2504460-2509671 GCF_000151845.1 Pteropus vampyrus
TATTAAAGACTATCCTTTCTCCATTGTATATTTGTGGCTGCTTTGCCCGTATATATACAAGAGTTTATTTCTGGGCTCTCAATTCTTTTTCATTGATCTACATGTTTTCTTTTATGCCAATACCATACTGTTTTGATTACTGTATCTTTGGAATATAGTTTGAAATCACGGAAAGTGATGCCTCCAGTTTTGTTCTTCATTATAAAGATTGCTTTGGCTATTTGGAGTCTCTTATGGTTTCATACAAATTTTAGGATTATTCTATTTCTGTGAAAAATGCCATTAGAATTTTGATAGAAATTGCGTTCAATCTACAGTTTGCTTTGGGTAGTATAGACATTTTAACAATATTAATTCTTCCAATCTATGAGCACCATATATGATCATTTGCTTTTATAAACTCACCAGCTGAATTTTTCACTGTTGCCCATCTTTAGGAACTTTGGCTGACCTCAGTGGGTAGCCAGCTGGGCTTGGTTCAGTGTAATTTTATGTTTCCATAAAATTAGAAAGCCACAGAGCAATTATGGCCCACATCCAGCACTTTGGTCAGTGATCTTAAGTACTAAGACTTTGATAGAAATATTCTAGAGGATTTTCCAACCAGGCAAAACTGAAGACCACACACACACATCTGTCATAGATGTTTAGCGATTCATGTGGAAGAGTTTCTATTTTGTGACTCAAGTGGGAAATATGGAGCAAGCCTCTTTGTGATATGTTGTGTTCAGAGCCAGAAAAGATGTAAAGGGAATCTGGGGTCCTGTCCTCTTACACCATGGTAGACTTCTGTTTCTGCAACTGTGTGTCTCCTGTGGTGTCAATGGTGGTTATGTAAAAAATCGTGCTGTGCTCAGTAAGTTTGTAAAAGTTTGTGTAATACTAAGTTTAAAAGATCTCTTTGAGCCTTTACTTGACAATGTTTATAGTGAATTGCCATGAATTAAGGTGATCTAACTGACTCTAGGACCATTTTTTCTATGAAGAATCTTGTGGGATTACTTTCCTGTTGTAAGAAACACCTGTGGTTCAGAATTTTCTTAGCAGAATGTCTGGTTCTTGGAGCAACAAGGACATCAGAAGCAGATGTGAACTTGCACACAAGGACACATTGCAGGGAGGGCTCACACGCCTGACCGATTCTGAGATTTTTTGCTCTAGGGACTAGAAAGAGATACTTTAGACGATAAGAAAAAGATACTTGAGAAGAAATAGCTGAGAACATGGTGGGGGCTTTGAGGCTGGATCTGGGAATTGGCTGTAGCTTGTATTTACTAACCTGATAGTAACTATTAATAAATTACAAAGCCAGCATTGTAGTGAAACTTAATAAAAAGCCATGGAGACAGGGGCGGGGGATGCTAGAATTGCCAATCCTCCTCTCCCTTATCCATGTTAGTTAAATATTTTCAGACTCCGACTCTTCTTCCAAATGGTCTCTGCAACACTTTCCTATGGAACATGTTTTGAGAAACCCTTGTAAAAACGGCTAGGCATGTAGGCTCAGGATTAAATCTAAGCTCCACATTTAAATGCTGTGGAACTTTGGGAAATTTGTTTAAACTCTCCTTGCTCCTCTGTTCTTCATTAGTAAAATTAATAAATATAAAAATGACTTCTATCTCATAAGGTTTTATTAAGTATGATCGTGGTTAGCATTTAATAAATATAAACTGTTTTCTTTGAAAATGTACACTTCAGCTTTGAATTTTTGGCTTTGTTTCCTCACTGTCATGTATTTTAATATTATTTTCTTTTAAATGATCATCTGCTGACTTGAGGGGAGATCCTTCCCCCAAAAGACAAAAACATGAAAAAGCAAACCTGAATCATTGCCTTATGACAGGCCATGTGCAATTGTGCTGTTGACTTAATTATGCAGTTAAAGATAACACCGAATGATATGAACATTAAAGACAGCAAGAATTTCCTTATATGATGAAGGGAGTCCACACAGGTCCTCTCTCAGCCTATAGGCAGCTCATGTTATAAGTCTATAATTCTGAGTTCTCAGGACCTAGAAATTTCTCACCTGGGGCTCAAATTCTGTTCTGTGAGAAATTTGTCTAGTAAGGCTGCCTCTGTAAGTAAATAACCGAGGTCCTCCTTCACAGCTGCTCCTTTCTCTGAGAACTCTGCAAAGCAAGATCCAGACACTTCAGTGTCAAGACATCAACTTGGCACCGTGCTAGTTTTAGAAAAAAAGAAGAAAATAAAAAGATGTCAAGTTTTGGTAAAAACGTTAAAAATTTTGGCCAATAAGATGATAAGGGAACATGGGACTATAAATAAATAAATACCACATCTTTCTTTTTCATTCTCATGGCCACGAGTAAGAAATTGGTGATACGAGAACCTGCTGGTTTCTCTGAGGGAATATCGAACTCTGGAAAGACAAAAGCACTCCATTCAAAATCTTCTTTATAAAAAAAATCATCTTTATATTTCAAATTTATCTTTCTTCCAGGATGGTCCAAGCAAAAGCCCTTGTGTTACAACCAATTTAACAAGCAGCGGTAGCAGCAACCATAAGGGTGAGGCTAGGTCATGACATTGTGGTATAAAAAAGGGGATATGTTGTTCAGGTAGGAGAGAAAGCCCAGCAAATCCTGCTTCTTGATCTGTGGAGGAGGGTGAAGGGGTAGGAAGCTCCCCAGCCCCTCACCCTTGGAGATGTGGAAGTATCTCCTTGACACCAGCCTGTAACCACTCTAGCCAAGTAGGTAGAACTTATTACCTAGAATACTCAGGGTGGGGATGGAACACTAGTGGGAAAATGACAGCAATAAATTAAAAGGGGAAAGTTGAAAAATATTTAAGGGACAAAATTATTGACTTTAGGATTGATTAGTTATTGAGGGTGAGAGAGACAAGTCAAGGATAATTTTGTTTCTCATTGGCCATGTTGGGTGGATTCTAATATCATCAAAGGAGAAAGAGTAGGTTTGAGAAGGAAATAATAAGGTCAGATTTGAACAATTGCACTTAGGTCAGCAGCTGTCAATTCCCAAAAAGGCTACCAGGAAAACCTGGAGATCAAGCAATGTTAAGTTTATTAAAACACTAGTTAGATATAGTAGTATTTCAAAATACTATATTAAGGTAGAGGAATAATAGCATTTTAGGTATGGGCTGGGAATTTTAAGGTGGGTTTTGCAAAGAGGAGTGTGATTAGGGATCAGTGGTCACGCTGAGGTAAAGGTTTTGAAGCAAGTCTTGGTAAGATGCTGGTAAGTCTTGATAAATAAGCTGTCAAATTGTCTCACAGTTTTAACTTACAGGTGAGAGTATTTCCTGGATCAAGAAACTAAATAGCTTTGTTTGGTGCCAGCATTATTTTACATAGGGACACACTGAGTATGTGCAATCCCACTACTATTTAATTCAGAGACAGAGAGTTCTCAAAATCTTCATGGGACATTCAAGTAGATGAGTCCAACAAGCTGTCTAGAGACTGGGGGTAGAAATGGAAATAATGACTTCAAGTCATCTGAAAAGAACATGCTTTCTGATGCAAAGCAAAAACTAAACAAATCAGAAAAACCTCCCCTGAGGACATCCTCTATTCAAGATCACTCAGGAAGCTAAAACTTATAAATGCTCCCAACACATTGGTGACTTGCCATCTAGATCCAAGAGGAGAGGAGGAAGTGAACATTTTCTTTTTTCCCTCTCTCTTTATTCTCTTTAAGATCTATTAAGCTAGGAAATAATACTACACATATTTTTTTGTGTGTGTGTATGGCTTCTAGCAACAATTGGGGAAGACAAAAGTGTCTAAATAATTGCTAAATTATTAGTACTTTAGTAGTCGAAAGTAGTTTCATAAACCTGACCAGTTAAGCCAAAGTTTCATCAACCAAACCAACACTGGAAATACTTTTAAAAAATAGATGAGGGTACATAAGTTACTTTACAGATCAGCTACGTTGCTATCACTGTCCTATTCCTAATTTTAGCCACTGCTTTGTTATCAGAACAATTAAATATGTAAAACGTGTCTTGTAAATATTCCCTCTAGGAAAATTACAGCTTTAGGGTCATATCCCGAAAATAAGAAACAATAAACTTCCATATTGTTCATAATCGATAATTGTCTCTTGAGAGGAAGGCCTTATCAAGCCTTTGGAAGAATTAGCAGAACAAAAACCCCAAAGGGTAGAGAATGGCCTTGACAATTTCTTTCTTCATCTGCCCACTGTTTCTTTTTTTCTTGTTCTAAAGGATTAGCAAACGTATTGGGTACATTCAATTAATTCATTCCACAAATGTCTGTTAGGCAACTAGTATATTGCAGGCACTTATAGGTGCTGGGATGTGGGCAAATGGAAGTCACTACTTTTGTGAGGTAAAACATAAAAACGAATGAATATATTTAGATGAATATATATGGAAGGTGGTTATCAGGGCTATGAAAAAAACAGCATATGAATAGATAGAGATCAACAGGGAATGGTATTTTAAATAGAGGGAAGACAGGCCTCGTATAACACCGCTTCTGAGCTGAGAACTGAAGGAAGTGAGGCAGTGAGCCAGTCATATATATGGATGGAGAACCTTCCGAACAAAAAGAACAGCAAGTGGGAAGGCCCTCTAGGTATTCTCTGTGTATTAGTGACCTGGTAGTACAAGGATTTCGGCTCTCATTTCTACTGAAGTGGTAGTGGCCTGTGGCAGTACTGTGGGACTATCCAGGGATGGGGAGCGAGCACACCAAAGTAGGTACTAGGTGGAAGCCTGGATGGAATCAAAAAGAAAAAAATAAATGGAGAGGTATTTTTTGTTTATTTTTGTTTTTGTTTTTAATTTGGAAAGTCCTTTTATTATCTGATTAAAAGCTTTCATGCAGTGGAAAGATACAGAGGAAGATTAGAAATGGCAGGTATCTGAAAAGTCTTTTAAAAATTATACATTTTTGAAATACTTTCAAAAGTACAGAAAACTTGTAGGTTGCGCAGAGATTTTGTTTACTCTTCACTCAGCTTCCCCTGGTAATAACAACTTGCATAACCACAGTACAATGATCAAAATGAAGAAATTGGTGCAACACTATTAACCAAACTTGAGACTTTATTTAGATTTCACCAGTTCTTCTTTAGTGTCCTTTTAAATTTATGAGTGTGAAATCATTTGTGAACATGCAAAGCTGCTGTTTCTTCCACTCACCTAGTTGTCGGGAGCTCTGTGTGCTGTCCCAGACTTCAGACTTGA
>NW_011888837.1:2509721-2521321 GCF_000151845.1 Pteropus vampyrus
GCAAAGCAAAAACTAAACAAATCAGAAAAACCTCCCCTGAGGACATCCTCTATTCAAGATCACTCAGGAAGCTAAAACTTATAAATGCTCCCAACACATTGGTGACTTGCCATCTAGATCCAAGAGGAGAGGAGGAAGTGAACATTTTCTTTTTTCCCTCTCTCTTTATTCTCTTTAAGATCTATTAAGCTAGGAAATAATACTACACATATTTTTTTGTGTGTGTGTATGGCTTCTAGCAACAATTGGGGAAGACAAAAGTGTCTAAATAATTGCTAAATTATTAGTACTTTAGTAGTCGAAAGTAGTTTCATAAACCTGACCAGTTAAGCCAAAGTTTCATCAACCAAACCAACACTGGAAATACTTTTAAAAAATAGATGAGGGTACATAAGTTACTTTACAGATCAGCTACGTTGCTATCACTGTCCTATTCCTAATTTTAGCCACTGCTTTGTTATCAGAACAATTAAATATGTAAAACGTGTCTTGTAAATATTCCCTCTAGGAAAATTACAGCTTTAGGGTCATATCCCGAAAATAAGAAACAATAAACTTCCATATTGTTCATAATCGATAATTGTCTCTTGAGAGGAAGGCCTTATCAAGCCTTTGGAAGAATTAGCAGAACAAAAACCCCAAAGGGTAGAGAATGGCCTTGACAATTTCTTTCTTCATCTGCCCACTGTTTCTTTTTTTCTTGTTCTAAAGGATTAGCAAACGTATTGGGTACATTCAATTAATTCATTCCACAAATGTCTGTTAGGCAACTAGTATATTGCAGGCACTTATAGGTGCTGGGATGTGGGCAAATGGAAGTCACTACTTTTGTGAGGTAAAACATAAAAACGAATGAATATATTTAGATGAATATATATGGAAGGTGGTTATCAGGGCTATGAAAAAAACAGCATATGAATAGATAGAGATCAACAGGGAATGGTATTTTAAATAGAGGGAAGACAGGCCTCGTATAACACCGCTTCTGAGCTGAGAACTGAAGGAAGTGAGGCAGTGAGCCAGTCATATATATGGATGGAGAACCTTCCGAACAAAAAGAACAGCAAGTGGGAAGGCCCTCTAGGTATTCTCTGTGTATTAGTGACCTGGTAGTACAAGGATTTCGGCTCTCATTTCTACTGAAGTGGTAGTGGCCTGTGGCAGTACTGTGGGACTATCCAGGGATGGGGAGCGAGCACACCAAAGTAGGTACTAGGTGGAAGCCTGGATGGAATCAAAAAGAAAAAAATAAATGGAGAGGTATTTTTTGTTTATTTTTGTTTTTGTTTTTAATTTGGAAAGTCCTTTTATTATCTGATTAAAAGCTTTCATGCAGTGGAAAGATACAGAGGAAGATTAGAAATGGCAGGTATCTGAAAAGTCTTTTAAAAATTATACATTTTTGAAATACTTTCAAAAGTACAGAAAACTTGTAGGTTGCGCAGAGATTTTGTTTACTCTTCACTCAGCTTCCCCTGGTAATAACAACTTGCATAACCACAGTACAATGATCAAAATGAAGAAATTGGTGCAACACTATTAACCAAACTTGAGACTTTATTTAGATTTCACCAGTTCTTCTTTAGCGTCCTTTTAAATTTATGAGTGTGAAATCATTTGTGAACATGCAAAGCTGCTGTTTCTTCCACTCACCTAGTTGTCGGGAGCTCTGTGTGCTGTCCCAGACTTCAGACTTGAACATATTCTCTGGGCTCTGACCATTTCAAAGCCGCCTCTTCATCACTGGCTGCAGTTTCTTCATAGATGCTTATTCTCCACATTTTTTTTTTTTTCAGTTGATCAAACCTTGATGCAAAAAAGTATCTCTCTCTACATAAACTGTCTCTGCTCCTCCAAGTCTTCCTTCACAACTAAGCATTTAAGAGTAATGAGAATTCAATGAATATAAAGATCTTGACTCAAAGATTATAGTTCGGAAAGTTTAAGTTATCGACAGTACCCTCCCCGCCCTCCCCAGAAGAGCTCACTATGAGAAAACTCTACAAGGTACAAATCTATAATGCCGAGTATCATTGTTGTTGTCCAAAGTCAAGCTAATACTTTCTACAAATTAGAATTTTAATAAATATTGGTGGAGTTGGACTGGAAACATCTCACTGAGAAAACTTGTGACAGATTTACTGCTCTCTGTGTTGAAGTCACCCTTTGCAAATAACGTCTTTAATAAGTACCCCCAGTAAACAACAGTTTCTTTAGTGAAGATTTGGTAAATGAAATTCCTTTTAATCATATAATATCTTCATTCTTCTCTTGATAGCTCAGTGCAGATATAATCTTAATCATTTACTATCTAAGGAAAGCTCTACTGCAATGACTCAACTGTTTTAGAGTTTAATGAAACCCTATGAGTTTAAAGATCCTTATGCATATTTTACCTTCTGGAATATGAGGCCCGGAAAAATTATATGGGAGTAGGAACAAGCTTTTGGATTCTCAGTTTGGGAGTTTTTTCCATTACAACATTCTGCCCTTCATGGTTTTCTGCGATAGCTTCTTATTCCAGAAGCATCTTTCTTTTCTCAAGCAGCAAATACAGAAATAAAATACACTGCCAGAAAATCTAGAATTTTAGAGGCAACAGGTAATTACTAGACCTATGAGTCATAATTTAGCCCAAGGCTGAGATTTGTTGGAGGAAGATACAGTGGTGTTCCAAACAAATAACTGTTTCAGACAAACAGAAGATGATGGTTTTTCTTTTTCACTGTATCTACTGTTTAGGTTGTGTTTTGGCTGAACTTGTTTTGTCTTCAGATAGAAATCTAGCAGCTTTCCTAGCTTAAGAACAGCTTAATGATAGCTCTCAAACAATTGGTCTATAGTCCTGTGGAATCATAGAATGATATCGATTAATAGTTTGAGCACAGTAATTAATTTCTTTCTGGCTAGTCCCAGACAATGATTTTAGGTAGAGTTCATTATTCCCTTACTTGCCTTGCCTAATGAGAAGGGAAAGTTGCTATTCATGTCAGCCATTTTTTTATCTACAGACAAAAAGACACATCTTAGGTAAACAGAAACCTCTCTGATCAAAAAAAAAAAAAAAGTTTTGACTCATTGCTTTGAGTGGAGTCTTATAAAGGGTAACTTAATATATGTGACTCATAGAGAACAAATACACATTAAAAACAAGAATGAGAAATCCCTTAGTCCTTAGGTGAGTCTTGGTCATAAATATGTATAATGTATATTCACTATTTTACATGCAAATTTCAATGGATGATTATCTCAATCTCTACTTCTTCTTCTCTCTCATTCTTTTAAAATAAAAAGTTTTGATACCTCAGATAGAAATAGACTTATGGCAACTGTGGGAAGTTGGGCAGTGTGGCAGTAGTTATAGAATGAGTAATGTTTTAATTTCATTTTTTTCTTGATCAAGTATAAAATGTTAATATCTTTGTAACACACAATTATTACTGCATTCTAAATCTATAGTGGAAAGTATTGCTCACTATAATAAAAACAAAAAGTATTTGCATGATAGTCATAAATAGCTCAAATTAACAGACAGCTCCATTGAGCTCTGCCTGCACATGATTTGCATAGATGTCATTCAGCAGTACATTTATCTTTTTTCTTTTCACTTCAGGTTGAATATTGAATCTGGAAGGATGTTCTATTTCCCTTGAGGTGGTTATTTCTTGTACTCTTTCCTCTCTTCCACTTCCTTCTCTTTCTCTTTTTATTTCCCTTTACATTTTAGTCATCCTGATGAAAGACATGGGAGGAAAAAATAGGCCAAAAAAAAAAAAAAATCATCAACGCATTCTTTTAAAAAGCTTACTGTGTATCAGACTTTTCTCAATCCCCCCGCCCCAAATACCAGTGATCTCTGCTCACCTGGAGCTTACATGGGATTGAGAGGAAGCAAAACAAGAGACAATAAATAAATGAACACAATAATTACTTCACATTGAGAGGGTTAATTTAGTTTGGGTGTTTAGAAAAGGCCTCATTTAGATGGTGATGATATCTGAGCTGTGACTTGAAGCCATGCACAGTTCTGGGGACAGAGCTTTCCAAGCAGAGCAAAAGACTCTATGACAGAACAGAACTTGGCATGTTTGAAGATCAGAAAAAGGCATGGACGGCTAAAAGAGAGTGAGTGTCACCTGAAAAGCTTAAATGGGCCAGAGTTTGAGAACCCTGAAGGGCTACAGTAAGGAGTCAGTACTTTATTTTAGTTGCAGTGAGAAGTCTTTGGAGGTTTTGAAGCAAGGCAGTGATGCAATTTGATTTGTTTTTTTAATGATCACCCTGGCTGTTGTCTCTAGGTACGAGATGATGATGTTTGGATCAAGGTAGTAGCAGTGAAGATGAAGAAATGCAGACAGGTTTGAGATGCAGTTTGAAAGGAAAAGTAAATAGGCTTACTGATGAATTCAATAGAAGTGTGGCAGGGGCAAAGAGAAATCAAGGATAAAGTTTTGGTGTTTGACTGGAACAACTACGTGGGTAATGATGTTACCTTTTACCAAACTGAGGAAGCGTTAAGGATGAGCTGGTTTGTGACGGGAGTATCAAGAGCTCTCTTTTGGCTTTAAGATCCTGGAAAAATCTCTAAGACTTCCAAGTGGAGTTTTATTTCTAATGGTATTTTCCATTTATAGAGTATATCATACACTCTAACGTTTTTATTTGCTTGGCCGAAGGGTAGATTGTGTGGGCAGATGGAGACAGGAGGGCAAGAAAGAGATGTAAGGAAAGAGAAAAGGGGCACAGGAGCGAGAAGGAGAGGGTGCTCACTGCGCGGGTGTTGCCGACGACTGCTATGCGGGGCAGTCCCGCCTCGGCTCTGCCTTGTTCTCCTGAGAAGTTCACCCCTTTTTCCTCTCGCAGGCCTTCTTCAGATCATCTTTCTTGGGGCTGATATGAGGCACTTCCCAGAAAGAGGAAAATAGCAATTGGCCTAGACCCTCTTTGTTTCGCAATCCTCATTCGTCTTTGAAACTCAATTATACTTTTCTTGATTTATTTATCATTCTAGTTGTCACATTAAGGCTTCCTAATCTATAAACTTTTGGGTTCACTGAGTTCTAGGAACCAGGAAAAGCATATACTTGTTCTTTTTGAATAATAGTTCAGGATTTACCTCTTATATTTATTGAAATATGAATATCAAAGAATTCAAATGACTCATTGAAAAGAATGTTTTTTAAACCATAAAGTAACACTGAGGACAGATCTTATCAATGATTTATTGTATTTCACACTCAGTTACCAACTGAATTTTAGTTTTTAGTAGATGTTATTTAAAGTTATTAGATAATATCTATGTCAATGAATGTTAGACTTAAAATTTTGTATTTTGAAATAGATTATTAGGAAATTTCAAAGATAATACAGAGGGGTCCACTGTTCCCTTCAGCTGGTAGCAATTATTATTTTAAAAATCCTAATATATTTGCCTTTAATAATTTGAAAGGACAAAATTCTCTCAAAAGCAATTGGATTTGGAGAAAAAAATGCCTATTTGCATTTCTGTTGCATACATATTCAGAGTAGAATTACTGAGTCACAGGATATGTACACGTTAATTACTACATGTTCATTGTTTAACATTTTAAAAACACAATAGCAAAAAGAAAAAATATTTAAACTACCTATAACTCAAGAACTAATATATAAGTAATGTGAAAATTTATGTATAAAGTCTTCCCATATGAGAGAAGAGTGTACAAGAAAGAGAGACAAGCTTGTATAGAAGTCCAATGCAATAGAAAACATGTCACTTTTAAGAACTGAAGGAAGTTCAATATGATTGGATCTTAAAGTATTAGCAGGCAGTGTGGGAGAATACTGTGGAGAACTCAGTTGGGGCTTGTTAATGGAGGGACTTATAACTCCCAGCTTATTTTTAATCTTTATCTTAAGAGCAATGGAAAAACCATTACAGAATTTCCAGGTGAGAAATAACATGATCGGTTTTGTGTTTTAGAAGGTCATTTTTGCCTGCAGTACAGAGAATGAACTAGAGTGAAACAAAACTTAAGGCAAAAAATGAGATTTTTCAATCCAGGTGAAAGATAATGGTTATGTAGACTGGTGGGATTTCAGTGGAGAAGATATTTGATTATTAATAGGATTTGGAAGGTTAAGAGAGAGGGTTAAGTCAAGGAGAGCTTGGAAAGTCAAGTTGCTTGGAAAGCTAAGTAACTGTTCAACAGAAGGGGAGGTCTGGGGTCAAGAGGAAGATGATAAATTAGTTTTAAATTTATTTGGTTGGGGTGAACCACAAGCCATCCAAATGGATGTGTTCAGGAGACAAGAGATACATTGTTATTTGATTCTAGAGAGAGGTCTCCATGGAAAATATGGGTTGGGAGTTATTAGCAAATAGAAGGTTCCTTGAATAAGGAGAATTCTAATGAAAAAAAGAAAAAGACTGGAGAGAGAAACAGCACTATTTTAAAACATGGAAAAGAGAGTCCGAAAAATAAGCTGATGCAGTAGCCACAGAGAACATAGTGGAACCAGAATTGTATAATGTCAGGGAATCCAAGGGAAGAAAGATTTTCAGGAACAAGGGAGCAGCATCAAGGTCAAGTGCTACTGAGTGAGCATACAGAAAGAGGAGAAGTGTAGTAGATCTGTCTACTTGCCCACCCTACCCATTTTGAGCAATATGAATATTCACAGACCTCTGGAAGTGTGAGTTTCTTAAATGCTGAAAGCAGTTATACATTGGTGGTGAGGATCTCAAATGACATTTTATTAGGAAAAAAAGTCGACAAGGTTTAGACACATTGTTTTCACGAATAAATCTTAGGAATGGACGGGCCATGGAAAGATGTCAGAGGTGGGCTCATTGGACCCAAAGTACTCCAAAGTGTGGGGCTAGAGATGTGTGGGTGTTCCGAAACTCTGCACTCCTCTACAAGCCAACTTAGAGTAGGGAGGAAAGGATGGATAGGCTTCTGAGCTCTTTTCCTGGGAGCAATCAGGGGAAGGCGGTCACGGGGAAAGCTGATGTCAGCACTTTATTTGAATGAAATTTAGAAGGTGGGAGAATAACGATATGGAGAAAGCAGAGATGACTTTCAAACTATCTCCTGATATTTTAGCTTGGTTGATTTGTGTGCTTTTGTCATCAGTAATCATCAGGAAGAAAAGAAATACACTGCAAATTCAGTGCTTTCCAGTGGTAAGTGGTATGAATGGGTGTTTAGAGTGTTTTCATGTATTACAGTTCTGTTTAGATAATAAAGTTGTTGACTTGGTTCACAGTAGGGTGTCAATGGCCTAAAATTAGAACATTTCTATGCCTATTTTGATGTCTCTCCGAAAGGAGATAGAATCTCTCACTACCTATTCAGGATATTATTATTTATTGAATTACAAGAAACTGAAAAAGAGAAGATGAAAATGATTTAAGACCTTTAGGCTCTGGGCCTGGGCTAGGCCTGCTGTAGCCTGCGGTCAACAGCATGTTTGTTATTTTCTATTTAACCGCATTTGCTATTCTCTTTTCCTCAATTCCATTAATATGTTTTGTGCGAATCATCATACTAAGTCACCGTGTGGAGGAACACAGATGAAAGACATGGCTTTCTCTTTTTCAGGAGCAGACATTTCCGTGAAGGCAGGGTCAAAGATCATCATAGTTATCTTCATTTTCTCGGCACCAGTACACAGAAGGTGTTCAAAAAATATTTGCTTAATACACAAGTGAGTGTTGCGATTAGGCCACATACATATCCAATAACTTTAATAAAGAGCAATGCTACTCATACTATAGTAGAAACACAAATATTGCTTGCATGGACGGTCCATGGAAAGATGTCAGAGGTGGGCTCATATCTGAACACAGACAGCATACAGTTAATCTACTTGATGATAAATAAACAAAATTCTAGATTTACATGAAGTGAAACTCAAAGATAACTTTGAGATTGTCTAAGACAAATTCTTGTTTCAAACTGTTTCAGAGCTGACTACTGTTTATTTAACATAACATACAATTCTTATAAACAAAATACATTTTAATCCACAATCTGGAGCTTTTTTTTGTTACTTCCATCTGATGGACACTGTCATATTTACATGTTAAATTTAAAAGGCCGCTATTTTACAGATCTCTCCTTGTAATGTTTAATTTCATGTCTGCAGTATTGAATAATATTCTGGGGAATTAAAGACATTCTCACAATATAAGCAATTCAAGAGTGTTGATGGGGTGACGTCACTAAACAATTAACAACAACCGGACACTTAAAATCAACAGCACAATATGACTAGGTGTGATGGCCTTTTGAAAGGTTATATTTATGAACTAGTATACTTATTTTTTTATAAAAGATTGAGTCTCTTAAATTATAGACTTCTGTAAAAAGATGAAGAATTAAAGTGACAATCCAATTAGGATTAAAATTTCTTTGACATAATTTCAGAGAATCCAATTAGGAATAAAAGAAATATTCTTAGGCAAGAAGAATAATTTAACAAGCATTTCTATTAATGGTTGTAGCATGTGAACCATTGAGGCAACTTGCTATAGAAAAAGGGGAGTAAATGAAAGTCACTCCACATCTGTCCTGTGCCAGCCCTGCCTCTGTTATCAATCTCATGGTCTTTGGAAGTCTCTACTTCTATTTTCTTGTTTGTTAAATGTAAGAGTTAGGTTGGATCTAAACTCTTTCTTATTATAAAAAGTATTTCATACTACTCCCTACTATGCAAAATGAAATGCAGAAGCATTTCTTTGCACACATAATTTAGTGGATCTTGATATAATATCCTTTCCACAATAAAAGACAGAAATAGAGGGAAAGTAACTTATAATTAAATAATATGTGTTTTATATAAATGTTCAAGCATAGATACACTAGAAAACAAAATGAAGCAGACAGATGCTTGTAACTACTTACAATGAGTAAGTTTATATTTGAGAGAAGTAAATAGTTCAGAAGCAACTCCATACAAGCAACACACAGAAATGAAAGCCCAGGAGTCTCAGTGTGAACACTAGAATAAAAAACAGTATTAAGATAAGTAATGATAGGCCAAGCTGATTTGTAGGTGATAAGGGAAAGAGAAAAACAAGTAAGAGTGTATGACACTTCTGTGACAGCTTTATTTGCTGTTTCTTTGTAAAATGTTTATTTAATCTTGATGGTTTCACGGCTTATTTTGAAAAGAAAAATAGCGTTGGCAGAGTGAGCGAATTGGTAATTCAAATACCATGGTGTGGTAAGAGGAATAGACAGTGCTAGGGGAATTGCTGTTTTATTTTATGGTTTGCAAATGTCTGAGCATTTGCACAGAGAACAGAAGGAAACAAGGAAGATCATGCAAAGCAGAGGAAGACTCTGAGGGAGTGTGCTTAGAATGTGCAAGCAGTGGTAAGGAGGCCAGCTCAAGAAGGCTGCAGCAGGACACATAGGGCAAAATGTACAAGTGGCAGAAGATGAGATCAGAGAGGTGCCAATGGAGGAAACCATGTAGAGACTTAAGAGCTACTATAAAGACTTTTATTTTAGTGAAACAGGAAGCCACTGGAGACATTGAACTGAGTAGAAATATGATAAAACTTGTATTTTAAGAAAAAAAAAACTCATTCATTCAGAATGAATATGTTTCAATTAAATGTCCAGCGCATAGGTGTAATGGAAGAAGTAGGTAGACCAATTAGACTGATTAGGAGGCGATAGCAATTCTTCAGGTGAGAGATGATGGCAGCCTGGACTTTAGTGGTAGCAGGAGAGGAACTAAGAAGTGGCTGGATTTTAGATGTACATATGTTAAATAGAGAGCAGATGGGAGTTGCTGCTGGATTGGATGTGGGAGTAGGACAAAAGGAAGAGTCATTATTAAACTCAAGACTTAGCTTGAGCAATCTGAAGAATGGAGTAGATATTTACTGAAACGTGAAGACTAACAAGAAGCATGGCTCTGTTTAGGAGGGAAAGCAGGAGACTAATTTTGGGCATCCACATTTGAGATGCTTTTTAGGCATGCAAATGGTGATTGTGAAGGAACAATTAGATAAAGGAGCATGGAGTTTAGAAAGAGGTCTGAACTGGAGATAGAATTTTTTGATTTATTGGTATAAAAATGTCATTTAAATCAATGAGAGTTCATGAGATTATTCAGGGAGTGGATGGAGAAAGATGAAAGAGATCAGATGATGGCATCTTAAAGTTAACAAAGTGGCTCTATTCACAAGAAGTGAGAGAGAATGGTGTCCTGAAAATCAAGTGGAGAGATATGCTCCCAGAACACCTGTGTTCAGGGCTTCTAGTCGATTAAGATGAGGACTGATAGAGACCATTGGAATTAGCAACAGATCTTTGGTGACTTTGACAAAAACAATTTTGTATATGGGATAGTGAGGATGGAAGTCTTAATTCGGTGAGTTCAAAAGAGAAACAAAAGTTAAGACAGCCAGTGTAGATCCTGTTTTGAAGGATTGTGCTGTAAGTGGCAGTAGAGGAGTCCAGTACAGCCCAGAGGAAAAAAGGAGTTTTTCTTTTCAAAACAGAGTTTTCTGTTTTAATTGTAATTTTTTAAGATGCAAGATTACAGAATGTCATATGTAGATGGAAATAATCTTCTAGTGTTGTAGCCGCCAGCCCCCGAAAGACACACGGACTACCAGAAATCGGTGAGTTGTAGGAAACACGCTCTTTATTCAGCCAGGGGTACGCAGACCCCAAATTAAGCAGCCCTGAAATGTAGAGGTACAGGGTTTTTAAGCCCTAAATCCCATTCCTCATTCTGTCTTAAACACAAAGGTCTATTTTTCTTCTATTCACTACCTGTCGACCCACAGGTCGGTTGTACAAGTGGGGGTACAGAAGCAGAAAGCTTATTGTTAGAATGTTATGTTCCCATGGGCGATAGCCAAGCAGTAATTTTCCAGCCAGCATATTCCCCACTGGCCTTAGCAGAAAATCAAATCCTTGATTCTTCATGTGGAATTTGCTCATAGCCTCTATTTTGTAATACTAAAAGTCTAATAGAATTAATTTTCTTTCTTATATATGTAAACAAGAAATTGAGGAACCATAGGCTAAAAGTTAACAAGAGGAGGAGGAGGATTAAAGGTCCAGCTACAGCAGATAGAAGGGTTGTTACCTATGGTGACCAATTGAACATCCTATGAAACCAGTTATTTGATTTTAGTCTCTGTTTTTCCCTGGCATCTAAATTTCTCTGTACTAGTCGTAATCTTTTTCTAATTATTCCAGAGTTATTGGCATAGAAGCAACAGGTTTCACCTAGAGCCATACATAATCTATCTTGTTCTAAGAATAATAAATTTAAACCTCTTCTGTTTTGAAGAACTACCTCTGCTAGTGACTCGACTTGAAGTTCTAGCCTGCTGAGCTCAGTTAAGTTTAGGGGAGTTCCTACTCCGACATAGTAAGGGGTTTTTTGGTTTAGGCACAACCAGCAATCTTGTCCTATGTCTGGGGTGGTCTTATTTAAGACCTTGTGTATTATCATTAGCAAAGTTGTTAATGCTTCTTCTGGTTCTGTTTGTGACTGGTCGAATGCCTGGGGTTTAATAGCTGTTAGGCTACTACTTGGAGGGGCTAGAGCTGGAGTTAGGTTGCTCTGGAAACAGAAGTTTT
>NW_011888837.1:2521371-2523054 GCF_000151845.1 Pteropus vampyrus
TTGTGACTGGTCGAATGCCTGGGGTTTAATAGCTGTTAGGCTACTACTTGGAGGGGCTAGAGCTGGAGTTAGGTTGCTCTGGAAACAGAAGTTTTCTTAGATGTAAGACTTTGGGGTAGTCCTGGAAGTAGAAATGGTTTGTTGGGTCCTGTAGGGTTAGCTTTCCTGGGAGGGTCCTTAACCTGTATAGTGAAATATAATCCTGAATCATACCCGGTTTTATATAATCTGATACCCCATGTCTGTCCTGTGAGCCAATAGAGTTGTCCCCCAGGGCTACCAGTTTTGATGGTGATTATGATAGAATTACAAGACCCAAGAGAGCACGTGGAGGGGCTTGGTCCTCTTATTAATCTAATATTATCATCATTCTGTTTTTTTATAATTAGCTATAGTGGAGATAGTCTCACAACCCCAGTTAGCACAAGAAAATTGGCCTTTGCCCTCACACCTGAGTCCCATATTATCCATGCGGCCAGATATCCCTGGGTAATGTCCCTGAAGACAAATATAGAGTCCTATCTCTAAGACGCTTTTCTCAGCTGATAATATGCCACAGCCGGGTCCCCCCCTTGTAGCCTAAGTATGCTCCTCCACCTAGGAAGGATCCCAATCCAAGGTGGTGTCCAGCCATTGCAATGGTGAGGGGATCTCTGGCAAGCTGGCACAAGTTTACTTGGATCTCTGAAGTACCATGGTTGGTGATGTTCTGGGCAATGATTTCACCAGTCTTGGTTACTATAAGCTCCTATACTCTAGACCAGTGTATGTTTCTGTATGTCTGGGCTAAAGAGGAAAAAAAGAAGAAACAGAGGGTTAGACTTATATATGCTTGAGTCTTAGTCTTAAGGGCCTGTCTTCCCGAGCTGTTCACTCTCGTGCTGCATTCACGTGGGAGTGATGAATCTATGACGGGATGCTGTCTACTTTAACTGCAGTGGGCGTCGTCAGGTAGACAGTGAAAGGCCCTTTCTATTTGGATTCTAGTCCTTTGGAAGTGAACTTCCGGATCCACACAGAGTCCCCAGGCTGAAACTGGTGGGGAAGTCTGTCCTCCGGAGCTGAGTGAATAGCATGAACCTGGGACCAAATCTCCTTCTGTATACTTTGAAGGGCCTGTAAAGACTCAGTGAAATCAACTTGTCAGTGGTCCCCCGGATAAGTCCCTCTTTCCCTATGCCTAGGTTCTTCTATCTTCCCCTTCTTTAGATTAACTTGGGCACAAGCTGGGCATCGTAAGGCAAACTTCTCTGTGGTTCTTCTCCCTTCTGGAGCATCTTAGTTTGCCCTAGGTGTGTGGTCTGGTGTAGTTGGTGGGGGATTGTCCTTCCAAGGGCCCGTAAGAGCCCGATTTTTACATCTGGGGTTGTCCACCACCCCTGTTGATTCTTAGTGGCTCCCTTATTTTGAAAATATATATTCTCTTCCGCCGTATAGGTCAGAGATGGAGGCAGTTCTGGGTAAGGGACAACAATCAGTAGATGTGGTGGGGGCCCCACTGGCCTTGTGGCCACTGTCTTGTCTCTGCATTGGCTCGTCGGTTTCCCTCAGACTCAGGACTATTCATTTTTTGATGCCCTTTACAAAGAACAATAGCAAGAGTCTTAGGCATCTCTACGGCTTCAAGTAAGGCTAAGATCTCCTCCTTGTTCTTGATGTCCTTCCCAGCTGAAGTCAGAAGCC
>NW_011888837.1:2524314-2524582 GCF_000151845.1 Pteropus vampyrus
GGCTTCAAGTAAGGCTAAGATCTCCTCCTTGTTCTTGATGTCCTTCCCAGCTGAAGTCAGAAGCCCTCTTTACTTGTAGATGGCTCCATGTACATGTGCAGTGGCAAAGGTGTATCGGCTGTCAGTGTACATTG
Source organism: Pteropus vampyrus (assembly GCF_000151845.1). Taxonomy (NCBI): domain Eukaryota; kingdom Metazoa; phylum Chordata; class Mammalia; order Chiroptera; family Pteropodidae; genus Pteropus; species Pteropus vampyrus. The sequence goes on from NW_011888837.1 coordinate 2,524,449, forward strand.
TGACTGCCTTATCCTTTCCCCATCTTAGTGCCTCAGTGAGGGCGATGAGTTCTGCCTTTTGAGCAGAAGTCCTATGGGGAAGAGCATGTGACCAGATGGTGCCAGTTAGAGTTACAACCACTGCCCCAGCATAC
>NW_011888837.1:2526000-2548686 GCF_000151845.1 Pteropus vampyrus
ACACAGCATCAGTGAAATCTATGCAGTCATGAACGGGGGTCTCGGGGTCTGGGTCTGGCAACAGATTGGCTGAGTTGATGACAGTAGCTTTGGATTTTAGCCATAAGTTTGGGGTCATTCGGTGCCTCTCTGTTGTTGAACACCTTCTGGGCTATCTCAACAAGTTGGGACAGGTTCATCCCTGCAAAACCTTCTAATTTTGGCGATTTATACCAGATATCAGGGGCTGCCTGAGTAGCAAAGGCTATATTAATTGCTCACTGGTTCTCAGGGGCCTCAGGATCAATGGGGGTGTATACCCGGTACGCCTCATTCAAGAAATGCTCCAGGGGATTCCTGAGGTCCCTGTATAACTTCAGTTACCTTAGAAAGGTTAGTTGGCTGACGAGCAGCCATCCTAATTTCCCCAATTAGAATCTGGTGGTACCGATCTAATGCCGTTCTCCCTGCCTGAGAATTGTGTCCCCAGTCTGGGTGGGTGGAGGGAAATTCCTCCTCAGTCTGTTCCCCTGCTTCCTCAACTCTCCTCTCTCCTGCAGCTATCTTTCGTGTTTCAGTCCGAATGCCTCTGTGTTCTTACTCCGTGAAGGAAGTAATTAAAAGCTGTTGGCAATCGTCCCAGGTGAGGCAGTGAGTCCGAAAGACACTTTCTAAGAGTCCTATTAATGCCTGGGGTTTCTCAGAGAAAGGCGGATTCTGTGCCTTCCAGTTGTACAGGTCACTAGTCGAGAAGGCACGTAAACCATAAAGGGCCTGTCTGTGTGTTGCCCCTGTTGTGGTGCTTCTCACAAGGGGAGGATGGCTGGGGTAGTGGTATTGGCTGGCACCCCACCCGGAGCGGGAGCAGAAGGCCCATAGGGGTTACCTGCCTGCGTCTGAGGAGGCGAGGCAGTGCTATTTGGCCTCTGTTGTCCTGGATTATAGGGCAGGGGAAGGTCACTGTCCTCCGGTGGAGATTGGAGGACTGAGGGACTGGGCTGCCTTGGAGATTCAGTTGCTGCATGTTTCGGGGGGCCTATAACTAAGACTCACGAGAAAGGGCACACTGGCGGAGCCAAGGAAGGGGTGTCTGAACAAGATTTAACCATTAATTGATGTAGGGAAACTGATCGGGATGTCCCGGGTCTCCCATGACAATCTTCCAAACATTCCTCACTAAACCCCTGTCAAAAGAACCCTCCGGAGACTAATTTACATCAAAAGCAGCCACTCAACTTTACACAATGTTTTTAGTCTGCCTGAAGAAAACTTTATGCCATAGTCAGCTCCTTCTACAAACCCTTCTTTGAAATGTCTCAGGAGACAACCCAAGGGTGTCTTCTGTGAACTCAGGCTTCCCCACATGGCTTGCACAGAAAACACAAAACGGACACTCAGACAAGAACAATCAGACACTCAGACAAGAACAATTACGGGGTATAGTGGACCCAGAGAAGTCCACCACCTACAACCTAGACAAGACCAGAGACAATAAACAGAACCCGACAACAGGGCACAGGAGTCGGCGTCCCGCGGGCTGGCCATGGCCCGGGAGATATTACTGCGTCCAGTCTCTCCACGGATCCCTACCGACCGGTCAACAGAAACAGGAAGGTACCTTTTATCCAGACACCGAGGCCTCGTTGATTCCAGATTTCCATCGGGACCAGGAACAAAGAGCGTGTCCTAAAAGTTGTGTCCCTGACGATTGTACTGACCCGTCAGAGCATTCGAGGGCCCTGGAATGTCTCAGGTTGGCCACCCCTTTGAATCCGTAACAGGGACAGCAACCACTTCGGAAGCCGGTCTGGTATTAGATCCCAGGGCCACTCCCTGAGATCTCGCTGGGGGCTCCAAATGTTGTGGCTGCCAGCCCCCGAAAGACACACGGACCACCAGAAACCAGTAAGTTATAGGAAACACGCTCTTTATTCAGCCAGCTGGGTCTGCCAGGGGTACACAGACCCCAAATTGAGCAGCCCCAAAATGTAGAGGTACAGGGTTTTTAAGCCCTAAATCCCATTCCTTATTCTGTCTTAAACACAAAGGTCTATTTTTCTCCTACTCACTACGTGTCAACCCACAGGTCGGTTGTGCAAGCGGGGGTACAGAAGCAGAAAGCTTATTGTTAGAATGTTATGTTCCCATGAGTGATAGCCTATGTTCCCATGGGCGATAGCCAAGCAATAATTTTCCAGCCAGCACACTAGAACTCTCTAAATAGATAGTAATGTTCTATTATCTATATTTGTGCTGTTGAACACTTGAAATGTGATTAGTGTGACTGAGGAATTGAATTTTAAATTTGATTTTATTGTAGTTAATTTATTTTGTTTATTTTTATATTATTTTATTTTTTATTTTTAAATTTTAATTGGTTTCAAGTATACAGTACATTGGTTAGACATCTATAGTTAGTAAAATGATCCCCCTAATTGCTCCCTCCCTCCCCTGACTCTTCACCTAGCCAATGTATTAATGCTAATTGCATTCCCCAAGGCGTGCTTCCCATCCCCGGCTACTAATTTGTACTTCTTTAACCCTTCACCCCATTCTTCCAGCCCCACTCTGTCCATCACCAAATTGTCCACTATATTTGTATCTGTTTTTGATTAGTTTGTTCTTTTTATTCCTCAAATTCCTCATATAAGTGAAATCATATAGTGTTTATCTTTCTCTATCTGACTTAAATATCTTCTAGGTTCATCAAAGCAACAACTTTTTCCATTCCCTTCCTTTTCATATACAGGGGTCTTGTTTTCTTATCCTATCAGCCACTATATCTTTTGATTGGAGTACTTAATTCTTTTCCATTTAAGGTACTTATTGGTAGGAATGTAGTTGTTACCATTCTTTATTCCTGCTTTTGAAACATATGTTTTCTTCTTAAAGAAGACCCTCCAACATTTCCTGTAATTCTGGCTTGGTGTTGATAAATTCCTTTATTTTTTTCTGGGAAGCTCTTTATCTGTCCTTCAACTCTAAATGATAGCTTTGCTGTATTAATTATTGTTGGTTATAGATCCTGGGTCTTCATCTTGTCAAATAATTTTTGCCAAGCCCTTCTGTCCTGCATAGTTTCTTTTGAGAAATCAGCTGCCAGTTGTATAAGTGTTCCATTATATGTAATCATTTGTTTTTCTCTTGCTTCTTTTAATATTCTTTCTTTGTATTTAAACTTTGGCATTTTAATTATGATGTGTGGGCCTCTTAGGATTTCTGATTTTTGGAATTCTCTGTGCTTCCTGGGGTTTTATGTCCATTTCCTTCACCAAGTAGGGAAGTTTTCCATCATTATTTCTTCAAACAGCTGTTCAACATCTTGATTTTCTTCAGTTACGCCAATCAGATGAATATTTGGAGCCTTAATAGTGTCCCATATCCTCCTTAAATTATTTTTATAGTCGACATCTTTTTCCTTGCCATTCTGATTGAGCGTCCTGATTGGCTTTCCTGTCCTCTATATGGGGCATGTGATCCTCTTCTTTATTCACTTTATTTCTTTGTTTATTCCATTTAATATACTTCTCATCTCAGATAATGTGTTCTTCATTTCAGACTGGTTCCCTCTTATAATCTCCATCTCTATTTTTATCTTTGTTGAAGTTCTCTACACTTCCCAAAAGTTTAATGAGCATCTTTATAACCAGCGTTTCGAACTCTGTATCTGTTAGGTTACTTGATTCTATTATATCTGGATCTCTGTTCTGTTCTCTCATATGGTTTCTGCTTCTTTGTCCTCCCATTTTGGCTGTCTTTCTGTGTCTATTTCTATATGCTAAGCAAAGTTTCTAAGTCTTCTAAGCTTCTGGTCTTATTAGTGTGTATTTGTGAAGTAGGTGTCCAGTGGCACAGCTACAGGCCAAATTTAGCCCAAACTTCTACCCCTATGGGGCCACCTGTTAAGATTCAGCAAGCAATCCACAGATATGGTGCTTATAGTTGCCTCAAAAGGCCACACCAGAAACCGAGGCCAGTTGCCTCCACCAATGTGAATCTCAGCAAGGAGCACCTGACTCACTGAATATACACCTGGATGTGGCTTGGGTGGGGCCTGAGTTGGGGTAGGCGGGGTTTCAAGGAATCCTCTGGGTGGAGTGACCTTTATTATTTAGTTTGACGACATTACAGCTATGGCTGTGTCCTGCACACTGATAGTGGGGAGGACTCAATAGAAAACAATGGTTACCACCAGCAATTCTGTACTGAGCGAGTCTCACTTCGGCTCTCACTCTGACAATGTCTCCTTGTAAGTCCCTGGTGCCCTCTGCGCACAGCCGATCTATTACCATGAAAATCTGCTTGCAGACATGGCCCCTTTAAGAGGCATCTGCCTCTGCCACAGCCTCCGTCTCACTCAGCTGTTCGGGACCAGGCAGGCCCGCCTCCTCACCCTGTCCTACCTTCTGCCGTTGCAGGGTGATTTCTTGGACTTCTCCATAGTTGTATGGCTTGTTCATCTAGATCCCAGGTGATTTTTCTTTGCTGCTGCTCCTTGTTTCCATCACAACTTTGATTTGGTCACCAGAGAGATGAACAGAGCCTCTATCATCTACACCATTTTTTTTTTCCTCTCCTATTGTAGTTAATTTAAATTTAAATAGTCACATGAGAATTGGACAGCACATCTCTAGAGAGAGAAAAGTTGGTGAAACAGAAAGGAGAAGGTCAATTGCTGCAGTGATGACCTTGAGTAGCTAAAAGTGGAGGGTATTTCACATATCGGTAGGGTGATTGGCCTTGGTAGGGGCATGGGTGGTTGATTCATTATAAAAGAAGGAATGGCATGTGGGTTTAGATACAGACATGTTGGTAGATGCAGTGGTGGTGATGGCTTATGGAATTTCTCTTCTGATTGCTTATACGTGTTCAGTGAAATAAGAATTGAGGTCACTAAGCTCCATAAGAAGGTACAGAAACAATGTTGGAATTATAAACAGAGAGGAGAAGGCAGGGAACAGTGACACCTAGCTTTCCTAAGGGCCCCTTTAGTTTCGTAGTCATAAACTTGAAAAGACACTAGTCAGCATGCTTTTGCATTTTTCTTCATCCATATTAAGGGGACTAATTTACCTGGAGTTTGGGCTTTGCCAGAAAATTTAATCAAAGGATAAGGGTCAAGGAAGAGGTTAAAATGATGGACACTTAAACACTCCATGTGATACTTTATCTTTTGAAGGACAGTCTGTACTCTTTACTCAGAATCCTATAGGGCAAATACAATTTTCAAGTTAGCATAGGGAGCATAGGGAGACCATGAGGTGGTAAAGGACATTGAAAAGATGGAGATCAATGGATTATAGAATATTTTAAGTTTGTTAAATAAATCACTCAACATGGAGCTTCTGAAGATGAAATTCTAGGTGTTTCATCCTATCATCAAAGGTCTGATAATTTTTTCTTTATAGTTTACCTTTTCTTACTATAAGAGTTTTTGGGAATTCTTCTTCCTTTTACCATATAATTGTTGCAGGATTAAAAATTTGAAGTACCACTCCAGAAAAGTTTTGTCCAATGTTTAAAAAAGTAGAAAAATGGCAAATTTTCCATGTCCACTAACTTTGTGACATTTAACACTCCATGCGATGCTTTGTCTTTTGAAGGACAGTCTGTACTCTTTATTCAGAATCTTATAGGCCAAATATTATTTGCACACATATCAAAGAGTATCCACATCCTTTGATGACAGCATTATTTTACATAAATGAGTCATTTGCTAAGGCTTGAAAATCTTTGGATCATACAAAGCTCTTCTTTGTTTTCACATATGTATCTTGAGTGCAACCCTTTCCTGACACATTCTCATGCAGACTATTTTCTCTATCTTGCATTTTTTAATTATAAAAACATACACAGATTAATAGGCAAAACTTTATGAGATAAAAAGTGGTCATTAGCTCTGTTGTATGTTTATTGCAGGGACCCTGGCAAAATTAGTAATATTAGCTTAAATTCTGGGTTCTCAACCTACGTTTAATAGAGTTCATCTCCTATCTACTATCTCTCAAACACTTATTTCTGTTAACCCAAGGCTCTCCCTGCCCCTTTTTTTAAAAAAATTTTCAAGCCTTGTGTAGCATATATGAATCATATATTACAAACTTAAGTATACAGGAAAATGGACATTCTTTTTTTTTTTAAATAATATTAAATCTGACCTTATTCTCTAGTCTCCCAGTTTTGCAGAGACTTAATTTCAGTCATTAATAAGGCTCCTTGGTTTCCACCATCCCATCTCCCAGATACTTCGAAGATCCTAGGAATCCTTTGGAGAATGTTCCTCTGGTCTTGAGATCTCTGAAAGACCCATTTTACGAGTCCACGTGGTCCACCGAAGTACAGAGTTGCATGCTCAGAGCATGGAAATTTCTAAGCGTGGAGCACAGATCAGGGAACTGTGCTTGGAGAACAGAAATCTTTGCCAAGTTGGACACTCCAGATCTTTAGTCTAATTTTCCTAGGTATTAAATACAACCATTTTCCCAGACTCCTTTCACCACTCTGGTGAGCTAAAAGAAGTTCAGGATTCTCATTTCTAGCAGACACTCAGGTCTTACTGTCTTTCCTATCCTTGAATAACATACCTTATTTCCCCTTCTCTAGCCTCTTTCTCCTCAGACACTCCTTCTTTTTCTTCCCTCACCAGGATTGCGAAGATAACCATCTCAATTACTTCAGATTTTTTTAAAAAGAAGAAAATGTTAAGTCTTTAGATGTCTTCTGCATTAGATCCAAGAGATTTGGTGCACACCTGAGGCAAGAGCATACAAAGGGTGCAGAAAGCATAAAACATAAAATAGTAAATCCATCCAGTCACCTATCCCATTTGAAAAGGCTAGCATCATGCTGATTTGAACCTTGGCCCTGACCTACTTACTATTCAGCTCATTCTGTGCTGAGGGAGAGCCATAAATACAAGCACATTCTGAGATCTTCAGATATTCTCAGTCCTCTCAGTTATTCACCTCATTAGAGCAATATATTATTTGGAGCATTGCTGCTAAAATTCATGGTGGATGCAGTTGCATATGACAGGGATAACAATGCACTCTCTCACTTGTGCCTGGAAGAAAACAATAGCAAATTCTCCAGGCCTGTTCTTGCATGACTGTAGCCAGTTTGACCTCCTTTCTTAATGCCCTACTGACCTACTAACATTCTTGAGGTTCTGAGCAGTGTCATTCGATCACTTAAATAACAGCTACCCAGGAGATTAAGCCCTAAAGGTGGAGACACATTTCTGCTTCACTGAGCTGCACTGTGATTTTAATGTAATGATATAAAGGTAATTCTGGGAAGGAAAAATCTCCTAATTCATGGAGCTCACAACATTAGCCTTTGACGAAGGGGATTTTTTTTTTTTTTTTTTTTTTTCTTTGTGAATAGACCCAAACAGCTCCTTGGCCCTTGAGTTTCTTCAGCTCTCCTCCAGTTTGAGCCCTATGACCTGACTTGAGGACAGCCCTGTCAGCTTGCCCTCTTTATCTTCTTCCGGGAATACAATGTTACTGGCTTAATTTCACATCTACCTTCCCAAAAGAAATTTCCAGAAATAATAAAGAACTTTGTTCCACTTTTACTCCAGTAAATTTGTTTTCTATTGAGTCAATTCTTATCATCATTCGACATGATAACCATAATAAATGATAAAAGCATCTTCTTTAGTACAAATATGACAAAGTAGAAGAGGGCCAGCGATAGCATGACACTCCAAATATCCAACGTCAACAAGGGAAGTAAACAGTAGGTGAAGGTCCTATTTCTTAACAAGTTCTTTTATTGAATTAAAGCTAAAATGGCCCTGCCATTTGGTGTCATTTGGCGATTAAGGCCTCACTGTGGAGTCATTCATCAAACATTTATTCTATGTGTGCCACAGACCAGTATAGTTGACACATGATCATTATTGAGAGAGTTCAGTATTTTAGCTTTCTGTTTGTTAAAATGAAAGTTCAAAAGCAAAAAAAAAAAAAAAAAAAAAAAAAAAAAACTAGATATGTTTTAAAAAGTGGATCTTAATATTTCTAAAGGCACAATACCCGGAATAAGGGATCAGGTAGATATTTTTAAAATGTCAAAAACTTATTTCTTGCGCTTCCAGGGTAAAAGCAGAATTTTTCGCCTTTGGCATACTTATTCATTTTTTCTTTTAAAGGTGATATACTCTCTCGATAGTTGATCTCACTTCTGGGACTTATATATTCTTTCTCCTTGGGATAGCTCAGATATTTAGAAAACTAGTCCAAAGTTAAAGACTGGAATATTAAGTGATATTCTCTTTAGCATCTTAAAAGTTCTTTTATGAGAAAAAGTATGTAAACATAGTGTCATATTTTATATTTTCTTTTTTTCCCTCTCCTCCTCTTCCTTCTCCTCCTCCTCACTTTCCTCTTTATATTTCAGTTTATCAGTTTTCCCTAGCGTCCAGGAAAATCTGGGATTCTGTATAGGACTGTGATGGTAGTGAGTGGGGTGTCCTTTGAATTAAGGAAAGAATTCCTAGTTTTATGGTATTAAACTAAACTCTCCAGTGGGGGCACTTTATTGCCAGAAACAAGTGACTTATGTGTAAATGTCTTTGACCATTCTTTCTAGTAAACTAATGTGCTACTTGGATTCTAGATTAGGAACCATACTATCTTGAATTTCTGTTGTATCTATATGGTGAAACTATGTGCTAGAAGATAGGGATGCAAAGGTGTGATCCCTGCACTGAAGAAACCCATCATATAGAATGGAAAGTAAAAATAATTCAAGCTCTATTTAAAAAACTAGATGGTAATTTGATAAGCACTTGAAACTGAATGCTCGGAGAAAATTATGAAAAAACTGAAGCATATAGAAAATTATGAAGAAACTGAAGCATATTAAATTGCTGGTCTAAGATTGCACTGCAAAGGGACTTGAGTTGAGACTCGAATGTACACAGCTTGTGAGACAGTTCTTGAGATGCTGAAGAATCACAAAGAAAGAAGGACCTGAGGCTAATGAAAGCTCCTGAGGGAAAATCATGTTTCAGCTTCATCTTGAAGGATGAGTAGTATGCCTCCCAGGTGAATAAGACAAGTGAGGGTATTTCATGTACAAGAAAGTGAGGAGGGAGATTGTCAAAAGACCAAGAACAACATAAAAACTCTTGATGTCTAATAGATCAAGTCCTCTCTTCTTGTTTCTGTTGCATTGGTCAATTATCTATATATGTGTTGATATCAATCTGTTATAGTTAATTGACCACAGAAAGAGAATGAAACAACAAAAAAAAAAGACCTCTGAAATAGACTTCTGTATGAACACAATATGAAAGAGGTAGTATCAGTAAAAAAATGTGCTGGGACAATTGAGTATTTGTATAAGAAATTAAATTAGACGCTGTATTGATTGGAGGCTTGCCCAAATCTCTCCTTCAGGATGGTAGCACTAATTCCTCAGCTGCTAGGAATATTGCTAATAGAAAGCTCATAGAAACCCCTCTTCAGCAATTTCTCTGGGCCTAATGGAGCTGCCTTGCTCAAGGCTGTGTCCCCTTCCTAATAGTAGTCCACCTCCAAAGACAGGTTGATGTGGCAATACAAATCTAGCAGTATGAGGCATCATGGAAGAGCCGTCCTAGCTCTACAGCTCCTTATGGGATCTGCTGAGGCTTCTGCTGCATCTGCTCCACTGTTCAACTTCAATTTCAAGTTCTCCTTCTGTCCAATCCTGCTTGCCCTACTGCTTTCTGGATATTATTCCTGAGAGCATTTGCCAATAAACCACACACATGCAAATACCATCTCAGAGACTGTTTCCCAGGGACTTTCACCTATAACAAATCCCTAACCCATACTATACCCTGAAATTAATTCTAGGTAAATTAAAATGAAGGTATGGAGAAATGAATAATTTGCACAAGGTCACACATCTGAAAATTGATAGAGCTGGGATTTAAATCTGGGCAGTCTGGTTTGAGAGTCTATGCTCTTAACCATTAATGACGAAGAAAATAAACCAAAACCAGTTGCACATAATGACTTGGGATGAATCACACAAACACAGAGTGGAAAAAAGAATCAAGACACCAAAAATGCAACCGAATAATTTCATTTATATGAAGTAAAAAACCAGGCAAAATGAGCTGTATTGTTTAGGAATGCACATGTAAGTGGTAAAGATACAAGAAAAGGCGAGGGAATGATTACTAAATAACTAAGAAGTGGTTACTGGGGTGGACATTTACTAAAGGGACTGCGAGTGGGAAGGAGGTTCTACTAATGTATTATTTGTTGATCTGTGTGGTGGTTATGCATTTGTTCACTTTACAATAATAATTTAAACTATATATACATATTCTTATTCACTTATTCTGTGAATGGGACATATTTCACATATTTTTTAAAAATAGAGGGAATAAAGAAAACCATAGTGAGAGGGGAGGTAACTGTAGGGGAGAGAACACTGTGAAGGGTCTGCCAAGGTCAGGATCACAGATTTCCAAGCATAAGTATTAATGTATTTTTCAGCTGTTAACCATGAAGTTTCTCAGAAGCCTTCCCAAATGCCTGGTTTTAAACGGGGCTTTGTGGAGTCCAGCTGGTCCAGATACAGAGTGTTGATTCTGATCTCTCTCTCTCTATGGAGCCACAGAGAGGTGAACTACCTACCTCTCTCTGGGGTTTTGAGGCCCCTGTTTTTATCTTCTCGAACAACTTTCTATTCTGCATGACTTTAGACACTTTAGAATCAACTTGTCTGAAAGAAAATTCATCAGTATCAGGAAGAGCTTTTAAAATTCTTTCTTTATCCTCTGGAGTTGAGTTCATACAGGTGAGATGACAAAGGAAGACAAACCACAAGATTGTTAATCTGAGTAGTATGAAAGATTTGATTATCTTGGAAGTAGCACTTAGCCTCCAGCACAGCTCTCTGTATTCCTTCACTACTCTGTGATTCAGCAGGGAGAGAGTTGGAGATGAAGGGCTGACCATGAGGTTAACAGGAAGGGAACCATTAGAAGTCCCAAGAAAGGAGTATAAAAGGACAAAGGGGCTTTGAGACAGGAGAAAACAGTAGGAGGAAGGGGGTATGGTATAAGGTTCTCAATCAACTTTAAGGGGATGACCAACTGGATAAACCAAAGGTCAGCAACTATGATATTGAGAGAAATGTGTGACCAAGGCAGTGGAAGAGGGCGCAGAAGGCACTTTGGACTCCCAAGCTATTCCTACCTTATATTTTCTTTGTAACTTTTTTAGCTATTTTTCAGAGTTATATTTAGGCCATGTGGAGTAAGGACTGTGCTGTTCCCTCTTGTCCTCAGTAGGGACACAGTTCTGGAGTTTTCAGATATATTCAGTTTACCAATTCTATAAACATATTAAACATCAAGTTTCTGAACAGGGCTCTGAGAGCCACAGAGAAGGACAGTTTTTAGTTTAGTTTTGTTTTTTTCTTAATCAAGTAGTTCACACTAAGGCTGAAGAGACAGATAGGTCAATAGGTGAGGATGATGACAGGCCTTCCTCAGGCTCTGGGTTAGACCCTAGGAATGAAAGAAGGGAGTACACATGACCCTTGTCTTTAGGGAGTGTACCTAGAAGTTAAAATAAATAATCAAGACAGACAAAGAGTTTGTATATTATGTACAACTCTTCATGGGGATGGAGTAGGGGAGTGTTAGACTTGAGGGAAGATTTGAGGAGGAATTTTAGAAGAAATAGCTGAAGAGCTGAGTTTTAAGAAGTAGTTATGATTATTTTGTATTTTATTATCTTTTTGAAAAAGTTATCTTTTTATTTGTATAAATATTTTCTCACAGCTTTCACAGTATAGTGCTTTGAACCTATCAAATGCATAATAAATTGGGGGAGAATCTTTTGGAGAAAAGACTAAGGTACAGTTTCAATGGTTGAGGCTTCCAGAAAAGACATCTATGCACAGGGTGTAAATGTACATTTTTTTCAGGTAGGATATCTTTGGTCAATTAATGGAAGAACATTTTAATTTAAGTCATTTTATGATAGCATAATACAATTGAGCATGATTAGAAAAAATGGAGAATGATGGTCTCATCTTTCCTGATTTCTCAATGGATCCTTGAAAATTGCAACATGAGGTAAATCCAACGTTTGATGGTTTAGGAACCTAACCCATCACACTGACATTTGTCAAGACACTTAATCCATTTGGTTTTTAGAAAAAATAATTTTTTTCATCGTTAATGCAAAGAACAAACTTATAACTGTTTACTGAAGATATTCTAAAGTGTTGGAATTTTAACAGAAAATTCATATCCCAACTTGCACTTAGCACTTAAGAGGCATCAAATTTCTCATGAATTAGTATGCTGACAACTATTGTCATTTTCTGGTGGGAGACTTTCACAGGACAGGCTGAATACCAGGTTCTGTTCACCGTGTGTCTTGGGAGACATTCCTGAAGGTCTTAAGTTTACATTAAACTTATAGGAACAAACATCATTAAATGAAGTAGGGAAGAATCTGCATGCTAGGATAAGGCTGTGAGGTCTTATGGTGGTCCCAAGAACCTATTGTGCTTAACTTTACTATAACTTCTTGCTCACATACACTGACTCAGGAAATGGTGCTTCATGGGATGTACTTCACAGGCTTATGACTCAAGAACCTGAAATATTAGCTAAATGAAATGTTGCACAATTCAGGCTGCTCACTCATAGCACATACAATTTTGAATATCATCATCTGCAGCCTCGGTTCTGCCAGACTTGAGTATAGCAGAAATGAAGCAAGAGGTAAAACACTTTGGCCTTAGATGCAAAGGGCAACAGGATGCCAGCAGACTCAGTGTTATGCAGTTTTCCTCTTCTGTTCATATGGCTGGCCTGACAAATTTATGCAAATATAACAGAAAATAATTTCTCAAGGCAATTGTTTTGTGCGTGCCATGTGTTTACTGATTTTCTTTTGGCCTAGACTATGGATGATATTAGGTTTCTTTAGATACTGGCTCTCTCAGTTTTCCTGCAAGTTAGGTCAAGGAGTGTTTATTTCACAAAAAAGCCAAGGCTCTACAAGCAGAGCTGGGAGTGAGAGTGACCCAGGGACAGGGTGAGAGAGCACAAGGTGGTGTCACTGACATTCTGGTCCTTTCTCTCCCACGGCCTCTCATCTCAGAGCAGCTAGGGCTCACTTAAGGAATAGTAATTAACATCTAGACCTGGAACAGAAGTGCCTGGCACTTGAAAGTGAAGCCACAGCACTTCATTCAAAGCTCCCACTTGAAAAACTCTCCTCTTGACTAATAGGATCTGAACACTGACTCCTTAAAGTGAAAATTTAGTAGCCATACATCAGAAGGATATGTCATTAAAATAAAATAAATATCCAGAAAAAAGCAAGTATTCTGCAATAGGAGAATTATAGTCCCTCGATCTAGAAATAGTGTTAAAAAATCAAGAATTTATTTCTCATGCACTAGACATAGTTTCCCAAATGTCCTAGACCGGTGGAGCATTCCATTCCCTGAAATTACTATGTGTAGATGCCAAGGAGGAATTCTCAGTGACCAGCTCTGGGCCATTTTTATTGTCCCTACCCTATTTTCACCAGTATTTCTACCAGAAACTCTGTTCCAAGCAATGACCAAAGAAAGTCTGCATGCCTTGGGGTAAGGTGTGTTAAATTATTCTAAGTGAGGGTGGAGAGAGATGGTATTTAAAAGTGAAAAGTATCTAAAAATAACCTAAAATAAAAATAAAAGAACCAACTCTCTCAGTTTTTTGATGTGTAAAGAGAGGTTCAGAGGAGTTACTCATTCAAAGTTGCTTGTTGGTGGTAGCCAGGTCCCTGATTTCCACTTCTGGGCACTGTTAGTTAATAACATAATGTCTATTATGTTAACATGATTACAAGGGCTACAGTTAAGTGCATTCAATCTAACAAATGGTTATTGACTCTCCACCATGTGTTACTGAAGCTTATTATATGCTAGTCACAAACTGAGGTGTTGAGTGCACCCCCAAAGATGTTGATCTCCTGGAGCTCACATTTGCTTGAGAAAAGATTATAAGAAAAGCACTATTTGTATCACGGTTATGACATTTAGTTTTTATATTGCTCAATAAGATAATTTTCACTGGAAATGGCTAGCTACAATGTTTTTCTACAAACGTTTGTCTTTTGTGACATTCCCAATTGAAAACATTCCAAGGCTATTTGAAGTACATAACTTGGGTTAGCCCTCCTGTTCTCTAGTTCCCAAGTGTAGTCACAATAATCATAGCAGGAGGTAGATGGACCACTTAAAAGGCATGCTAGAAGGGCAATCATTGGAAGAACAACTACAGAAAGCCAAAGCACAAACTTACCCAAGAACGATTGGGAAAATGTGTTTTATGGCAATTATTTTTTTTTCTTGCTAAAGGGTTATATCGTCAGAGTCTCCTCTGAATATTTCTGTACAAAAATTCCCCTTTGACAAATGTTAGTTACCTCATGAAATGTAAATATAAAGAAGGAATTGGGAGAGCAGGGAAGAGACTCCGAAGATGAGGCCACTGGAAGGTGAGCTTTCTGTGGATTGGCCGCTCCCTGCCCAGGGTGAAAGATCCTTCAAACCCTCCACTTCTTCACTTTTAATGTCAACTTTTGCATTTTTTATTTTTTTTAACCAACATTCTACTAACTGAGTTACAGATTAGGACACTGGCATTCTAGATTTTTTTTTTTTTAAACTTTATCTATACCATTGTTTATAGGTAAAGTTTTGGACCAAATTGTTTGAATTCTTCCAAGAAGGAATTGTGACTATAAAAGTGACTTAATAAGTTAGACAAAAATAGTTTCTCAAAGAGAAGTTGTGCATGTATTCATTATATGCCATGCTAGGTATTTTCTCAAGAGGCAGACCCAGCCCTTGCCCTAGAATAGTTTACAGTCCAGATAGGGAGACACCGTGAGATGAACAACACCTGGACAACTATTCTAAGTTTAATAGCAGTTCAGAGTGACAACCAGAGCATGGCTGTCTGGAATGTCATGCGGAGTTGATCAGAATCCCTCATTAAAACAATCTCGTTTGAGCACAACTATGTGTCAGGTGCTAATCTAGACAATTAGGACTCTTCTGTAAGCAAAACCTCTAATTCCTCATTCCGGTGGGAATTTACGTTTTAGCAGAGACTTGATTAGTTACTTTGATAGACCCCATGACGACTCATATCTCATGATGTTTCACAGCACTCAAGATAGGCCAGGTGTCTGCAACAAAAGAGGTGAGTCCCTGGAACTGTGTGGAAGACCTTCCTGAGAAAGTAAGGACCAGGGCAGGAACACATATGACTTCCTCCTGCAATTTAAAATCTTGCGTTAAGCATTTCCGTTGAAATTTTCTAAGCCAACATAATAATCCATAGACCTAGGACACTTTCCCTTTACGAAAACTGTTTGAAAAAGAATAGAACACCCTGGCATGGTGTGTGAGAGGCCCTGAGGGAGAGAGTGAAGTGTGGGCAGTCTGCTGGACCTGGATCTGGAGAGCCGGGCCCACCTTCTCAGCTCTGCACCTTAGCTGCTTTGCAAAAGACAATTAAGTTCTCAGAGACTCAGTTTCTAATGATCTAAATGTAAACAATTTGCAAACTCTAAGTTGTTACACTTATGTGAGTAATTAGGAATATGCATATTGATGTCTAGATTATTAAATTTTGAGACTATAGTAGAGCAAAGGTTACAAAAAGGGTGAAAATTCAAATATGTATATTGAGAATCTGCTTTGCACTAGACAATGTGCTTTTTTATGTGATTCGAATTACTTCCTTTTCATACCAATCTTGTAAAGATCATAAACTAACAAACTTGTTAGTTTATAGATGAAATAATGAACTGAGAGAGTTATCTAGAGCTGCACAGGCAATGAGCAGAGGGGCTGGGATTTGGAATTCCGAATTATTTGACTTTATACTTGTCCTTTAACTGGGCTAAGTGGCTGCTCCTACACAATAAATAATGATATCCAAACATCTTCTAGTAAGTGTTTTACCAAAATGTAATTTTCCTGAATGAAGAAGTAACAGCACTTTTTGGTCAAATAAGCTTTTTTGAAACTACAAAAATATACAAAGATCACTTTTCTTAAAAAAAAAAAAGCATTCTTTTGATATGACATTTACCATCACCTTTTCTGGAAATTGGAAACTACAATAGAAAAATCCAAAGGCGGATTAAGAATTTAGTTTGGAACATGATATTTATTTAGATTACCCTTTAGTAAGAATTAATGGATCATTCATTTCAGAAGATTAATTGGATCTCTGAAAAATGTTTATAGTAATAACTACTGCATAATAGTGTTTGTTTGTCTGTGGCCTGATGCTGGTTAAGAGCTTTATGTTGATCTCACTCTTCCCAGCTCCTCTCTAAATCTAAAGTGCTACTATTTCCCATCCTATAGATAAAGTGAAGGAAATAGAAAAACCTAGAAAGGGGATTTCAACCCAGGCAGGGCTGCCTCAACTGCTAGGTGGTGCTCTGCTGCCTCATCTCCTAACTCCAAGACAGCAACAGAGGGATGCTGATGAAAAGAATCAGGTTCATTCTGATGAAGATCTGGTTTTCCTGATTTCCACCATTGCTTAAGTTATTTCACAACGTGCATCCCCATGTTTACCATGACACCAGTGATAAATATAAGAACATTCTGTTTCCTTTCCAGGATGCTGAATGGGGTTTACGTCATTGTAAAAAAGGAAATGAGTACTTTGATCAGGTTTGAAGAACAACCGTCCAGACAATCAAGACTTCTTGAATTTCAGTTGTGATCAGTGTTTTGGACAATTGGGCTTGCTTAGGCTAGGATGACAGAACAGAGTTGTGAAAATGGAGAGCTTAAAGCTTTTTTCACAAAAGAACTTTATTTTTTTTTCTTTTTGCAAGGGATAGTATGTAAGGCTAGATATTATTAGATAATTCTTTAGAATAATGTTTTAAATTTCCATCTGGTAATTAAATTTCATTTATTTGTGGCAAGAATAAATACTCCCAATTATTTAGCACTAATCGTGTGCTAGATTCTACCCGAGGACTTTACGAGTATTAACTTAATTCTTTACTAATTTAATTCATTACCATACTTTGAGATAGGTACTACTGGCATTATGTTTTAGACTATGAAAAAAGATGTGGGGAAAAAATGAGAGGTGTCCCAAGTCCACATTGATTGTAATCTTTGGAAATGAGTCTTCACCCTAGTGTTACCTGATGTCAAATGTTTGTTTTTCAGCACTATCCTGTAAGTTTTAAGCATATCTTCATTATGTCATTGAAACAGGTTTTGAGTCACATTGTTATATGTAGAGATCAAGACCCATAATAATAATGACAACACTTTTATAACACGTATGTTAACACACTAAATCCTCACAACAGCACTGTCTCTTTTCATCTGAATTTTATGGATTAGCCACTAAATACAGAGATTCAAATCTCAAGCATTCTGCCTCCCAAACTAATTGTGCTCTTAACCACAATTCTGCCCTGTCCCTCTGAGTTATTAATTTAACTAGTATAAACTAAACATGTGCACAATTCTTTTAAGGAATTATTCTGCTTTTTAAAAAAAATTGACATACACATGCATTTCAGGCTTTTAGTAGTTCTCTAACTTTTATATTTGTGATTTTGTTTTTTTCAAATAAAGTTTTAAAAAATGGTATAGATTGTCCCATATATCTTAATCACATACAGACAAAGATTTTCCAAGCATTGATAAAAAATCTAACTCGATGAACTCTACAATTTATAGATATTTCCTTCCTGAATTTTAATTTTTATATGCCTACTCAAAACATTAAGAGTGTGCAGAAATAACATCTCGGATGTTATATCAAGCACATACAGTCTTGAACTTGATAAAGGGAGGGCAAAGGAAGGACCAAAGCACCTTGCCTTGTGAGAAGGGAGCTCTGATCTTGTCCTTTCCTTTTCCCATAGCAGAGGTTACAACATTTCAAAGTGGAGGGCCATGGGCAGGCCCTAGTTCTCAGAACCGTTGGTCTACCAATGAAATTGAGAACTATTTTATTTTGGACAAATTGTATTTGAGATTTCTATTGCTTTCCAAGTGAGATGTCAGGGTGACAGGTATTCAAGTCTGGGGTCACTTGGTCTCAAGTAAAATTAATTAATTAATTAATTGATTAATTGGTTAATATCAAAGGCTGATAGCTCAGAGTGAGGGAGCTTAAGAGGCAGACTGAACTTGGTTTTTTAGTCCTAGCTCTGTCATTCACATAGTACGATCTAGGTCTAGGTTTTTAATCTCATTGAGCCTCAGTTACTTAAATTGTGAAATGCGTATTTACTCAACAGATAAGCATTGAATGCCTACAATGTGCCAGGTACAATTCTAGGTGCTGGACACAGCTGTGAACAAAATATACAAAAATTCTCATCGTTGTTGAATTTATATTCTAATGTGAAGAGGCAATGTGGAGAAGCAATGAAAAAGAGAAATATTTAGTATGTCAAATGCTAATAAATATCAAAGAGAACAAGAGAGCAGGAAAGGTGTGGGGGAGTGTCTGTTGGGGTAAAGATGGGGAGTCAAGAATGGTGAAGAGTTAAATTGTAAGTAGGATGGTCCAGGAAGTCCTCACTGAGAAGTAAAGTTTTCTAAGGAAGGAAAGGAAAGGAGTCATGCAGATATTTGAGAAGTGTTCCAACAGAAAGAAGAGCTAGTGCAAAGTCCTTCAGGCAGAAACCTGCCTGGTGTGTTCAAGGGGAAAAAAATAAATCAGTGTGGCTGAAACAGATTGAATGGAAATGAATAGGACATGAGAAAAATGGAGGAGCGAAAGATGTTACCACAATTTTCAGACTGTGCAACTGGAAAGATTGAGCTTCCAGTTACAGAATGGGAAACTCTTGGGAGGGACCAAGTATGACTTTGGACAAGTTGAGTCTGAGATTCCTATTGCTATTCAAGTGAGATGTCAAGAAGACAGCTAGTCAAGACTATAGTCATCAGATGGGAACAGGTTGGACATATAAATGTGGGAGTTTTCAGGTATTAAAGACATTTTAGGTCACCAGAAGTGGGTCTAAATAGAGAAGGGAAGAGTCCAAGTTCTGAGTGTGGGGTCTGTCATTGTTCAGAGGTCTAGGAGTAACCAGCAACAGAATGATAAGGGAGGAAGAAAAAAAGTCATGCAAGTAGGGGAAGAAAGTGAGCTGAGGAAGAGATGAACTGCTAGGTGAAATGCTGTAGACGGATTACTACTTTCCTCACAACATTATTACACGAATTAAATAAAAACAATATTTGTACAACACAGTGTAATAACTGGCATGCAACAAGAACCTCGTCAATGCTTTTTTCATTAAAAAAATCTGTTTGAAATTTCCCAAAATAAAATTCAATCTCATTCATAATTTTATAAAGTTATTTTGTCTGCTAATAGAAAGCGTGACTTTGTATCTCTGGGGATAATGAAATTTTTAAAATGGGAGGAAATAAAAATCACTTAGGGACCATTCATAAAAGCTTAAACTAGATTCTTTATTCCCATAAAATTGATGTATGCTGTAATAAAATGTCATAGTGAGAAATCAGATCTGATATACAAAATTTTGCTATGTAACTGAATTTTTAGGAATGAGTCATTTTATGCATTAAGGGACAGCTAGCAGGAGGGAAGGATGATGGAAGAAAAATGGAATAAAATAAGACATTCTTCATACTTATTATGATACTCTACAAGGCGCTTTATAAGCACATCTCCGTTAATCTGCACATTAACCCTACAAATGGGAAATGGTTCTTCCCAAACACGGAGTGCTCAAATGTATCTGCTGTGACATCTGCCATGTGAGCTGTGAGGCCTGCCATGTGAGTGTTTTCTCCAAATGCCAAAAACCATTCATACTAGGGAAGAAACTGTATTAACTATTTATTTGCACTGAAAAACAAAAGGTCTGGAGATGTGCATTTGTCTCCACCAGTCTTCAGCTATACCTAAAATCAAAGTTTAGTAATGATGTGAATAATCTTAAAATGGGGTGGGTGAATGATTAGCCTACTAGACTGTATACTTTATGAGATCAGGAATTGTCTTTATCTCACCATTATATCTCAATTGGCTGCATAATACCTGTTCTCTATTAGTTGTGAATAATAGTTTTTAAACAATTAATCAAAAAAGATATTTGATGCATAGCAATGATAAAAATGAACCAAATCATTATTAAGTGCTAGAAGTCATGAGGGCCTTGGGATGAGCTTCATTGGTTGAATTTCTCTTTATTACTGTGTGTGTGTGTGTGTGTGTGTGTGTGTGTGTAATGAACACTTTCCTATGACTGGGCACACAGCACATACCAAAGAAATATTATTTTGAGATAGATCATACTCAAAGAAAACAAGAGATGTCCAAAAAATCCTCAGTTGATAGAAAATGGGCTGAGTCAACAGGACAGTTAATATACAAAGTTGATGTTCAGAATTTGATTTTCTGAAATATTTTTGTGCATTATTACCTTGAATCTCTGTCAAAATTTTAAAATGGTTGTGTGAAATTCCAGCCATTTCAACACCACCTTGAAATGTTCAAATACTAAATCTTTGTTGAATAAATTATAGTGTTTCATATAGTGGTTAAGTGAAGGCTAAAATATTTAGGTTTTAATTCTCATTATAGAGAGATAGTAGTCTTATAATATGCTTAAGAAACTAATACTTTGATCTTCATTCAAATCTGTAGGCATATAAGCAAAATTAGAGCTGATGGTGGACTCACTAAGATATAATAGGGTCCCCCAATGTTGGCTTTAGTAATGGCTTTCATCCCAGGAACTGTATATCGTTACACTTCATTATACTAATAGTTTTCTTAGAGTCATGATGAATAATAGCTCAATAAAAACAAAAATAAGTAATATATTTAACATTCCATCTTCATCCATAAATCAGGTTGTATCTGTTATTAGCTGTATAAAGATAAAACAACAGAATCTTATGATTTTTAATCTTGTAAGGGCATTCTTCATTGTTATTCGGAACTAAAGAAAGGTAAGCGAAGATCTTTTAAATGGTCCAAAGTTGGTCCAAAATGCCAACTTGAGCTATCTTTCAATTCAGAGGCATGCAGCGAAAGGAAGCATGATTTTTTCTGAGTGACTTTACCTTTGGAAACTTACTAACTTGCAAAGATAAGAGGATTAAATGGTGATAACAATCATAAAAATAATTGGCACCATGCCTATTTCAAATAGACACTTGGAAATGTTACTTCCTGTCACTCTTCTCCTTTTTGCTTCACCCCTTGAGAGCCATGAATCATGATTATTCAGCTATATCATGTCTGGGCATCATAACTCTCTCATTCCCTAAAAAGAATGCTTCATAATGTTGATCTTAAGTATCCCCTTCTTACTCTTCCTTCCCCTTCTCTTCTTCTTGTTTTTCACTACTTTAAATTAGACATTCGAGTAGTTGAAATAGATTAGTTCTGATGTAATAATGCCTAGCCCAGTAGGCACACAAGAGGTGCTGAGTAACAACTTAAAAAAAAAGAAAAAAAAGGAAGCTCTTTTCTTTTGTACTTCCCAGGACCCAGCCCTGGGGTAAATAAATCTTGTTTCTCCATTCGCTGTGTTTGTCCTACTAATAGGAATAAGTAAGGCCTCTTACTCCTCCAAAGTAATTTTTGGAAAAAAGTTTCATGAAGCACCACCTCCAGTGGTGATGATCAGGCTGTGATTGAAAGCCAGGGTGACCTTGATCGACTTAGGCAAAAGCAATCTAATGACTCACGTCTACCTTCTGTTATAACCTTGTTAAGTTCTCCTTCTAATAAGAGACTCTGTGTCAGAGTTCCCATAGTATCTTTAAGGGCTAGATGGTTTCGCTTATCTTTTTTGGCTTGTATATCTCTGTCTTTACTTGTGTGAATCCAGGTTTGGGTTTTAGATTTGTTTAACCTCTGTGTCCTTAATCAGACTCTCATTGTGTTCTTGAACTTAGTGCTGTTAGATCTGGGTATCAGAAGTTTATCTACTTGCTTTAGTTCCTGATTCTAGTTCTGACCTTTGCTTTTGGAGGGAAATGTTTGTCCTTCAAATCGTGTCCTTTAAAGCTGCTTCCTTCTTCATGTTTTCCTTCAAATGACACTACTTGCTGAAATTTTCTTTAATATTCAAAATCTAGTTTGATTGCATTCTTTTCTAAGAAGCCTTTCCCAATCCTCTCAGTTAGAATAGGCCTTTCTCCTCTTGGCTCCAGTGTTTTCTATATCTTGTCATTTCTCCAATTTTGCCTTAAATGTGAAACTCTCTTGAGAACAAGGATCTTCTTCAAGTCTATACCCGTGCATTGCCCCAGACAAAGTAGCATCATTGTTTTACTGAATTGGAATGCTGGCCATTGTAATGCCTTGTAGTTGTCACAGTTCAAGCTATGCCATATGTCATATAGCTCTAGCTATCTAAACTAGAGCTATATGACATATGGCATACGAGAACAGTCCTGTTTAATATCAGGCTTTCCATGGTCAATTCCCAAACTTGACCATTATTCCAAGGAAAGAAAAACCTGCTGTATGAGGTCAGATGCAAAGGACAATCTGCAAGCTGAAAAAAATTTCTGAGAAGACTTGAAATCAAGCGGCATGCAATTGTGGATGACATAAATAGAATGCCCATGCATTTGTTTTTTAATTTTTATAAAACAAAGGTGAAGGGGGCATCAGCTGACATT
>NW_011888837.1:2548736-2563144 GCF_000151845.1 Pteropus vampyrus
GAATGCTTCATAATGTTGATCTTAAGTATCCCCTTCTTACTCTTCCTTCCCCTTCTCTTCTTCTTGTTTTTCACTACTTTAAATTAGACATTCGAGTAGTTGAAATAGATTAGTTCTGATGTAATAATGCCTAGCCCAGTAGGCACACAAGAGGTGCTGAGTAACAACTTAAAAAAAAAAAAAGAAAAAAAAAAAAGGAAGCTCTTTTCTTTTGTACTTCCCAGGACCCAGCCCTGGGGTAAATAAATCTTGTTTCTCCATTCGCTGTGCTTGTCCTACTAATAGGAATAAGTAAGGCCTCTTACTCCTCCAAAGTAATTTTTGGAAAAAAGTTTCATGAAGCACCACCTCCAGTGGTGATGTTCAGGCTGTGATTGAAAGCCAGGGTGACCTTGATCGACTTAGGCAAAAGCAATCTAATGACTCACGTCTACCTTCTGTTATAACCTTGTTAAGTTCTCCTTCTAATAAGAGACTCTGTGTCAGAGTTCCCATAGTATCTTTAAGGGCTAGATGGTTTCGCTTATCTTTTTTGGCTTGTATATCTCTGTCTTTACTTGTGTGAATCCAGGTTTGGGTTTTAGATTTGTTTAACCTCTGTGTCCTTAATCAGACTCTCATTGTGTTCTTGAACTTAGTGCTGTTAGATCTGGGTATCAGAAGTTTATCTACTTGCTTTAGTTCCTGATTCTAGTTCTGACCTTTGCTTTTGGAGGGAAATGTTTGTCCTTCAAATCGTGTCCTTTAAAGCTGCTTCCTTCTTCATGTTTTCCTTCAAATGACACTACTTGCTGAAATTTTCTTTAATATTCAAAATCTAGTTTGATTGCATTCTTTTCTAAGAAGCCTTTCCCAATCCTCTCAGTTAGAATAGGCCTTTCTCCTCTTGGCTCCAGTGTTTTCTATATCTTGTCATTTCTCCAATTTTGCCTTAAATGTGAAACTCTCTTGAGAACAAGGATCTTCTTCAAGTCTATACCCGTGCATTGCCCCAGACAAAGTAGCATCATTGGTTTACTGAATTGGAATGCTGGCCATTGTAATGCCTTGTAGTTGTCACAGTTCAAGCTATGCCATATGTCATATAGCTCTAGCTATCTAAACTAGAGCTATATGACATATGGCATACGAGAACAGTCCTGTTTAATATCAGGCTTTCCATGGTCAATTCCCAAACTTGACCATTATTCCAAGGAAAGAAAAACCTGCTGTATGAGGTCAGATGCAAAGGACAATCTGCAAGCTGAAAAAAATTTCTGAGAAGACTTGAAATCAAGCGGCATGCAATTGTGGATGACATAAATAGAATGCCCATGCATTTGTTTTTTAATTTTTATAAAACAAAGGTGAAGGGGGCATCAGCTGACATTAGAAGGGCAACATGGAGAGAAATCTAAAAGAACGACTACTTTTTACAATGAGTAATGCACTTAATGCAGTCATGCTTCTAACATATCACCTCATAGAGGTTTATGTAAATTCACAACTGCTCCTCTAGTATCCTTCAGTAAACCAATAGGAAGAAAGTTTAGCTTGGAATCAGGAAGTTTGATTTGGGATCTAGCTTTTCACTACCAAATATGGGAGCATGGTAAAGTCATTGAAATGGTCTGAGCCTCATTTTCTTGCTACCACCTGCAAAATGGGAAAATAGTAGATCCTGTTGGTACCTGTTCCTATTCCGTTTTCTGGGCCAGTGCACCCATCCCCCAGCTGCTAGGAGTGCTGGCTGATAATGGCTCATAGCTGTCCCCTTGCAAAGATAAATGCCCTTGTCTGGGGTGGTTAAACACCCTGTCCCCTTCCTCTGATAGCTCACTCTGTGAGTAGCTGACATCAATAATAGGGAATATTAATGCCTGTTTCAAAGAGCTGTTAGGATGAAATGAAATAAATAGTATATATGAAGATGCCTAGTATGCTAAAGTAAGTGTTGAAATTTTTAAAAAGTGAACAGAGAAATTTGTAGCCTTATATTGCTAATCTTTAAAGTTAGATTCAGAATGTCAAAGAGTATAGTCATTACTTTTTAAACTTTCTAGGTCAGAATTCTGGGTGGAATGGTTGGCACATCTAAATGACAGCATTTATATTCTTGTAAGAGGAACAAACTTTCTAAATCATCAGAAAAACTTCTGCCTTGTAGTTGTTCCAATAACATGAAGAGAAGAGAATGTTGTCTTCCATGTCAGGCTGTCTTCCTTAACAACTTCCTGGAAGAGTTACAAATATTCATACTTTCAAATAAGTAGAATGTTTGACATGGCTCCCTAGTCTCAACCAATAGAAGCTGATCAAAGATTTAGTTTGATTTAGGTCTTCAAAATAAATAACTATGAGTAATTCTCTCAGCAAATGACAGTGGTAATAATTACACTATTTATTGAATACCTACTGTGTTAATTATTCAACATGCACTCACCATACTGGTTAATCCTTCAAGGTAGTTATAATTATCTCAAATTTACATATAAGAAACCAGAGACTTCATCATTTAATAACTTGCTAAAGGTCACCCTATTGGCAAAGGTGTCAGACTCAGGGTTGGAAGCCACATGTTTTGTAGAGAGCTAAACTAAGACTGCATGAAGATAAGTCTATGTCTACATTTTTATTTTATGTTAGACCCAGGCCTAAACATCAGAATGTGGAAGAGAGATGAGTATCATGGTACGAACTGTTCTTAGCTCAGATATTTACAAAGAACCACCAAAAATTTTGCTAAAAGAGGGCTCTCATTCACTGGTGAGTCATAATTTAGGAATTGAGTGGTACAATTATTTCATGAAACATGAGAATAGGGGATAACATGAGGGATTGTCCTTAATACTCACACATTTCACAGACTGGGGAATGAAATCCTCTCAACCCCAGTGCAGGATTGCTCAATTTTTTACTGCCATTGTAGGTACATGGTTCAAAGGTAGAAAGATGTGGGTAATGATAGGATTGGCAGACTCAGTGGCTGCAAAAGATAAACACAAGTTACCAATAGTGAGATCAGGTTAACTTCAGTTGAGGAAGCTAGGTAAAAACGTTATTGCTAAACAGAAATATTTTGTCTCCCATGAAATATTTTTGGCATTATCTCCCTTTTTAATGAATGCTCTCTAAAATCAGTTACTGTCTGAGGAATGTTGATCATTTTCTTCTTCAAAGATGATGCTCAAACAAATGGTATCTGCTACCGTGAATCTACTCTGAAAACACATTTCAGAAGCACCCGTGAATGATTCATGAATATTCTCTCCAGAGTCACATTAATTGTATTCTAAACAATTACTGAAAATTCAAGATGCTGATAATGATTGTTTATTAAAGTATATCTGATATGTTCATTCAGTTAACCTTTACTAAATGAATTGTAATCTCTCTATCTTTTTTCTTTCTTTCTTTTTCTTTCTTCCTTCCTCCCTCCCTCCCTCTCTCTCTCTCTCTCTCTCTCTCTCTCTCTCTCTCTTTCTTTCTTTTTCCTGAGACTGGTCAAATTATCTCTAGACAAGGGCAAAAATTGTCAGAATGACACATCAGTAAACTGAAGACCTAATAAAATACTTCAAATAAATAACAAGTTTAGACTGAACATAGAGATTACTAAAAACTTTCCTGGTAATGTTTGGTTATCCTTTAGACCAACACACTCAAGATTGGGTTTATAATAGCTTATGTACCTAAAAGAGGTTGTGATTTTAAGACAAGAACATACACATCAGAAATTTAAATTCTTTTCTGAAATATACAAAATTTTATGTTTTTGAAGGAGAGAGATGACATAAAAGCAAACCAAATCATGGCCTTGTTATAGCTACACTTTGAGAAAGCTCAACTTTTTGAGGTGATTGGATTGAGGAACTTTAAAGGATGTTACATTTACTTTTTTCTGACAGTTCCTTCAAATGAATCCAACACTGTTGCTCTTTCATTTATAAATTCATCACAAGGACAACTGCAGAAAGGAATAATCCGGATGACTAACTCCTAGTTCAGTAGATGGAGAATCTGATGTCCAAAGAGATTAAGTGGTTTTCTCAAGAAACCCATGGTGTTTCAGAACCTACTTCTCTGACATCTTGGCCAGTTTAGCCTACCTGGAACGTGCTTTAAGAAAAAGAGAAATTGACCAAAACATTTAATATGTTTAATTGTCAATCTGTAATATTACAGGACAGACTCCATGATCTGAGGTTTATCTGGTCTGGTCAATAGGTGATGAGAAATTTTAATAGTTAAGAGTCTATAAATGCTTTATCATAAAAAATTAACCCAAATCATTCAGTGAAAGGAAATTAAGGGGAGAACGATTTGTTTAGATCAGCCTAAAAGATAAAGCCCTAAATCCAAGTCAGTATACTGAATAAGGATTCTCTATAGGGGTCTCGAAATATTGGTAAGTTCTTGTGCCATCAATAATGTCCCTTTTAATATTCACAGCCCTTGTTGTTATTTAATATTTTATTTGTATGTAGAAACTCCTTGTCCATGAAACATACATCCAAATATTTCTAACTCCTTGAACTGTAGCTTCATTTTAGGCTTTGAACACACAGCAAAAGATTTGCCCAATTGAAATACAAAAAATATTGTCTATAATGTAGAATTTGGACTATGTGATTTCTAAGGACACTTATAGCTTCCAAATCCTAGATATGATCCTAAGTATCCCAGTAATTGCTATCTTTTATATACAATGGGATTACATGCAATGAATTTATCCATTCTACTGACATCAGCAAAATGCAGAAAAAATTTCAATGTTAATGATGATGCATTATTAGTCTTGATATTCCAGATCCTAGATACCATGGAACGTTAAAAAAAATGAAAACAAAGAGGTTTAGATAAGTCTGTCTTAAATAATTATTATGATACTGAGAAAGTTGGACAAACAAAGCACATGTCATTATCTTCATAATCTTTTTATTATGCAGATGTTGTCTATTGTGCAGTTTCTTTATTATGATATTTCATGGGCTAACACTGTTTAATCAGATGTGTATCATGGGTGAATGAAAGAGACTTGTAGATTCTTAGTCTTGGGAGTGATTTGTAGCCATGGTATGTGGTTAAGAAGGCAAGCTCTGGAATTTGATATCAGAGTTTGAAATTTGTTCTGTCCCTTACTCCTTGTGAGACTTTGGACAAGCTATATTACCTCTTCTGCTTCAGTGTCCTCATCTGAGAATAAATTGAGGATAATATTAGTACCAATTTCTTAAGATCGTTGCGAAAATTAAATGACTTACTACACGGAAAGCACTAAGAAAAATTCCTATCATGTAGAAAATACACTGTTAAATATTCTCTGCTGTAACTGTCCAAAATTCTCATTTAACAGACAAGGAAGGTGAAACCCATTAGAATAAGTGGTTTTCTTTATATTCCAGAGAATAAAGTTTTATCTTCCATAGATTTAAATGCATGTAATTAATCACAATAAATACAGTGTATAATGTCATCTGGTAGATGACATTACTTTTTTATAAAAAATTACTTTTTTATAAAAAATGAGTTCAGCCTGACTCATGTGATCCAGAATAATATTCCAAGTCTGGCTTTATAAGTCACTGGAATATGTAATCATTTATGTGATGTCCCTTTAGAAGAACTAGGAATATCCAATGACAAAAATAATTTTTTTCTGCCTACTGACTGATACCTGTAATTCTCTTTAGTTAAAGGATTTGTTCTCTGTTCAAACATACCTTTTTCTATTAGGGAAAACACTTTAAGTTTTATTAATCATCTATACCATATTGTGAAAGAAGAGAAAATGAGGGTCTTGAGCCTAGAAATGAAGCATAAAATAGAAGTGGTTTGAGAAATTTGATAGCAAACTTTTCCACAACTTTGACTGGAATTAACTCTCCACTTGAATATTCCTAACACCTGTCCTGGAATTAATGTGTCTTATTCTGTTTGCAACGCACTAAACCATGTGTTGAGCGCAGGCATGAGGTAGATTTAAATTATACTCTATGTCTTCACAGAGTGCCCAATCAGGTAAGAGACAGAAAATAAACACACACATAACTATAATAAATTGTTAAATACAGTGGAGCTGATGGGAGTGCGTGGGAGCCAGTGAGAAATCACAGTGGACCAGCATCTCTCACTCTTGCAACCAAAGTACCTCTGATGGCACAAGAGAGTACGTATGGAGCCTAGCGATTTGGGACCAGCCTTAGAGAAGCCTGATGGCCCACACAAGTGTGAAATTTCCTTGAAAGCATTTGTTTTAACTTAAAAATTGAAGCAACATTTCCTACTTGATAAAATTTCCTTGATTATTTCAATGCATCATGAAAGTACTATTTTAATTTACTTTATACTTGTTAAAATGGGCACTCCAGGGAGATACCCATGTTGAGCCCATGGCTTCTTGTACTGTCTGGTATGATGCTGTGTAATCCTGAAGACGTGGGTGCTCCAACCTGGTGCTTGAGGGTATGAAAGCACGCAACCTAACACCTACAACCTTTTTCTCTGTTCATGTCTTCACTTGCTCAACTCCCAATTTGCATGTATATTTCATTAAAGGTTATGACTCATGGCCTAGAAGAAAGCAAGTGTTAGTGTGAGCTCTGCTTTCTCCTCCAAACACTAATTACAACCTGCTGATATCCCAACACTCTTTGAATTGATAACTGGCAGAAGGAAAAGGAGATTGGGGAACAATTAAATCACATAGGAGCTGCATGGTGGTCATAACCCTTCAGAGTTCTTGGCGCTGTCAAGTGTGCCTGTTGGGTCTGGATTCTCCATAATTATAGGTTAATTTCTTCTGTACTAAGCAGAATAAACAAGGATATGTTAGTATATGATCATTTGGGAGAATAAATAAAGCTAAACTGAAGCACAGTATGAGCATTCTCTATTCCTCTCACTCTCCTCATTTTGGACATTGGTCAGAGTTTTGTATAATGATATTTTATGTTTGCTTTTGTGTGTGTGTTAAAATTTCCAGGCTGAACTAATGTTTTATACTTCAAGGTATTTTTTTGAGGTTGAACTTTCTGAATGTAAATTTTATGTTTAAGATAATTATTGATATCACAAACAACTTAAATTCAATGTTTAAACTTTTTTATTAAAAAAATTTTGTGCACTGCAATGTTAACAAAATGTATTTGTACTAACACCATGCCTAGAGTTTAATGTCATTCAATAAATATTAAATCAATAAAAAACAGTAATGAGCAAAATTAATCACATGTGATTAAGAACATAGTGAAAGGTAAAGAAAATACTACTATAATTATATTCTAGGTAAATTCTTGATACTTTCTATTACTTGTATATTTTGGCAAATTAATACATAAGAGCAAATCATCAAAACTTCAAATAAATGGTTTTGTTATGTTACCTGGAAAATCATTTTTAAATTTTAAATGAGTCAAATGAATTATCATTTTTTTTCATTCTGTAATCTTGGTCAACTGTTACTATAAAATATTTTATGTATGTGCATGTCTACGTGCCACTTTTTAGAAACTCTGAATTCCACCTCAGGGTCAACTAATGATGAGAGTATTTCCTTTGGCTGAAACCAAGACTGTCTACTTTCTGCTAGAGTGACAGACAAGAACTTCTGAGTTTTTACTTACTAGTTACTGAATTACTATATATGCCTAAGTAGGAGGCTATAACTTGAGAAAGAGCCACCTGAATTGTTCAAGGTAAACCTAGTCCTCCTTTTCTATATCAGGAGAGAAGGGGAAAAGGTGCTGCTCCATTTCCAAACTTGATTAGTTGAAATGTGTCAAAATATGTCTGTGTTGTTGGCTATCTTTATTATTATTATTTTTCTGGTTAAATGTCTATAAGTCATCTAGTTAATTGTTGATCATCCATGAGGAACATAAATCTGAATGATCATTTTTGAGTTTAGTTGACTACACCTACATTCACGTACTAAGTACGTACTATTTAATTTGTGCCCTGGTGATTATGGGGTTAATGAAAAAAAGAAAACAAGCAGAATTGGGTGGCTCCATAAAAACTGGGCAACAATTGCAAAGAAATTAGGGAGCTGTAGTAAAGGAGCTGGATTACTCCTACAGCCTTGCTTCATTTGTTTTTGGGAAGAAAAGCTAATTTTGAGTCCTGTCTAGTCCAAGCTCACCTAATGAAGTTGAAATTTCTTTCATAGGGGTCTTTGAAAACGTGGAGTCAGCATAAGTTCTTTTCTCTTCTATTCCTATAGAAATTATTAGCTGTTTTTATAGGAGTTCCTAATGTTTTAAAAGACTGTCTTAACATCTACAAGTTAACATGTAAAAATGAAACCAGAACACTTTAAGGAAGCAGCACTTTGGTTCCTGGCTTTGTGCGTTTATGGGAAGTTTAATGAACAATAATTTTCCTGAATTTGGTAGATTTATGTTT
The DNA here is from genome assembly GCF_000151845.1 of Pteropus vampyrus. Lineage (NCBI taxonomy): Eukaryota > Metazoa > Chordata > Mammalia > Chiroptera > Pteropodidae > Pteropus > Pteropus vampyrus. The sequence continues at coordinate 2,557,122 of NW_011888837.1, forward strand.
ATATTCAACATGTCATCTATATGAAAGCAGATGTGGTTAATTGGGTTGTAGCTAGAACAGAATTCATCCAAAGCTTTCATTAAGTCACATTCAAAGGGACTTTTCTTTCCATGACACTATATTTTCCTCAACATTGAGTTCTGCCTTTCTTGCTCCCTACCTGCTACCAAAAATACAAATAATTTACACATGCAAAAACATTTTACTCGAATTTTAAGATAAACTTCATTTAGCTTCCATTATACCTTTTTGTGACTCCTAATAGCAAAATTAATGATAGACATTTATATACTTGGTTACTTATTCACTGGAAAACAATGCCTTATTATTCTTATTCTGTGAAGCATCGGCCATGAAAAATTTACTGAGGAAAGGAGATTTAGGGGAAGATTTCCAAAATCCTCGGGAAATTCCATACGCGGTTGAGGGACTCAGACCCATGACTCCTGGAGCATGTTAGTAAATGACATTGCACAGGACTTAATACTGAGTCATGCCTCAGGAATCTATCATAGTGGAGCCCACAGAGGAAGCAGAATCTGTATTGTCACAGTACCATTCAGTTGCTGTGCCAGGAAGACTCCTGAAAGAGTTCCTCTATTTAGAAGATGTTTTATGTGCTCAATGTACTAGGATCTTGGGCTTCGGTTCAGATTCTGTTTCATGAAAGTTACTGTCCAAAAGAGAGAAACAAAAGAAATCACTTAGAATATAGCGTATTAGGTTACAGCAGTAGGACTTAAAGCAACATCAACCTCACCTGTGAACTTGCAGAAATGCAAATTCTTGCCTTCACCCGCTTCTGAAACAGAAGCTCTGGGAATAGTCCCATGATTTGTGTTTCAACACACCTTCCAGTTGATTCTGATGTACTGACTAGACTGAAGGTAGGCTCACAGAATTAGAGGAGCGCAGATTGGGAGATCTGAGCCCAGATGGGGACAGGGTAAGCAGGGAGAGGATGCTGCTGTCTAGACCTTGTAAAGGACCAGCAGGTTTGTTGAGAAAAAAAAGAAAAAGGGCAGCAGAGGAAGGATATTCCAGACAGAGTGTGAACTAAGCTCAAAGAGCCAAGAATGAAAACACTGAAGCTACGGGGTGGGAAAGGAGACAGGAAAGATCCTAAGGGACTCAGTGGAACAGGACCTTTGTCATGGCAAGGGAGTTAAACTGTGTCTTGTAGACATTGAAGATTAAGGCCAGGGAAAGGCATTACCAGATTTGCATTTTCGAAATTTTATTTGGCAGAAATGAGTGGATAATGGAGAGATAAAACTTGAGGCTAGAACAGTGAGTAGATTTCTGTGATGATCCAGAACAGAGAAAGGAGGACTCAGATTAGTGCAGTGGGGTTAAGAAAGGGGGAAGAGCCCAAACAAGGGAGATGTTAAAAAAAAGTGACTTGGTAAAACTGCATATTATAATATATCACAAATACTAAAAATTATGAGATGTAGGTATTGACTGGGTAGTAAATGGTGACAAGAGTTGAACTTAAGATAAACAGAACGCAATATTGTATATACAGTATAATCCAAATTTTGAAATATATGTTCATAAATACATGCACAATATTGGAAGATATGTACCAAAGTCTTTATCTCTAGGTGGTAAGATTACAGATAATTTACATTTTCTTTTTTATATTTCCTTTATATCTCAAATTTTCTACACTGAATGTGAGTCATATTTTTAATCAGGAACTAAAACTGTGAGGAAAGAAGGAAGGAGGGAGGATGTGAAAGAGGAGTGGAGAAAGGAAGAGTTTGATTCAAAAGCTGAATTGGATAATGTATGGGAAATCAGAATGGTTCCATAAGTAGAGATAAATTATAATCCTTACAGAAGCCTTTTAAACTTAATGTGCCTTAAAATTTCCTATACGGCAGATCCGACAGGCTATGAAACTAGCTCAGATATATTGTGGGGAAACAAAGGGGTGGCAGGGAGGCAGAGAGAACTGAACATGAGGTGGAAACTCAGATAGGGGAGTAAGTACGTTGTATCCTCCTGGATTGTCCATTCCATTGGTTTTACTAGAGCTGCAAAAGTCCCAGGACGGGATGTGTGCCAGGGAAGTTGTAGTCTCTGTCTGACTTCGTGGATGGAGGCTGCCCTGCTAATGCTGTGGCAAGGACTGGCTGCCCAGACCCTGCCTGCCCCAGGTCCTGCTTCACTGATTCAGAGCATTTGCTGCTCTACTGTTGTTGAGATAAGCTGATACTCTTTTTGACTTGGAGTTGTGCTAAAGGCTATTCTTTGATTGCCTTGGCAACTACTATTTTTTTTTTCTGGGCCTATTTTCTTAATATAGGGAATGACACACAGTTCTAAATAATGGTGATAATGATGATGATGATGATGATGATGATGATGATGATGATGATGATGATGCAAGAAATCTATAGAGCATTGGAGGATGTTTGTCAGGGATCTGGGAGTGAGGGTTCCTAGGTGATGATAGAAAGGTTTGGGATCATGTCCTTCATGGAAAAGTAACAAGTGGCTAGAATTCCAGGAAATCATAATAACAACAATAATGAATACTGTCATTTATCACTATACTAAGCACTTTATAAACATTATTTAATTTTTACACCAATCTTGTAAAGTTTTTTTTTTTTTTAGTATATCATTTATAGAGGATAGAAACTGAGGCCTTGGATATAAGTGATTCTGCTAAGTTTCAGGGCCTTGATTTGAACCAGGATCATTTATATTCAAAAGTCAGTATTAAGAGTTCTGGAGATAAATGCTGTTGCACAATAATAAGAATGTACTTAATATCACTGAACCAATAATACATTTAAAAATGGTTATGTTGGTAAATTTTATGTGATGTGTATTTTACTATAGTTACTTTTTAAAAGGCTGTACTATTGTAGAGTGTATTATATTCAATGTGCAATATATTATTACACATTATGTTATTACATATTCAAAGTTTTTTAATGTAAACGTTTTAATAATTCTTGGCATTAAGGAAATGCCTGCTTTTTTGGAGAGAAAAACAGGTGTCCTGACACTCTTAATTATTTTTTCCTTTCTCATCCTTCTGGCCTTTCTCCTCCTTTACTCCTCCCCATCCTAAACAAAGTGTTAGACAGACAGACTTCCTCTTCCTCTTTCCCCAACACACATGCACATTCCACAGCCACAAACTCTCAGATCACTCAGTGTGGTTGAGGCTACACCTTAATCTTCATGGAGTTTCCAAACTTAGGCTATTCAGAACAAGCTCGTTTGACTTGAACATTGTCAATGGAAGAAGCATCTGGGAGGCTGAACTTCCAAGAGGCTTTGGAAATTCCAATGAAAATGAAAGCGAGAGGAGGTAGGTATAGAAAAAGATAAGTTTGGGTGTTTAAATGCAACAACAAACACGCACCTACCACACACACACATACACACACCTCACAGGAAATGAGCAAGTGAACTGGCACAGTTCCTAAGAAATGAGAAAATCTGAGAAATAGACAACGTGCTTGAATAAAACTCGGCTGCATTTCCTGAAACTCTCCCAGCCCCACCTTTTGGCAAGTCTTCTTTTGTCAGCAGGAGTGTGGTGATGCTGCCTCTGACCACAAGGTAGGGCTGGTATTGAGACATACTGAACATCACAAGGATTTCTTGTGTTAGCTTTTCCATTTAGAAACCTTTCTACATCACCAGCAGATATGATTAAGTGCAACCCATAAGTGCTCCTACACATTATCTTACCAAGCTGCAAGATCCCAAAAGCACCCCGGATGGAATCCATGCATAGCTTAAGACCTGCATCTGGAACATTTATTTATCATGGGAAAGATAAAATATCCTATTTTTTCAAAATTTTATTTTCCTCTGTCACGGAATATTTATGAAGGTAGGTAGTGCTTTCCTGTGCTATAAGGTTCCTCCACAAAGCCCCGCAAAGGTCAAGGTGAGCCTGAGCCATTCCTTTTTTATTTTTAATATCAGTATATTGAAGAAGGAGGTAGAGAGAAGAAATAGGAAGAAGAAGGAAAAAGAAGGGGAAGAAATGTCAAAATAGGATTATAAGATGTCAAAAAATGAATTGACTGCCTATATTTAATAAATTACACTTTTAAGATTATATGAATATATTGCAATGTATTACAATATATTATTAAAAACATAAATTCACAATGTATGTAATGCTGTTATGCTGTATGCCTTAGACTTATACAGTGATGTATGTCAATTACATCTCAATAAAACTGGACAAAAAGAATTTATGTAGTAGAAAATAAAAATGTACATATAAGCACTTCATAGTGCATTAAGACTCTGTGTCCAAGGTGGGATAAAAAGCTCAATGTTGAATACTAAATATCTTCTGTTTTCAATTTTACCAACCTACTTCTGTGGCTAAGAGTGTGACTTTGTTCAGTGTTAACATCAAAGACTGGCTTAAAGAGTTTTTGTGAATGCAAGGTCCTGGACAAATACACTTCTGCCTCTCACCTCCATCCCTTTGATAAACTCTGTTTACAAACCACAGATGTTGTTGAATAGATTTAATGGAGGTGGTGGTGATGGGGCATGTTTTGCTCTTCTAAATAGCAGAAATTCAGACTCATCAGAAGCTTTTCTTGATGTTCTTGTAACACGTAATTTCTAAGCTTAAGATGATCTTGTTGAATTACAGTTTTCAGAATTTAAGTTCCCCATGATACACTCTCTATGGGCTGTCAGACCCACTTTGCAGTGGTGAAAGAGATGAGGCTTTGAGGTCAAAAAGACCTACATTCAGATTTGAATTCAGATTTGAACCCAGCTGCTTGCGAGCTGTGTGAACACAGTTTTCACTTTCTGATCCTCTGTTTCCTCACTTGTAAAATGGAGGGAATAGCATTAAAAATTTAAATTTGTGGTGAGAATTAAATGAATTAACTTATGTAAAGAACTTCATACACCCAAAGTTGTATGTAGATTCAATGCAATTCTTAGCAAAATTCTAATGGCATTTTTTGAGTCTAAAATCCATATGGAACTACAAAAGACCCCAAATTGCCAAAGCAATCTTGAGAAAGAGGAATAGAGTTGATGATATCAAATTTCCTGATTTTAAATTACATTATAAGTCTATAGTAATCAAAACAGTATGGAACTTGTGTAAAAACAGATATATAGATCATTGGAACAAAATAGAGAAACCAGAAATAAACTGAGGCATACACAGTCAACTAATATTCATCAAGGGCACCAAGAATACTCAATGTAGAAAAAAATAGTCTCTTCAATAAATGGTGTTGAGAAAACTGGATATCCATATGCAAAAGAATGAAACTGAATCCTTACCTTACGTCATACAAGAAATCAACTCAACATGGATTGAAGACTTAAATGTAAGACCTGAAACCATAAAACTCGTGGAAGAAAGCACAGGGAAAAACTCCTTGACATTGACTTTGGCAATGGCTTTTTATATATGACATCAAAAGTTCAGGCAACAAAAACAAAAATTGACAAGCAGAAATTTATCCAACTATAATGCTTCTGCACAGCAAAGGAAACAACAAAATGAAAATGCAACCTACGGATTGGAAGAAAAATATTTTCAAACCATATATCTGATAATATCTATCATATCCACTTATATAACCCAAATGGGCAAAATACTTGAATAAACATGGATATACAAAAATATACAAATATACAAATGGCCAACAGGTACATGAAAAGGTGCTCAACATCATTAACCATGAAATGCAAATTAAAACCATTATGAGATATTGCCTCACACCTGTTAGTATAGCTATTATTTAAAAAATAAAACAAATGATAATAAATTTTGCCCGAATGTGGAGAAAAGAGAACCCTTGTATACTCCAGGTAGGAATATAAATTTGTACAGCCATTATGGAAAACAGTATGGACGTTCCTCAAAAAAACTAAAACTAGAACTACCGTATTATCCAGCAATCTCACCTCTGGGCATATATCCAAAGAAAATAAAGTCAGTATTGAAGAGATATTTGCACTTCCATGTTCATTGCATCATTATTCTCAATAGTCAA
>NW_011888837.1:2564556-2565854 GCF_000151845.1 Pteropus vampyrus
TATTCATGTTATTCACTAACATTTTCAAAGCAACTAGAAAAATGCTTGAGATACAGAAAATGCTCTGTAAATATCTGTCGAATGGATGAATAATGTGAAAATGAGGCCTCTTTACATCTTTTCAAGCAATATGCATTAAATTTAATGTTTTTGCTTGGATCAAATCAGGTAGGCTTTCTTTCAAACATTTTTTTCCAACTCTAACCACATGAACTGTTTCACAAAAAGGTCAACAGTTGCAACTTATCTAAGAGTTATGAGGAAACCAAGTAAGAGGAAATGATGGCAGAAGAGAGAAGAGCACAGGAAGCACTTCCTCTCATCCTTGGGGGGTTGGAGGTAGGAGTCTGATGGTAACTCACACCATCCCCACAACCTCCAATTCTAGGCCTTTTCTTCATTAAGCCCTTAATTTAAAATTAAGGCCTGTCCCTCAGTTGATAAGAACCTTGCAAGCAAGACTTTTTAGATAGCTACACTGAAGGGTAAGTGGAAATCCTTTTGAAGTTTAGCCGAATTTCAGTTTTGGGCAAGTGTCCTCTGCTAGTACAAGTGGTCAAATTTCCTAGAGGAAGTTCTATTCCTCATATACTATGTTTCTTAGAATAATACATCATATGGAAGGGGCTGTAGAAACAAATTCTCTCATTTTACAAAAGAAAATCCTGAGGCCTTGACAGAAAGAGGAACTAGTCCTTCTACTGGATTATGTCGTCTCTCTCCCCTCACTAAATCAAGATCTTCTTCTCCAGCCTTCTAAATCCTCTCAGACAGGAGAAAGTGGGAGAAAGCGGAAAAATACACTTAAAACCAAGTCTATGAGACTTACAGGTACATGAGAAAAACTTCCCAAGAAGACACAGAATCTCTGGATTCTGTTTAGGTTCAAATCTTAACTCTGTCTCCTACTTGCTGGGTGATCCTCTGCAAGTTGCTTAACCTCTCTGAGTCCGTTGCCTCATCTGTTAAATGAGAATAAATAACACAAAATATAGGGTTATTGTGAATATTACAAAAAATAAAATATATAATGTACATAGTAATAAAATCCTATTAGCACAATTATTCTTGAGTAAAGACTCTGCACTAATTGCTAAAGTCTAAGTAAGTCAAGCCCAGAAAAGAAATGTGTGATTTTTCTTCTCATTAACCTTGCCTCTTTAATACCTGCTTCGATTCTCTTTAGGTTTCTTCAGTGTATACTTTCTATTCATGTTATTCACTAACATTTTCAAAGCAACTAGAAAAATGCTTGAGATACAGAAAATGCTCTGTAAATATCTGTCGAATGGATGAAT
>NW_011888837.1:2565904-2581739 GCF_000151845.1 Pteropus vampyrus
TAAGCAAAATAAACCAGACACAGAAAGATCTCACTGCATAATCTCAGTTATATGTGGAAGCTAAAAATGTTGGATACAGAATCAGAGAGCATGATAATGGTTATGGGGAGATGGGGAGATGTTGGTCAGAGAGCACACAGATGTAGTTCTATGAGATGAACCTAGGGATCTAATGTACAGTAGGATGACCACGGTTATTAATCCTGTGCTCAATACTAGAAATCTACTAAGAGTAGATTTCAGGTTTTATCACTACACACAAAAATGGTAACTGTGGGAGAAGATACATTAAATAGTTTAACTATAGTAATCATTTCAGTATATATGTATATTAAATTATCACATTATATACTTTAAACATAAATATTTTTTATTAAAAAAAAGAACCTAATACAGTGACTGGAACACGATAAATATTAATCTGCCTCTCACCCTTGACCCTCTCTTCATGCTTCTGTCTTCTTTCATCACCAGCAATATCCACCACTTCAGGCAAATGTGTCTAATTGAGGAGCTCCAATCAGGATGCAGCCAGAAGTGTTTAGTTAAGCAAGAATTGCCCCATGCCAAATAATTCTGTAATGAGTTTAGACACATTCTCATGTATCGAAGTTGATGAAGACTCTGTCCTTCCATTCACTTGTACTTAAAGTCTTCATCATCAATGAATTTTCTTGTTCTCACATCTCATGCCCAGTCCTGTCTTTAAAATGTACAAAAGCTGACCACTAGTTACCACTAGTTACCACCCTGGCCTGCTATAGACAATGATCATCTCTTTCCTGGATTTCCAAAAAGACTTTTAACTGCTCATCCTGATTTACTTTGCTCCCACCTCCAACCTTTTTTTTCCACCTGCAACCAGAGTGTCAGATCATGTTATTGATTTGCTCAGACCCTGAAATGGTTCTCCACTCAGAGTGAAAACCGAAATCCTTATGACCTACCAATGTATCTGATCTGGCCTCTTACTCTCCGTCCTCCTTTCCTATTCATTCTCCTCCACACCACCCCCACCTAGGTGCACCGGCCTCCTACTGTTCCTCAAATACACAGCTATGCTCCCAACTTGAACTGTTACCTGTTACTTCTAGCTGTCCCTTTGCCTGGAATATCACTCACATAGCCACTTAACTAATTCCTATATCCCTCAACTTTTGACCTTCAAGTAGGCTTCCCTGACTCCCTAATGCTGTAATCTGCTCATCACCTCATCCATCTGATATCCTGATCCCCCTGCCCTTTCTATCTTTTTAATTATAATATTTATCCACTTAAAACTCTCATAAGGGTACCCATTTCTATTCATGTTATTCACTAACATTTTCAAAGCAACTAGAAAAATGCTTGAGATACAGAAAATGCTCTGTAAATATCTGTCGAATGGATGAATAATGGGAAAATGAGGCCTCTTTACATCTTTTCAAGTAATATGCATTAAATTTAATGTTTTTGCTTGGAGCAAATCAGGTGGGCCTGTTTCTCCGGCTGGGTGGGTTATTTCTTATCTATTTCTCCTCCGTTTGACCATTTATTTTGCTTTTATTTCTAACTGTGTAGGAGATGGGGCCGGTGGTGTTTTCCAGGTCTACCTCCAGAGGACTGGAGAAAAGGAAGTGCATGAAAAGTTCATCCGACAGGTTTGGAGTAGACAGCTACTCCTTTGTTTCAAAACTCTATTAGATTCTGCAAGTGGTGATTTCCTCCTTCCTGGTTTAGGAACCACAAAAAGAGATCTAAATCTGATGAGTAACATAATGAAGTCAAGAAAGAAAGCACTCTAGATATGGAAAACAGTAAGTTATGCTAGCTGGGGACAATAAACCATCTAGACACAAAAGAGACTAAATCTGGAAATCAGATAATGTAGGGCACCAGATTAAGTATAAATAGATTAAAAATTTTTTATAGCCTTATTTTGCATAAATTTAAGGAATTCTGAGAGGCTAGCCCACATCTCTAAACCCATACACAATATGAATTATTTTCTAATTTTGTTTTCCTTTTTTGTGAAAACATCACACATTTTTTTTCTTAAATTTTATATCTGCTTGGTGACCTGAAAGGAATTAATTATGAAAAGACTAACATGTCACTCTTCATCTCAGCCACCTTTTGTCACTGGCACTGCCTTTTAGCAGATTAACTAACCCAGTTGCCTCAGTTGAAGTGGTACTCAGTTTTCATCTTTTTAGTTGGTTTTGGGTTTTACTCTTCTTATCTGTTTCCATCTTCTCTTTTGAGAGCTTTGAGATTTTTTCTGAAGTCTTTGTCCTGGGACAGCAAGCAGCAGTCAGAAAATATCATTTCTCTTTCAGTCGATGTGAGTTAAAGATAGGAAACTTGGGCTACACTCATTATTCTCAAGTATTATCCCTTCAATTTATACTTTATTGATCTTTTTCCTTAAAAATTTTTAATGGAACTCAGTGAACTCTCTGAAACTTGATGCACAACTTTGCACAGTTAGGTTTAGGAGAACTTAGGTGTAAGCAGAGAGCCTATAACTAACTTTCATTAAATTTTTAAAAGATTAAGTGGTTAAAATAAAAAAGATTAAGAACCTCTGAGGTAATACCTAAAAAGGAAAGCTAATCTGTTTAGTCTTAGCACACTTAATGTTAATTAGACTAAATCTGTGGAACACCCTTTATGTTCACTCACTGGCCTCTGGAAATACTGTCTGTATGGTCACCTGGATTCTCCACAATCTGACAAACGCAGGTGACAGGAAGAAGAAAGCAACAGAGCCCTTCTTCATCAGTGGATGCCAATCACCGGTAGTCTCTGTACACTGTTCTCCATCCCTTATCCTGCCTGCTGTATGGAACCTCTTACCCCAGCCTGGGAGCAGCCTAGGGGAGATTGTATTGTTAATTCACCGAAGGAGGAAATTACTGCCTGTCTGAATCGGTTACTATTTCATCTATTTACGTGACAGCATTAACTAAAACTGTAGTTTCCATACTAAATTCTTCTGGGTTTATGTAAATAAAGCCATTGCCCCCAAGGGAGAACAAAAATAGACAATGATAAACATTTTCACTTCCTTTTGTTGAAATTGCACTTGTTGGGAAAGGTTCTGAGAACTAGGAAATTTGTACTTTCATTCAATAAATGTTTATAGAGCACCTGTTTGGTGCCGGCACTGGGCCAGAAGCTGGCACACAGTGTAAATAAGACAGACATGGCCTTTAATCTCATTGAATTTCCAGTCAAGAGAGTGAGACATATATCAACAATCACACAAGTGGGTTAAGTGCTCCTCTCTAACAGAATCCATGAAGTGGAGTTTGTACTCCAGTCAAAATGTATCTTAAATGCTTCAACATTCCTAAGGTCAAAGAGAGAGAAGAACATGTTAAGGTAATGCTCATATTTTGAAACAAAATCTTCAAAATAATCAAAGTTTTAAGAAGTTTTATGTTATAGAAATTATAACATAAAACCTGTTTTTTTCACTTATACTACTTTCTTCAAAGTGCTAAGTTTCACCTTAACTCAGCTTTTTAAATTATCACATTTCTATAAAAATAAAAGATCAAAATAATAAAGGAACTTTTTTAAAAATAAATTTATTGGGGTGACATTGGTAATAAAATTATATAGGTTTCAAGAATACAATTCAATAATACATCGTATGTGTATGAAATTGTGTGGTCACCACCAAAAGTCAAATTTCCTTCCATCACCGTATATTTGAGCCACTTTACTCTTATCTATCTCTCAACTCTTTCCCTCTGGTAACCATTAAAGTGTCTGTGTCTATGAGTTTTTGTTGGTTTTTCTTGTTTGTTGCTTTCAGTTTTATATTCCACATATAAGTGATATCATATGGTTCTCAACTTTTTCTGTTTGAATTATTTTACTTAGCATGATGGTTTCAAGATCCATCCATGTTGTCGCAAATAGCAGTATTTCATCTTTTTTTATGGCTAATATTCCATTGTATATATGTACCACATCTTCTTTATCCAGTCAAACTCATGGAATTTGGTTTTAGAGAATATTTTATAAATTTGACCTGAAAGGCAAGGGAAGTAAAAGCAAAAATAAATGAATGGGACCATAGCAAACTAAACAGCTTCTGCACAGCAAAAGAAACCATCAACAAAGCAAAGGGCAATCAGCTGAATAGGAAACGATATTTGCAAACGATACCTCTGATAAGGAGCTAATATCCAAAATATATAAAGATCTCATACAAGTCAACAACAAGAACAACAACAACAGAAAAACAAATAATCCAATTTAAAAATAAGCGAAGGACCTGAACAGATACTTCTTCAAAGAAGTCATACAAACAGCCAACAGACCTATGAAAAGATGCTCAACTTCACTGGCTATTAGAGAAGCAAAAGCACATTAAAACCACAATAAGATATCACTTCATACCTATTAGAGTGGCTATTATCAATCAGACAAGTAATAACAAGTGTTGAGGAGATTGTTGGAGGGAAAAATTAACCCTCATACACTGCTGGTGGGAATGTAGTTGTACAGCCACTATAGAAAACAATATGGAATTTCCTCAAAAAGTTGAGAATAGAATTATACCATACAAACTAGCAATCCTTCTTCTGAGTATCTACCCAAAAAATTTGAATAAAGGAATTTTTTAGAAAAGAAAAAACATATTCTTATAAAATTGAACCACCCCAAATCAGTGTTTTTAAAGACTTATTTTTTTTCTTCTGTTACTTGACTGAATTGCATGTGTGGGTCTTGTTTACCTCAAGATATAATTAAACAGAAGTATAAGTCTAGTTAATTGTAATATAGCAATTTTCCTTTCTGCCAAGTGATTTCATTTCCTATGATCTTTACTTCACACAAAAAAAATCCTAGTGACAAATAATATATAATTGTTGTCATTTCAAATATACCTTTTCTTGTAAACAGATTAAACAATCTCTAAATGGTTTTAGGATAAATCTAACAAAAAAAATAGATATATAAAATTTTTATTTTATAAATTTAACAAAGAAAAGAAATGATTACAAATAAATATTTACATTTGATTTTTTTTTTTTTTATGTTGAAGGCAGGCTGATCTTAGATGTCTCGAGAATACATCTTAGATGTCACAATAAATGCCTGTTTCCACAAACAGCTTCTTCCTCCAAGCCCATCATTCAAACTCTATTTCAAAATTTCTATTGATTTGGGAGAAAGAATTGTAAATGTTACTCAATTCTCTGTGTATATCAACAGTATTTTTTTAAACATACAAATGTGAATTGAATTATTAGACATAAAAAAGACAGCTTTATAACGGAAAGATATAAAAGTAGGTAAATGTAAGCTTTAGGGGATCTGTTGTACCAATACATAGTTACTTGTTGCTTGGTAAGCTTTTAAAAAGAAATGTTGTTTTCCTACACCAGACAAAGTGTGGCTTAAATGACAGACTAGAGGGGAAGAAAACTGACATTTATGGACTACCTTCTGTGTGCCAGGCCCCACTATTGGCATTTTCCATAGATGCCCTCATTTAACTCTCACTGTGATCCTATAAAAGTGGTGTTTATTCCCATTTTACAGATGAAACAAATGCAGTGAGGTTAAAAAAAAAATCCCATTTTTGTTTGGCTAATAAATGGTGGGCTACGCTTGAAGGAAGGTTTGTCTTTTTCCAACACCCATGCATAATCTGACTTACATTGGTCAAAACAAATACATTTAACTGTTTGATTCTCCATCTTGTCAAGACTTTGGAAAATTTCTTTAAAAGGTAGGACATCTTTAGCAATGTGGACCAACTTTGCTTAGCATTTTTACAAAGTGTTAACTCAAGACATTTGAATTTGGAGATGGAACTGAAATGCCCTTGTGGTCCTGGGGCAGATTGAGTTTGTCGTATTAGCAAATGTTTTTAATCTGCAAAATGTATGAACATGTTTTAAATTTCTCAGCTAACTGAATTTTATTGACTAAAATTTCAGAGAGCAGATATTTTATGCTTATAATCTTAGCAGTAACAACATTGTAAGTCAAACTCACTGATATATGTTTAGCATTTGTTTGTGGTTTTCTTAACCTTGAGGGTTGCTGAGCTGAGACTAATTTCTTCAAAAGGAGAAAAAATTCCAGGTGCAAGTTGAGCCTTTACTACTGGGATTAGGAAATGTGGCTCAGCTTTTAGCAGCTGCAGTTATAACACAGGTATAGAATCAGCTTGCTCAAGGCCTCTTGGTTAATAAGCATGGGACAAGATTCAAACCTAAGTTTATCTCACTTCAAAGCCCACATTTTCCCCTCCACATTCTACTTTGTTATATGAACATAACTTTGGGTTTACAAAAAAAAGGTCCTAATTATAAAATTTCTATTTGAAGGTGAGAGGTGTGTTACTTGGATGATTTAACATACCAAAAAGGCAATCAGTTTTCCTGTGGAGAGTCTGATGGAAAAAAAAAAAGAGTTATGTATAGATGTGTAAAAAGATGTGGAAACGCCCGTCTTTGTCTTGGCTCTTTCTTGAACTCTTCTCTTTCTTGAACAATTGTCTTGTGTCATGGCTGTGGTAAAGATATCTGGAAGGTCTTCTCTGTTTGATAAATGTTTTTCATGTCTCAGGAGCTGGTTGGAACGTAAATAAACAGCATAATGGTTGATAGTCCCATAAACTCTACATTATACGTAGTGGGTGATAAAATATCATTTGTATTTATGTTCAGATTTGTCCTTCAGTTACATTTTCACTTCACTCTGCTCTATTTTGAAGCAGCATTTCTTCAAATAGGATAATTATCCCATTTTTCTACTTAACCCAACTTAGTCTTTCTACTTACTATGCAATAACTCAAAGGGTTACCTTTACAGAAGTGGGACAAGAACAGGAGTCCCGCTCCTCCAGTCACTTTGTCTTTGTTCCTCCCACCCTTACCACTGATGAAGAGAGTCCTAGGACATAATGTATCAAGGCTACATTGTGAGAAATGAACATTTGCAAAGAGGTTGTTTTTGCCTTATAAATGAATGTGCCATTTAAAAAAAAAAATGTGAGCATCTAGGTTAAGTGGAACTCATTAGTTCAAACTCTAATGACAGTGTAAGTGGCAATTGAGATCCTGAGAGGGGGAAAAGAAGAGATGAGGAAATGAAATAGAGAGGGAAATGAAGTGTCTTCGTAAGTTGGGACTCAGCAAAAATACAAACACAACTGTGGGAGGAAAGTAGAGGAGCGTTAGCAAATCTTCAGAACTCTGAGGGTTTTAGTGGTGCCACTAATATGATTGGGTCCTGATGAGAATGGGCTGAGCCAGTCATGTCAAAGTCTGTTCATATGAAAATATGTCTTTGTTGAACAATCCAACATTACTGAAACAAAGAGACTAGGAATTTTCTTTAAGATCCAGGTCTCGCTTACATATCTGGCCCTAACTTTTCCCTTTCCTCACTCCATTAGTACTTTTCATACAACGCTCACAATTTCAGGAACCCAAATGGGTCATATTCTCTTACATCTCATAACATTGTGCTTGCTTTTCCCACCACAAGCAAGATAGTCATACCTTCTCCCCAGCCCATTGGTTTTACACCTACTAATTACCAATATTAGGTCATGGTTTTGAAGCTGTTTCTTCAGAAGACCTCAATTCATCAAAACTGCATCAGAGGTCCTGTTCATTTGTTCCCAGAAGTTCCTGTAATGATCCGTATTATAGCACCCATTATTGTATTGTATTTGCCTGCATAACTAATTGTCCATATCCTGCATTAGACTGCAAACTCTGTGAAGTCAGAGACTATCTTATTTATACAGTAACCACTTCTCCTATTACAATACTTGGCACTAGCAGATAATCAACATATATTAAATGAATAAATGAACAATCAAGTTCCTATAATAGTAGAGTTAAAAACAACTGGATTATATATAACAAACATTTGCTTTGCTACAGAAGGTGATGTAACCTAGGTGCTATTTTGTCCTCCAGTCTTAGGTTGGTTGGAGGATGAAAAAGAAACATGATTACTCAGAAACCAAATAACCTCTTTGGAAAGCACTCAAACATGGCTTTCCCTCTGCACACACACTTGTGTAGATGAGCTCACTGCTCTATCGAGCTTCTTGGGAAAGAAGAAAGATGTTGAATCAAGCTGAATTCTTTATAAATTGTGTTCTTTCCCAGAGGTGAATAGACTTTTACTATAGTAAAGTCCTTTACTTAAGTGACCCTTATCCAAGGAAACCCAGACCAATCTTTGAGGACTCAAGAGGGATGGAGTAAGAAACTTAATTGAGTCGTAAAAAGATAGATTTATATCCTAGTGTTTTGAAGAAAAGTCTCTTCAATTCCTCTTTGTGAATGTGCTTTTAGACCAGGGCTAAAACTGTAAGTTTGTAAACCATCAACTCCACCACTACTTAGATATGAACTTGGAGATGTTGAGTTTCTCCATTTGTAAAATGAGATCATTATTACTAATCCCATTGTTATGAGAACTAATTTACATACACACACAGTGCCCTTGATTTCAAGTAAATTGAATGGGTATTTAGGAAATTAGCTGGGGTCACTACACAAGTCTTTCAGCAAAGGAATATTTTCCCCAAACCACATTCCGGAAACTCCATTACTTTTGGTCTAAGTTTCAATCATTTTGTCTAAAAATTTAATTTAAACCCTATACCAGTATTTAAACGAGCTTTTTCCTTAAGTGTTCTGAAAATCTATTTCTTAAAAATAGATTTTAAGACTCTCTATACTAGAGATTTTCAATCAAAAGGGCAACTTGAATTCTAATACAATTAGATTTTGATCTGGAGCTTTAATTGTAGCAAACCATAACGTGAACTAATGTCATTTCTATTTTATGATATTGTTACATTACATGCTGTAATCTGGTTCAGCTTGGTATTTCAGAAACCAATTTTGCATCAAGAATGCCTCTAAGACAAATGAGATTTTTAGGAAATAATCGTTGGTTGAATATCTTTACAATTTGGAAGTTAATCATCTGACAAAATTAAGAAATACAAACTATAGCTCTTGGAGCAGATGATAATTCAACGGTTTAAAAATTAAACCAGAAAGTTTACATAGATTAACTTTATGAGTTAGGTAGGTGTTATTAAACTCATTTTCTAGATATAGAAACTGGAACTTAGAAAACTTAAAAGCCACGCAAAAATCAGGTGGCTGAACCAGAGTTTGAACCCACATGTTCTTTCCATGAAGGCATACACTGCTTACCTTTCCTTTAAAGTTACCACATCCCACCCCAACCAAGTAGCCCCAGTGAACCACTTCCTAGAACATGAGTGTATCTTCATTTTACCTCTTGATTGTCCTATTTAGAATGTGTCATTCTCCTGTATCATTCTCTGTTAAAGTCCTCCCATTCTTCAACATCCTGCTTAGATCAAAATGCTTATGAAAGATTCTGCCCTTATGCCCCTGTTGGAATTAATATCTTGATGCCTCTTGTCTGTAATATAGTCGGTTCCTTATATTGCTTTATTCTTCTGTTAGACCAAACTCTTTAAGAACAAGTTTTATCCATCTCTAGATCCCCACATTACTCAGAAGTTACCTGATAAATATTTGTGGAACAGAATGAAAGTTGTGCGCTTTCACTCTGTTAAATATACATATCAATTTTTTTGAAAAGTTGTACTATGCTCCTTGAGAGCAGCAATAGCTCCTGGAAACTTTCCAAAGTGCTTAGAAAAGGACTTCTTATAAATTGTGTCCCTGATAAAAGTGGTTTACTAGATCACCTTCATTATCATTACATCACATGTAACTTATCTAAAGAAACAAATGCGCTATAAAGGAATAATCATAAATGACCCTACTCTAACAGCTGTCAGATAGTACTGTGATGAAGTTATTTATAAATAAAAAGGAATACAACAGATAATGATGTATCAAACTGAGAAGCTAAACTATTTAAAATTATTTTATACATGTTTTAAAAGACATGTTTTTAAATAAAATAAGTTATTTTAAAGATCAAATAAAACTTCAGTCATGTGCTGAGAACGTAATAAAGAACCAGTTAGAGAAGTCTAATGACTCAGACACTCAAAGGGTGAGCGGAAAGTTGCAGATTGTGGAATTTCCTCTGACATAATGCAAACATGAGGGTGCACATGTTCTCTATCTGTTGCTATTATAAAAAGCCACAGGATCTCTCCAACCAGCACAAGTCCTCGAGGACAACAGAGCTCACAAGCTTCTAGGCAAGAGCCAATAAGAAACCAGAAAGAAAGCACTTCGTGTGAACATGACTTCCAAGCTGGCTGTCGCTTTCTTGGCCGCTTTCTTGCTTTCTGCAGCTCTGTGTGAAGGTAAGCGCATCTTTCTGATCCAGTGTTTTCCTGTGTCTAAATGTGCTCCTCAGATAGCAAAATTATCTTGATCCTCAGATAGCAAGATTATCCTTAATGCTTTGATAAAAAACCATCATTTTTATTTAAGAAAAGAAAATAATCTTTGCAGTCATTTAATTTCAATTCCTTCAATTGGAGTTTTAATTTTTTAGGCTGTATCTATACAATACTTAGAAAAGTATAAAGTTTGATTAGTATAGACATTGTTTTTATCATTCATACTGTGTAGTATGCATACATTTAATGGAAATCTATAATTTAGAGTATATCTTACTGAGGGCCACAGTTACCCATTATTATCTATTAATATTGAGCGAGATAACTCAGATAATTTTACTGAATGTACTATTTTATTGAAAGCTTCAGACAACTATCAATTCCTGTTTGGTTTAAGGACATTTTGATAGATTACAGATCTTCTTGGGATATCTTTTATAAAACATACAGTTTAGAATGTTTATGGTATATAGTTTATTTATTTTCTTTTTTCTTAATAATTAAGGCTTTTGCTAAGATATAAGACATCTCTATGCAACTCACTTATATATTTCCATTAATTCTTTCTGAAGGTGATTTCCCTATTGGCGTCACCGAGGATTATGCAATATCAAATAAAAAAAGTATCATAAGGGCATCAACATTGCACAAAGAGAACTTCAAGTTTTTATGTAGAAAGTCATTCGATGTTATCAGGGAAGACCGTTTTTAAAAGAAAGAAAGAAAATTGAGGTCAGAGGCTAGGAGAACATCCAACCTTCAGTTGCAGAAATAAGTTTGCTAAAGATGCCATGTTTACTAAATACACAGTCACCAAGTTATCATATTGGAATTAAAGCTAGCAGAGCTGTGCCTGATAATATTAATCTTTAATCGTTTTAATTTTTTTCACAGCTGCAGTTCTGTCGAGAATAAGTACAGAACTTCGATGCCAGTGCATAAAAACACATTCTGCACCTTTTCACCCCAAATTTATCAAAGAACTGAGAGTGATTGAGAGTGGACCACACTGCGCACATACAGAAATCATGTAAGTACTTTCAAAAGTTGTTTTTTGTTTTTTTGTTTTTGTTTTTTACTTTAGAAACCCCATAACCGAGGAAGGTGGAAGTATCTAATAAAGTTCTAGGTACTAGGACTACAGTAGTGAGCTAAACTGAGAGAAAAATTTTCCGCATGGCATTTAAATATGGTACCTTCCTTGATTCGTAGCTCAGAACTGGTTTGGATTTAGATTTTATGCCCATCCTTAAGGAACCATGACTTCAATAGAAAAAGATGTCGGGAATCCGCTACGAATTGATTTTAATTACATCTCTTTCATTTCAGTGTAAAGCTCGTCAAAGGAAATGAGGTCTGCCTGAACCCCAAAGAAAAGTGGGTGCAGATGGTTGTGCAGGCATTTTTGAAGAGGTAAGTTGTTTTTTTTTTAAATTAGATTCTTCATTTATCCTGAGGCATACAGTCCAAAAGTCAGCCTAATAGATTTCCTGCTGCTGCCAAAACTTTTAGGTAACTCGTTCTTTAATAAAAAAAAAAAAAAAAAAGCAGCAATAGTGAGTTTGTTGTACTCATGACCAAGAAGACTGTACATCTGTTGTTTGTCCAGGGAAGTCTAGGTTTATGCCTGTTCCCTGTGTCATCACTATGGTTTCCTTTCATTCTCATCTTGGTTTGTATAATAACTTATCTGGTCTCTCTATAGTTGCAAATACAGAACATTTCTTATATGTAACTATCTAAGAGCATTAGTTTCTATAGTAAATATATTTTTAAGAACCATACTTTACTCCATATTAAAATATTGTTCATTTTTAATTTTTAAATTTTATTTATTTTCAGAGCTGAGAAGAAAGAACCATGAAAAAAAAAAATGCATTCTCCATGGTTTCCAAGAATTCCTCAGTAAAGATGTCTATGAAACTTCAACTTCAATCTACTTCATTGCTTAGCATACTGTGTGGGTCTGTTGTAGAGTTGCCAGACAAAATATAGGATTCCCAGTTAAATTCAAATATTAAGTGAAACGATGAATAGTTTTTTAAATGTCTCATGCAATATCTAAAACACTTATATTTTTTAATTCTTCTTCTCTTTTTTTTTTTTTACCATAAATTCATATTTAGTGGGAAATCTTGTATTCTTTTTTTGGTTAAATATCGCAACCTCAGTCTGTTGGCCAAGATCCATGAATCCCCGTTAACGTCACCTTGGTTTCTTCTTTATTCCTAACATAGAGAAAAAATATCAGCCACCATCTTACCTCACAGAGATGTGAGAACATGTGAAAGAAATTTAACTTTTTTTCATGATCATGTAAATATATGGTCTGACTTATTTACCTATTTATTATTTATATATTTATTTAAACATAAAATATAATGATATTTGTGCATGAAGTTGAAAACTGGAAAAGAAAGTATTGTTGATAGACTGGTATAATAATAGCCATAAATATATGTTTATTTTAGGTCTTAAATCATATATTACAGAACTATCTTGATCAGAGTTGTTTTATTTTGATAAGGCTTGCTAGATTTAGCAAACTTAAAAACAAACAAATAGGACATTCAGTTAATTTTTATTTCAGATAATCAGTGAATAATTTTTAGTATAAATATATCATTATTTATCTGAAATTCTAATTGAACTGGCAACCTACTTTTGATACTCTTTGTATTATCTTGTCACTGCCAGCCTTGTTATGCTGTTCTGTGTTGAATCACTAGAATCCTGAGTTAGGATGATCTTTCTCAAGACAGCAAAAATTCACCAAGCATTATCAACAAAGTAATTTTTTTGCTGGTTAAAATTTATTTCTTATGTGCAAATAGATTCTCATTGCACTCACTTTATTTTTTGACTTTATGATACTTTTATGTGTTTCCAAAGAGGTTTTTTCTTCTTCTGTTTTTGTAACTGTAACTACAAAATGTTTAAAATAAAATTTAGTATCAAAATCATCAGATGTTAGTGTTTTTCTTGGTAGTTTTAAAAATTGTTGTTTATATCTTTGATTGTATAAATAATATATAATTTAGAAAACATAGATGCTCCCCCTTAGCATTTTATATCTTATGTTGGTAATTACATACCTTTATTTGTAGAGAAACAGAACTCTTTTCCAGAGATGGTTACAAACAGTAGTCTCTTCCATAGAATGATGGAAATTTTCTCAAATCCCCACTGAATACCATTTTGCTAAAAAGGCTAACTTCAGATTTTCAATGAATCAGCCCCGGCATCTGCATAGCTTGGAACAGTCCAGAACTCAGTGAGAGAGGGAAAAGGGTACACGATATAAGGCACAGCTCAGCTCACTGAAGAGTAAAACTGACACACATGAGGCAAAGAGGTTCAAAATATGAATAAAGCCCAAACATATTTGAAAACAAAAAACTCTTAAAAGTAAAAATACAGTACTTTAACCAAAAAACTCAGTAAATGAGTTTTATAACATATTAGACACAGGTGAAAAAGAAAATTGGAGACCTAGGAAATAAACCCAAAAAACTTTATCTGGAATTTATATAAGAGATAAAGAGATAAAGAGTAAATTGGAAAAATAAAGAAATGAAAAGATATGGAGAAAACAGAGATAAGGTCTTCGCAGTGTCACATTGGATTTTTACAAGCAGAAGAGAAGGTTAGAGACAACTTTTAAACTGAAAATGGCTGAAAACTTTCCAGAAGTGAAAAATAACAATCCACAGTTTCAAGAAACCCAATTAACCAATGCTTAACTTTACATTGCTAGTCAAAAAACAAGGATCTTAGAACTTCGATTCATACTCGTCCACCTCCCAGATCATTTACTATTGCTATTGAGTATTTTACATCCACTCATTTTCAAATCTCTACACTGGGGAGTGAGGAAGACTGTCTTATTTTCTCACTAGTTCACATTGCATCCTACTTTTTCTATGTCATTTAGCTCTTTGCAATCACTGTGTGTACTTGCAGCTACTATACTCTCTCTGAGTCAGTATTATCCGTGATATGGAATAAATCCCATTCTCTTTTCTAATTTCCAGTGCACATTAACGTAAAACTGTACAGCATAATACAATTAGTAAAAAAATTTATGAGTGGTGCATAAGCAGGAACCAACTGGAAATTTAACTCTGACATTTACTATTCTTAGAAACATTGTTCCTTCTAGAGGTGACTTCTCCCTGCCTATGTGCTTCTCAGGCCAAGCTTTGTTGTGGGGCTTCTTCCTCAAAGTTCTGCCTAAATTTTATTTCCATATTCTCCTCTTGAAATTCAAATTCCCTTGTCCTATCCCCCTTACAGTCTCTCATCTTGTGGATCTCATATATAGTATGTAAAACCAATAGTAAAGAAGTAATTTTAATAAAATCTTGATAGGAGAGATACAGGATTCTTCAGAAGCAGTTATCAGGGAGTTATCTAACTTAACTAGCCTAGGTTTGCCCAAGAAAATCTAAACTAGAGTATGCAGGATGAGTAGGAGTTAGTCACAGAAAGGGAAGAAGAAGGTGTGGGAAAGAGTGGTCTAGACAGCAATAAAGAAGTAATTTATAAGCAAGAGCATGACATGATTTAAGAAGTGAAAAAAATTTCAGTGTCACTGGAATTTGTCATGAAACAGAGCAAGTCCTAATAAAGCTATGCTAAAAGAACTAGGAAATGCCCTAAAAGGCTTAGAGTTTAAACTGAAAACTTGTAGTGGATCTAATTACTCTCATTTTAAATTGTGAACATTATAAACCATTCTTCTTCCTGAGTCTTTTTCCAAAAGGAATTGAGAAGCCATAAAAGCAACTCAAAAGTCTGATCTTGGGGGCTTTTGCATGCTATTTGGAGATGGATTCCTCAAAGAACTCCCAAGTTCATACAAAACCTCTTAATATGTTAAGTACACTTTTTTAATATAATATGATCAGTGTTCAACCCTGAAAGCAAAGTGAAGACATCCACACCAATCTAGTGAATCTCAATAATACTTTTAAAATCTACTTTTTAATTTTATCTTTATAACTTTTAAAACAAGTCAAATGATTTTCTCCACATTCTCATCTATACTGTCACTGTTTCTTATGACAGCAAAGTATTCCATCAAAAGGCAATTAAATGGATCAAATTGGAGATTAGGTATTATGTACACAAGTCAAAATGGAAAAATGAAAGGTAAGAGAGAAAATATGAGAGCAAGAGTGAGACAAAGAAAAGTCGATCAATTTGCTAAATTGAAAATTTGTACTTCATTTTGCCTCAATGATAATAGTAAAATTAGTATATAGACACAGGTTTTATTTATATAGATACAGATTTAGACACAAATTTAAACATGCGATCTATTACCCTGTACCTTTAATCCATATGTGTGGTTACAAATTACAAATCTAATTTCACCAAGTAGTAACATAAATGTAAAAATACAGACACACACACGCAAAATAAAAAGGCATGAAGAGATAATAAAAAATATTCACATTAAATTGCATTAATTATAAAATTCTATAACAC
>NW_011888837.1:2581789-2584577 GCF_000151845.1 Pteropus vampyrus
GAATTGAGAAGCCATAAAAGCAACTCAAAAGTCTGATCTTGGGGGCTTTTGCATGCTATTTGGAGATGGATTCCTCAAAGAACTCCCAAGTTCATACAAAACCTCTTAATATGTTAAGTACACTTTTTTAATATAATATGATCAGTGTTCAACCCTGAAAGCAAAGTGAAGACATCCACACCAATCTAGTGAATCTCAATAATACTTTTAAAATCTACTTTTTAATTTTATCTTTATAACTTTTAAAACAAGTCAAATGATTTTCTCCACATTCTCATCTATACTGTCACTGTTTCTTATGACAGCAAAGTATTCCATCAAAAGGCAATTAAATGGATCAAATTGGAGATTAGGTATTATGTACACAAGTCAAAATGGAAAAATGAAAGGTAAGAGAGAAAATATGAGAGCAAGAGTGAGACAAAGAAAAGTCGATCAATTTGCTAAATTGAAAATTTGTACTTCATTTTGCCTCAATGATAATAGTAAAATTAGTATATAGACACAGGTTTTATTTATATAGATACAGATTTAGACACAAATTTAAACATGCGATCTATTACCCTGTACCTTTAATCCATATGTGTGGTTACAAATTACAAATCTAATTTCACCAAGTAGTAACATAAATGTAAAAATACAGACACACACACGCAAAATAAAAAGGCATGAAGAGATAATAAAAAATATTCACATTAAATTGCATTAATTATAAAATTCTATAACACGTACAATATACAAAATCAGGTAATTTTCATAATTGCTTTTTTTGTTTGCTAGAAATGCATCAAGAAACAGATTCACAGGTTGAAGTTACCTAAGAAAAAATTTATTCTCAAGATTTTGGAAAATAAGTAGATAATTATTTTTTACTGCACTGCATACAACTATTTTACCATCCAGGCTATGTTTGAAAATATTAGAAGGAAGGATAAAACACAATTTTGCTATTTGCTTGTGATAATAATATAGTAAGTAAAAATTGCTTAAGACTGCATTAACCCTGAGATAATAAAAGAAAGCCGAAGAAAACAATAATTTCTCCATCGCTCACTTAAAAAGACAGCCAGACCGCAACTGCTTCAAGTTTGATAAACATCAGCTGAATTTGCAGAAAACATAAACAACGAATAGGGGATTTTTTTAATGTAACAGAGTAAATACCAGGCCAACTCCTTCCCACGAGATTTACAGATGGTGCAATCGGGAATTCTTCAAGAGATTACTTAAGCATCAAAAAAGCAAACTCTTCATAAATAAAGAAAAAGGGCTTTCCATACTCTTGCATTATCATAGATAAAAAAAAAGTTGGATAAATATATCTATCATCTCTCTCTCTCTCTCTCTCATCTATCATCTATCATCTATCATCTCTAAATAGACTTAAAAAGCATAGCATGTTGGAAAATTAAGATGGGAAAACATTCACAGATATTTACACTCATAGTTTGCTTTAGACATATCTTGAAGAATGTTCTAATAGTTTTGTAAAAGATCATGGTGCGGGAGCTAAAGATAAACTCTTAATGTATCTGGTAATCCTATTTCATAGGGCCTGATTTAGCTCATGTTTTAATAATGTTATACATGATTCTTCCACTGTCTGCATCCTAAATTAATCTACCATTCATCCCATGCTACTCAAAATGCCTTCACACATATTTTCAATGTTCCCCTAAACGACATTTTTATGAAAAAGTATTCTATATGTAGATACCTCTGCCTCGATTTACTTTTTCGTTATACTTCCAAAAGTATTCAACGTGCCTCTTACAGGAATCTCATATAGAGATGTGGTTTGTTAAAAAGAAAACTTGTTTCTGCTCAGGTTTCTGCAAGCCTTTAGCAGCCTAACCATAACATATGTTACTCCTCCACCAACTTTCCATACTTGTTTTATTCTTCTCTAGGACATGTCAGACATATTTTATAAATTGCTCATTCTCATATTTTCTTAAGTGAAATTTTGTTATTATTAATTTTATTTACATATATATCTGGAAACTAAAAAAGTCTTATATTAAAAAGATCTTTCTATAAATCATGAATGAGGCCTCTGTGATAAAATGAAAAGGACTCTGATTTCTACTTATAAGTCCCTTTTCTAGCACTAAATGTTTTCCTAAAAGAATCCATTCACTCTTAGTTTGGGCTGCTATAAAAAAGTATCATAGACTGGGTGGCTTATAAACAACCGACATTGATTTCTCACAATTCTGGAGTTTGGAAATCCATGTCAGTATGGTCAGGTCCTAGGGAAGCTTCTATTCCCATTAGTCGTCCAACTTCCAGTTGTAATTTCACAGGGCAAAAAGCAGAGAGGCTGAGCAAGCTTTCATGTCTCTTCTCGTGAGGGCACTAATCCCATTCAAGAGGGCTCCGTTCTCAGGACCCGATTTTCTCCCAAAGACGGCATCTCTTAATACCATTATATTAGAGGTTAGGATTTCAACATACAAATTTTTTTGGTGGGACACAAACATTCTATAACAATGTATCAACATTGTTATATTAATTGTAACAATAGTGGTGCATTAATTATAACAAATGTATCCTACTAATATAAGATGTTAATAATGAAAAAGGTGTGGGATACATGGAAACTGTAACATCTCAATTTTTCTGTAAATCTAAAGCTGTTCTCTAAAAATAAGTCTATTTGAAAAAAATAAGTAGAAAGGTAGAAATCAAAACAAACAAACAAACAAATCTACAGCATGTAATAACTTGTAGTTTTCTGCCAGTAACAATGAATCTGGTACATGGGCTATGAAGCTGATGTGTAGGG
>NW_011888837.1:2584627-2587092 GCF_000151845.1 Pteropus vampyrus
TTCTATTCCCATTAGTCGTCCAACTTCCAGTTGTAATTTCACAGGGCAAAAAGCAGAGAGGCTGAGCAAGCTTTCATGTCTCTTCTCGTGAGGGCACTAATCCCATTCAAGAGGGCTCCGTTCTCAGGACCCGATTTTCTCCCAAAGACGGCATCTCTTAATACCATTATATTAGAGGTTAGGATTTCAACATACAAATTTTTTTGGTGGGACACAAACATTCTATAACAATGTATCAACATTGTTATATTAATTGTAACAATAGTGGTGCATTAATTATAACAAATGTATCCTACTAATATAAGATGTTAATAATGAAAAAGGTGTGGGATACATGGAAACTGTAACATCTCAATTTTTCTGTAAATCTAAAGCTGTTCTCTAAAAATAAGTCTATTTGAAAAAAATAAGTAGAAAGGTAGAAATCAAAACAAACAAACAAACAAATCTACAGCATGTAATAACTTGTAGTTTTCTGCCAGTAACAATGAATCTGGTACATGGGCTATGAAGCTGATGTGTAGGGAGCGTGTCCCCTGGGCAGTGATGGAGCTAAGCTTATCATTAACCACATTCGTATAGCTTGTTCGTCCCTTCTTTAATCTCAATTATTAGTTGGACTAACTAAACCAGTTAGTTTAGTTCCAGACAATATCATTCTTTGAGTCTAAAAATAATTCTTTATCCTCCTTGTCCCCATTCCCCTAACAGAAATGCTATGACGTTTAGACATATTCTCACTCTCAATATGAACTGAGCCATCACTCAGAATTCCCTGCTCATATCAATAAACCTTCTGATACTACTAACAGTCTGAGGTTCCACCAAACTTTGGACATAATGTCAAAACCCCTAAGCTTCCTAAAATGTTGCTGCAGTTGACTCAGTTGTCTCCAGCCCTGTCAGAGCTCAAGTGCATTCTTAGCTACCATCTGTTTTCTAACCAGTCTCGACTTTCTACTCTTCTACTTTGTTCAACGTTGACAAGATCCTAGTGTCAATTGAGTTGTGATGTAGGAAAAAAAAACAGAAGATAGGAAGAGAGACATATGGAGGTGGAAAAAGGCTGCATTAACTATGAGGCCTGTATACAGAGAATAAAATATGGAAACACATTTGCATTAACAGGACTTTATTTGGACTGATCCACAACTCAATAACCCTTGCCCAACATTCAGTAAAAGCAAAGCTAAAATATTAACTTTGCCTTTGGCATTTTTTTGAAACTTCTGATATTTTCTTGACTTGTACTCTGTTTTGGCAATCCTAGATTCTGACCATTTTTTCCCTCCTAACTACATTCTCTCACCTTTTTTTTTTTTAATTTTATTTCTTTAAATATCTGAGATTGGATTTCCTGTATTAACACTTTGCCCCTTTCTTTTACTGTTATTCGTACTTGCTCCTTAAACTGTATCTGTCTCTAACTATTTACGATGCCCTCCAATCTAATTCTAATATAACTTTGAGATTGTTTATTTAGCCCTAAAAACAAGAAACTTGGCAGCCTGAGACAGAGATATTCTAAAAACAGAAATATTATATGCTGAGTAGACATAAGGGAGAAAATGTCAATGGAATTTAGATAAACTATACTGGATTCCCAACTTAAGAAGCATATATCTTAATTGAAGCCTGTCCTACCTATTTTCTTTACCATTTTTATCCAATTTAGGAAATCTTTATTTAATTCTAAAACTCCTCTATCATCTCTCTCTCTCTCTCTCTCTCTCTCTCTCTCTCTCTCTCTCTCATCTATCAAGGGTCATATGCATTTCCTTTTGTGTTAATTTTTTTTATTGTGATTAAATATACTTATTGTGATTAAATAAACTTAGCAAAATTTCCCATTTTAATAATGTTTAGGTTTGAGTCTAAAACCAATTCTTTATCTTTAAAGCTCAGTGGCATTAAGTATATTCACATTGTTGTGAAATCAATACCATTATATATCTCCAGAACTTCCCAAATCGAAACTCCGTACTCATTAAACAATCATCCCTCATCTCTCCTTCTCCTCCAGTCCCTGGCCACCACCATTCTATTTTTCTGTAGCTATGAATTTGACTACTCTAGGTACCAACTGTAAGTGGAATCGTATAATACTTCTCCCTTTGAGACTGGCTCATTTCACTTAGTATTATGTCTTTAAGGTTCATCCATGCTGTACCATGTTTTAGAATTTCTTATATTTTTAAGATGAAGAATATTTAATTGTATATATATACCACGTTTTATTTAACCACTTATCCAGTGGTTGTTTCCACTTTGGCTATTATAAATAATGCTATGAATGTGAATTCTAAATAATATTATTAACATTAGTGTACAAATATCTGTTCAAGTCCCTGCTTTTAATTCCTTTTGGTATATATATATATGCAGAAATGAAATTGCTGGATCATATGGCAATTCTGTTTTTTGAGGAAATACCATTACTGTTTTTCACAGTAGCTGCACCATTT
>NW_011888837.1:2587737-2589920 GCF_000151845.1 Pteropus vampyrus
TTAAGGAAAACATATCTTTATGAAGAAGCCGAATCTTGAGAGCCTTCTGGAAATTGTTCTCTTGCTTGTGGGTGCTTGTTTTATAAAACAAGGACCAAGAACTCACAAGAAAAATGCACAATTACTGAATGAGCTCCCTGAAGATGCTCAATATTCTTTCTTTCTCTCTCCTGAAATTCCCCTGCCTGTAATCAGTAGATATGGGCTGTTATAATATGTAAGAAAGTATAGGAAATATATTGTCATAATGAAAGTATTTTAATGTACAAAAAGCTTTGAAAAAAATACGGTTTGAGTTGGGCTTGTAATGTACCATTTCCTAACTCCATAGTGCAAAGTCATCATGAGGCCTTTAAAATTTCCCAAGATTCTGCAATGCTAAACAGTTTCTATTTTTGCTATATTTTTCTAGAAGCTTGCGGAGGTCACAGCCACTAAGAGGATATTTTACTAATAACAATAGTAAAATTACTTCTCAGTTCTGAATTTCTGTGAATATGGTACGTAAATAACCGTGGGTATTTTATGCAAAGATTATATTACTTCAAAGAGTTAGTGACAATGATACCTTTAATAAAAATCTCCTTACTTTTGGTATAAATAATTATTTACTGTTCTAAAAGGTAGTAATAGTCACATTTCACTTTACACAGCAAAAAAAACTCTGTGCATTCCTACTTATTTCCTCATTCAGAGATAGTGTTATCACTAAAAGTTGCATATAGATAGTATTAAAAACTACAATTAAAACTTCACATAAAAGCTTTTTGGAACCACTTTTCACAGAGCCCTATGGGTCATACAAAATTAAGAAAAAGGATTGTTCTAAATGTAAGGAAGATAACCTCTACCTTAGTGGCTTTTAATGTAAAAAGCTTACAAACTTTGAAGGCCTGACAATAAAATGTATACATCACACACACGTATTGCATTTCTATACATGTTATTTAATTGGTACTTTTATATTCTTTATTCTAGTACAATGCTTTGAGACAGGTAATATTATTTCATTTTTCAACTGGTAAGACCAAACTTCAGAAAATTTAAGGAACTGCTTAAGATTACATTGAGCTAAGATTTGGACTTAGGTCTTCTAGTCCCAAAATCAATTCTCCCTCTCCATTATATCACAAGATTTTGTCAGGCTTACTCAAATCAATTTTGTAAGAATTCATTATCACATGTCTATTATTAATCTCTGTGCTGGAAACTTCAGGTAATAAATATGAGTAAGCTATACTTCTTTTCCTTAAGAAGTTTTGAGTAGGAAATAAAGGAGTCATAGGTACTATTATTTGACACAGGTGTAGTCAATTGTGTCCTATCCCCAGGTATTGGCAAATGCTGTGCAGTTCTACGTCCTCTTAGACAACTCCCATTTCTGAGTAAGGGTTTGGTTCTGTGGCTATTACCTTCATAACCTGAATGTCATTTGGGAGCCTTCTTGCTCTTGAGGCTCTGCTTAAACTTCAACTAAGCACCATATCAAAAGCTTTGTAAGAGTCTAGAATCTCCTGCTCGAATCCCCTGAGATTTTAGAATGACTCAGTCTTCTGTGACCACTACAGTGCATGCCCCAAAGCTTCACCATATTACATCCCCAAACTCTAGACTGTCTATGCTTTTGTAAAAATTGTCATTACACTTGTTAAAAAGGAAAGGAACCCATTGAAAATCATATGGTGTTATATATCTCACCGATTCATCTCCTTTACTCTTTCTCGTCCTTTCTCATCTCAAGTTTTTCCACTTCTCACATGAAATTATTCACATCCAGCACCCTTTGGAAAACTCACCTCTTCCCTTATTTGCCCATTAAAGTAGTTTTGTCAAAAATTACAATTTTACTTTTATGGGGAATTCTGGTAAAAAAATATTTTGTTTTCATTATATTTTTCCCCTCCTCCCTTTTTCTCCATTCTCTGAGGATGTTTCATTTTTATTGACTGAAAGGATTAACATTTAATTTAACTACAGCATAATCACACTTAATAAACCATAACTTTTATCTATGGAAAAGTACTGGAATTAACTACAGTGGATTTTCATTAGGAATTTGTATGACTACTAAAAATGCTAATATAGTAGGCAGGTCAAGATCCTATTTTGCTGTTATTGTTATTGTGGTGTTGGTTGTGATGGCTGTTATTATCTCTTTGCCTCATTAAATCACTTTAAAAAGT
>NW_011888837.1:2589970-2592030 GCF_000151845.1 Pteropus vampyrus
ATTACATCCCCAAACTCTAGACTGTCTATGCTTTTGTAAAAATTGTCATTACACTTGTTAAAAAGGAAAGGAACCCATTGAAAATCATATGGTGTTATATATCTCACCGATTCATCTCCTTTACTCTTTCTCGTCCTTTCTCATCTCAAGTTTTTCCACTTCTCACATGAAATTATTCACATCCAGCACCCTTTGGAAAACTCACCTCTTCCCTTATTTGCCCATTAAAGTAGTTTTGTCAAAAATTACAATTTTACTTTTATGGGGAATTCTGGTAAAAAAATATTTTGTTTTCATTATATTTTTCCCCTCCTCCCTTTTTCTCCATTCTCTGAGGATGTTTCATTTTTATTGACTGAAAGGATTAACATTTAATTTAACTACAGCATAATCACACTTAATAAACCATAACTTTTATCTATGGAAAAGTACTGGAATTAACTACAGTGGATTTTCATTAGGAATTTGTATGACTACTAAAAATGCTAATATAGTAGGCAGGTCAAGATCCTATTTTGCTGTTATTGTTATTGTGGTGTTGGTTGTGATGGCTGTTATTATCTCTTTGCCTCATTAAATCACTTTAAAAAGTGTTGACATGTTTTATTGGGGCTTTAAATGTTATTTTAAAAGAGAATTTTGAATTACTCATTCTGCAGTTGTTAAGTATTAATAATTCTTTTCTTAAAAATTGAAACTAAAGTCAAATATATTGAGCCAATCACATGTGCAAATGTGAAGACTATAAAATATATAACATAAATAAAACATGTACTTGCATCCTTTTGGGATTTTGCCAAGCATTAAATAATAAAAATGCAGAGTCGAAAAGATTAGTAGTAATCATCTAGTCACTTTTTCTTGGGAAAACAATCTGAAGAAATAGAACTTCGAAAGTTAAAAATCATTTGTCTCTTGCATGGGAAAAGTGACGTGTGTCTGCTTGATAAAAGAATTCTTCCTTTATGGTTGCAAAAATCCTCTCCAAGCATGTAACCTACTTTTACTCCAGTAATAAAGGTGACTGGGTAATAGACATATCAGGACAAGAGCAGAATTTAGTCTGTAATCATTTGATTATGAATATATATATCGTCTTGGGTCTTGAAAACAAGTTATGCAACCATGAGGAACATCTACATTTTCTTTTTTTTTATTATTCTTTTTTTGCTAGCTCTGGATTTTGCATTACTTTGTATTTGTCAGTCTGAAACCAAGGCATGTAAAATTAAGGATCACTTGGATGCTAATTAAAAAACAACAACAAAAAAAGCAAAACTAAAGATTTCAGAGACCTCTGAGAGTCTTTCAATTCTGTGATAAATTCTAATGCTAAGGATGATAATATTTATGCTTCCAAGTAAAGATTTAATAGATATCTGATTTATTTTAAAAAATAAAATGAGTTTGGGACCTTTGGAAACAAAAACTGAGTACATTTACTGTACATGTGATTAAATCTTACATTCTAGCATAGCAAAAATCTTATGTTCATGAGGAGAAAGAAGAAGAGAGAAATTACTCATTCTTGCAAAGCCAGCAGAATTGGG
The DNA here is from genome assembly GCF_000151845.1 of Pteropus vampyrus. Classification (NCBI taxonomy): domain Eukaryota; kingdom Metazoa; phylum Chordata; class Mammalia; order Chiroptera; family Pteropodidae; genus Pteropus; species Pteropus vampyrus. Next base: position 2,591,521 of record NW_011888837.1, read on the forward strand.
AACCACCTGGATGAACCTCTTATCTTGGTAAGCATCAGGGCAAAAGGGTAGGAGCAAAATGTCATCTCTGCTACCTTGTGTGTGGTTGTTATGGAATAAGTACAAGGATTTGTTCTAGGAGATCATTTTTCAAGAAACACATTCAGTGTACTGTAGTTGCTAAAATTTGCATCACTGTTCCATAATTAAAATGTTACTTTAGTAAGTAGTCATCTTATTCATCAATGACTACAAAGAATTGGAGGAGGAATGGAAAACTATCATTCTATTTATACCAGAGAGACACAAAACTAGCAACATTTCTAATTTAAAGGGTGAATGGAACTTAATAAAGGAGTAGAATAAGAATCAATAGAAATCACTCTGTGGTATAATGATTAAAAAACAAGCTGTTGGAGATTCATCTATGTACCAACACAACTGTACGGGTGAACAATTAGTGCACCCATCAGAATGGGTAAAATAAAAAGACAGAGAATTTCAAATTTTGATAAGAATATGGAGTAACTG
>NW_011888837.1:2592080-2598082 GCF_000151845.1 Pteropus vampyrus
ACTCATTCTTGCAAAGCCAGCAGAATTGGGAACCACCTGGATGAACCTCTTATCTTGGTAAGCATCAGGGCAAAAGGGTAGGAGCAAAATGTCATCTCTGCTACCTTGTGTGTGGTTGTTATGGAATAAGTACAAGGATTTGTTCTAGGAGATCATTTTTCAAGAAACACATTCAGTGTACTGTAGTTGCTAAAATTTGCATCACTGTTCCATAATTAAAATGTTACTTTAGTAAGTAGTCATCATATTCATCAATGACTACAAAGAATTGGAGGAGGAATGGAAAACTATCATTCTATTTATACCAGAGAGACACAAAACTAGCAACATTTCTAATTTAAAGGGTGAATGGAACTTAATAAAGGAGTAGAATAAGAATCAATAGAAATCACTCTGTGGTATAATGATTAAAAAACAAGCTGTTGGAGATTCATCTATGTACCAACACAACTGTACGGGTGAACAATTAGTGCACCCATCAGAATGGGTAAAATAAAAAGACAGAGAATTTCAAATTTTGATAAGAATATGGAGTAACTGGAACTTTTAAATTCTGCTGATGGGAGTATAAAGGGTAAAATTTGGAAAATTATTTGGCAGCATTTACTAAAGCTGACACACACATTACTTATGATGCAGTAAGTCCTCTCTGAGGTAAACTCAATAGAAATGAGCACATGTATTGGTGCAAAGACACGTAATAGAATGTTCATAGCAGTACTATTTACAGTGGTGCTATATTGGAAATTATTGAAAGGTCTATCAATAATAGAATATATACATTAATTGTGATATATTCTATGGCATTGAAGCATTGAGAATAAACTATCTATACTTATACACAAAAATATAAATGAATCTCCTGAGTATATTTTTGATTTAATAAACCAGACAGAAAAATCTACATACTATATGACTCCACTAATGTAAAGAAGAAGAACGAACAAAAAACAATGTGTCAGAATCATGGTAACCATTTGGGACACAGAATGTGGTTAGAAAGAAACATGTAAAAGAACTCTGGGGTACTGGTAATGTTTTGTTTCTTGATCTGAGAGCTACTTCAGTTTGTTAAAACTCAGTGAGTTAAAAACATGTAATTTTCAGTATGTATGTTACATTTCAATCAAAATCTTTAAAAACAATGAGTAAACATTTTGTGAAGAAGTGTAGAAGAATAGATTATGGGCGCTAAGGAAAGAGAGTTCAACACGGAATGTGGAGCTGGGGATAGGACTGTGGGTGACTCTGTGTGGAATAGATCGAGGATGATGAAACACAGGGCAGGGTCATAATTCAGAGATATAAAGCTAAGGTACAGCTGAATATGTACATGTATCCCATGTGTGTGTCGTACAGCTCTTCTGAGAAGCAAATGTCAGGATAGGATTAGGTATGCAAGAAGTTTATTAGAGTAAATGCATGGGAGGAGGGAGCTGGAGGAGGGTGGGAGATCTGCAGGTCTGATCCTGGGGGAAGTGGGCAGTGAAGATAAGTTGGATTGAGGCACCTTGGACTGCCATGTAAGTCAAAGCAAAGTTTGGTAAGGTTATCAAGGAATCCTAGAGCCAAAGTCACCTGTCAGAGGAGATCCCCATCTCTCTACCTTAGCCTTCTTGTCATGCTTTATTGTCAGCTGGGAGCAATACTTGGGAAGTCTCGTCTGGGGGCAACAGCAGTGGTAGATTTCGGGGTGTATAGTAGCTGAAAGCAACAGTCAGTTAGGCTCCTTACAGCTGGGTATCTGAGAGATACATTTTCATGATCACCACAATGAGGGGGACAAAGCTTGTGACAGTGGAGTGCTGATAAAAGCTGTCCAAAATAAAAGCCCTGATTTGCAGCATTTGCCCCATTTCTGAGGTATAAATAGTTTTATCACAACTCATTTCAAGCTCACCAGTCTTACAATTGGCTTATAAAATGTCTGAATGTCTAATAATTTGCTCTCAAGAGCCAGTATCAGCCAAAGGCTTCTTAAGGTTGTCACCACAAAGACAAAGCCAAAGTTTACAAGGGCAAAAACCTCAGACAATATTCAAATTAGGGAGTCTTGTGTTTTCTTCTTTAATTTTTCTCTAAAGTAAGATGAATGGCAAAAGCTGTCATAGAGAGGATGTTCCCCTGAATGGGCTGACAGAATTATTAGGGAGGATGTTTTACAAGTTGTGAGTTTTCTGGGAAAACTTGCAATTTGTGGCATGTACATGAGAATGCGTTTCTCTATATCTTTATGTTGGCATCTCCATCTTAGTTAAGTCACGTTTTCTCTGTGCATTTATTAAGATTTCTTTTTCTTCCTTTTTGACATAGTTTGATCACCTAGATCTTAGCTCAGGATAATGATTGTGAAATAACTTTTAAATACATGAATATCAGAGAGCAGAGAAGGGCAAAAACAATGAAAACAATCATAAATAGCAAATGTTGGTATAAGCTTAATAAAAAAAACAATAAGCCTTATGGATTGACTCAATTATCCTTAGCTAACCAAGTGTCTTGTCTTTTAATTGATTAATTGCCTGTTCTCCTCTTCCTTAAGGGTTGACACAAATAAAACATGTGGGTTCATTAATGCACAGACTCTACTTAGCTGGCCAGTATATAGTTGTGAGTAATTTAACCAACAAAATATGCTGGTCAATTGGGGCTCTAAAATTTGAGCTGTTTGATTTTTTTTATTAGGGTCACAGTGAGGGATACACTATAAGTCATACATTCTAGTATGTGAATTCCCGACCAAGGTAAAGGTCGACTTTAAAGCTAGTGGAATCCAAAACGTCAAGCTCATCCTCTACCTTACTGACAGGTCTTTCTACCCATCACAACATTCCTCATCTCCTTTACTCTGCTCTATTTTGTGTTTTCCTGTAGCAATTATTACCTCTTACCATGCTTATAATTCACATATTTATCATGTTTATTATGTTATTATTCCTCACTAGAAACTATTTATTTAGTTGTTTCACTTTTGTGCCCATATCTATAACAGTACAACTGTGCTTAGAACAATGCAAATCTTCAACATTTTGAAAAATGGGGGAAAAATGAACTTTCAGTTTTGCAGGATGGCAAACAAAAAAATAATTTTTCTTCAAATGCTTAGATATGTTAGATAAATATATAGAAAATCTTCCTATGACTGTGCACATGAAATAAAAGGAATACCCATAAAACTCACATAACAAATGAATCAGCAATGTTTGATGGGTGGGGGAGTCAAATCTATCTTTATGGAACAATCACAGACTAAGTTGCATAATCACGATGGGGAACTCCTACAACCCTATACACCAATTACAGGGGGATCTGGTTACTGATACTGTTTCTCTATCACTCTTTCAAGCCCCTTCTCTCATTCTCTTCCTTTCTTCTACCCTCTTTCTCCTTATTATTCTCTTTCCTTTCTTTTCTTTCATCTACTCTTCCTTCTCATCTTTCATCTCTTCCTCCTCCTTATTCCTTTTCTTTTGTTCTCCTTCAAATATTTACTGAATGTCTACTGTAGGCCAGATATATACAATCTAGTGTCTTGGAGATGATAGATGATAGGCAGATAGATAGATAGATAGATAGATAGATAGATAGATAGATAGATAGACAGACAGATAGATAGACAGATAGATATGTGTGTGTATTTCCTAGAAGAAAGACTTGTACCTTAATCTCCCTTCCTCCAAAAAATGAAAAAAACAACAAAAACAAAAACAAAAAGAAATATCAATAGATGGTCAGAAACAATGGTAAGAATGTAACATATTGTTGATAAAATGTGTTTTATCTAATTCATTTCACATCTCCAAGTGATAAGTAGGGTCTGGGTGGCTGATGTTAATGTGCCTCAAATCAGTGCATACATTCTTAGGGAACTCCTAATGAGAGTAAAGGATAGATATTTATTGTACATTCAGTACTGACCACTGTGGTAGGTACTAGAATACAAAGGTCTATGATTATTTCTATGCAAGTTCTTCAAAACTCAAAGGGGACAAATAAAAACAAAGCATGACAAGAGAATAGAGAAGAGAGTTCCTATCTTTGATAAGTGGCTTTCACTGGTCCCACATATCACTTAGAGGACAAAAATTAAGGTGTCATGAGTGACCTCACATGATAGCTGTAAAATATTGACTTCCTTACAAATTTTCCCCCATGGCTGACCTATTTATTGCTAATTTGCCACAATCTTTCTCCACTTTGGAAATAAATATAATAATTAGTACAGTTCTACAAATTTATCTTTACTTACAAATACTCTAAATTGGACCAATTTACTACTGAGATTATGTAAGGGGTTGAATTATGTCCATACACACCCAAATTTGTGTGTTAAAGTTCTAACTCTTAGTATTTTGGAAAATGACTTATTTGGTATAGGGTTATTACAGATGTAGTTAAGATAAGATAAAGTCATACTGGAGTAAGATGGGCACTTAATTTAATGCAACTAGTATCCTTATAAAAGGGGGAAAATTGAACACAGACACACACAGACACACATGCGCGCGCGCGCACGCACACACACACACACACACACACACACACTCAGGAAAAATTTTATGTGAAGCTGAAGGAGCAGATGGAGGCGATGCTCTACAAGCCAAAGAATGTGAAAGATTGCCAGCAAACTACCAGAAGCTAAGTGAGAGGCGTGGAATAGATTGCCCCTCAGAGCACTCGAAATGAACCAACCCTGCTGACAGCCTCTGGAACTGTGAAACAATAAATTTCTGTTGTTTAAGCCACCTAGCTGTGATACTTTGTTACAGCAGCCCTAGCAAATGAATACAGACTATATTTTTAAAAATCAGTAGAAAGTACTTTGGTGATAAGCAGTGCCGTGTTCTTAATACGGCGAAGTTAGGTGGGACATTTTTTCTTTCCAGGGAACCTGTTAATAAAGGTCTTAGCTGGAAGTTCTCACGATATATGGGAAAGGAGTATTGAAAAGTTCCTAAGAGCATGAGCTTGGTTCAAGACTGACATAGTTTTAAATCCTTGTTCTGCCATGGTATAACCATGTGGGGTTGGTCAAATAATCTGAGATTCTGTTTCTTCACTTTTAAAAACAGTATATTGTCCACAGCATAGAGTTGTTATAAAAATTATATAACATGATAAGTGAATGACACACAAAAAATAATCAATAAGTGGTAGTTTTAAAAAATATATAATCCTAAGTAATATGAAAGTTAAATCTTAAAGATGTGAGTTTTTCTCAAATTGATTTATAGATTCAATAATATCTCAACAAGATTTAAACTGAGATTTCATGGAATCTGACAAGTTGAATCTAAAATTGATATGAAAATGGGCCCATGATAACCAAGATTCTTATAAAGAAAAAGGAGGGGAAACTTGTCATAGTGAGTCTCAGGAATTCTAAATCTTTAGTGATTAAGACAACGTGGTATTGGCAAATACAGTGAAAATGGAACAGAGAGGAGAGCTCAGAAATAGACACTTACATGTACGGAACATGGACATATTACAAAGGGAACGCTGGAAATCAGCGAGGAAAGAAAGGACTATTTATTATATCAAGATGTGAAAAGGTTATCCATTTATTTAAAAGAATGAAAGTAGCTGCTTACTTCACAGCATGTACAAAAAACAAATCCAATGCAGCCTCTAAAACTATTGGAAGAAAATATAACTGAATTTTTTGATCTTGAGATAGGGAAAGATTTTTAAAATAAGTTGTAAATAGTACTATCCAATAATGAATAGGTCTATTCTCAGAATGGCAACTTCCCATTTAAAATACAATTTTTTTGCCCAGAACTATTTCAGTTTATTCTCCAGGAACAGAATTCACTTGAATACCTGGTCACCAGCATCATCCACAGTAAATTCCCTATTTTAAAATTCCCTAGCCTCTCTTGCTTTGGCCATGACATGAAGCATATATAGTAAGCAGTGGTTGTAAGAAATTTTAATGCACTTGGGGCTGATACTCAGGAATATCTTTTTTATCTAATGAATAAAATTATTTAATCGTA
>NW_011888837.1:2598132-2602614 GCF_000151845.1 Pteropus vampyrus
AAATAGTTATAAAGTGGATGCATAATTTTTATTTGCAGCTGAATTGACTTATAAAGCCACTGATGAGAAAATTCCTAAATTGCTTATTGACCAAAACAGTATCTTCTGACATCTGTGGATGATGCTGGTGACCAGGTATTCAAGTGAATTCTGTTCCTGGAGAATAAGTTCTTGGATGGAAGATAAAATTATGTTTAAGGAGCTTCCCAGCTCTAGCTGACTGTGTGGTTTTCTCTTTTAGACTCTGGATGAAAACAGACATCCAGAAAGGGAAAGGAAGGTGCTAAACTATGGCTGGCTTGCCTATGGCCTTCTCAATTCCAGACACTTCCTGTTCTGACAGTTGGTTCTGATTAGATATCATCCTCCTCTCAACATGCATGCATGCATTTGCATACACACATTAATTCACAGAAGGGTCACTCAATTAACACACAATTCATGAGCAGATTTATAAAGAAGAAAAATGCTGTGTGTACTGACAATATATAGCCATATTTCTGGATGTTAATGTTCCATGACATGTCCTACACATCTCACAGTTTGAAGTAGATGGTTATAAGCAACAAATATGCTGTGTTATATATCACCTCGTAATATATCATTATGTTAAGATTATACTACGATTAAATAATTTTATTCATTAGATAAAAAAGATATTCCTGAGTATCAGCCCCAAGTGCATTAAAATTTCTTACAACCACTGCTTACTATATATGCTTCATGTCATGGCCAAAGCAAGAGAGGCTAGGGAATTTTAAAATAGGGAATTTACTGTCCAGAGGTAATCAAGAATCAAGATATCGACAAAGCATTGATATAAATTTCTGGGGTTTCCATTTGTGTTTTTGTTTGTCTGTTTGTTTTTTGGTAAAATTAAAAGTTTGGTTAACTCACAATATTGCAAACTATGGGGTCTGATAAAATTATTCTACTTGAATTTTCTAGGTAGATTTTAAAACATTCTTTCTGACACATTCTAGTATCAATGTTGATTGTCTTTTACTTCATCATTAACTTAAATTTTCTGGGTTCCTTAATTTATTTTTTACAGTGTAAACTAATACAATCCTAAAATAACTAATATATACATTTATGTAAACATTTTTGGAGAAATTAAAAATTTTAGTATCTTAACAGCCAGGAATAAAAAAATTAAAGCAGTAAGTAATTTTAATGTGTCGGGGTCATTTTGGGCCTTAAATAATATTTAAACAGAATATAGAACAAATAAAAAAAATTAACTTAACATTTGTCTAAAGTCTCACTCTTATCACTTAGAATAAATCTAACTAAATCTAACTAAATGCTTAATCCTCCAACAGGTACATCTTTCCAGATGATTTATATTGTGTTAAAGATCACTGCAATCTATATCTAGTAAATTCAATTCCAAATATCCTGGGCTCCCAGACATAATGAAAATAAAGGTATACAACCTCCCATGTGTGTGGTATCTTTGTATAGATTTGTCTAATTATAAATGGCCTTAGTTCATCATAAAATAGTAAAATAATGTATTATGGGCATTCCTTTTTTAAACTTTTAATTTTTAAATAATTTTAAATTTTTAGAGGAGTTACAAAATCATGCAGTATTCTCATATACCCTTCACTCAGCCTCCTCTAATGTTAACATCTTTTTTTTTTTTAACCATGGTACATTTATTAAAACTAAGAATTTAACATGAGCACAATATCATAAATGAAAGTGCAGTCTTTATTTTCCCCATTATTGCCCTTTTTACATTTCAGGATCCAACTCAAGATATCATACTTCATTTAGTTGTCATGTCTCCATAGGCTCCTCCAATTTGTGGTCATTTCTGTTTTTTGTTTTTTTTTTTAATGACTGATTTTTTATGAATATTGGTCAGGTATTTTGTAGGAAGTCTCTCAATCTGGATGTGTCTGATGTTTTCTCATGAATAAACTGGGGTTATGAACTTTACAGAAAAGATCACAGAATTGTTCTTCGTATTGCACAATACTGGGGCACATGATATCAGCATTAGTTATTACCAAGGGTGTTAGCCTTGATCGTCTATCTGGTTAAGGTGATATCAACCAGGTTGCTCCACTGTAAAGAGACAGTTTTCCTTTGCATACCCTATTTGTTAGAAAGGACTCACTGGGTTCATCCCATATTTAAAGGAAAGGAAATTAAGCTCCACCTCCTGTGGACAGAAGTGTTGATGAATTTGTGGTCCTATGTTAAAAACAGCACAGTAATTAAATATTTCTGGGGAGATACTGTGAAGCTATGGGCATTTACTTTTGATAGCTTTATCGAATATAGTTTATATTAAAACTACAGTTTTAAAACGTTCTAAATAATACTGTATTTTTAAAATATTTCATAAAATGATCATTTTAGCTAACATAGTGTTTATGCATGCCAGGCATTGTGTTGTGTTCTATCTTCATTATAACTCTATGAGGTAAGTTTTATTTTCTACATTTAACATGAAAATACTGAGGCATAGTAAAACTATATGGTATGTCTATTGTTATCTGGTTAAGAAGCTGCAGAGCTGAGAATCAAAGCTAGAAAGTGTCAGTCTGGCCTAGAGCATGCCTTGACCTCTTAAACATGACACTACATTGTCTCTCTCTGAGATAAATAAGTAGGTAAGAGCTATATCAAAGTACATTAGAATAGGTTAGAGAACTTGTATATAATATTGAGGAGTAAGGCTTAAGACTGAGGATAGAAGTGAAATAAATTGTACAGCTTTTCTACGAAGATTCAGTGAAGTTAAAATTAAATTGGGACATCTAAATGGTCTAACAGATTAATTATAAACACAACGAAAGTCTTATTCTCCTACTATTGGTATCTGGAATATATCACAAACTGCTACATATCAATGAAACACAGATAAACAATCCAATAGAAAAATGAACAAGAATATGATAAGTCACAGAAATATAATAGATACTTAGTTTAATTATCAAAGAAAATCAAATTTTAACTACAATAAGATAGCATTTTATATCCATCAGATATAACAATTGGTAACTCTGGTAATACTGACTTTTTTTTTTAATGAATAGCAGCCTTGTTTATTCTTTCATACTCACAGTTCCCCAATCTGCTTTTTCTTTCCACTGGGATAAAGCCAAAAAGACAGAATGAAAAGAGGCCATGGCTATATTATTTATAATTCCTCTGTGATAACTCCATGGTACCCTTTCTTTTTCAGTGAAGAAGTTTTCTGAAAGCTGGCTTTTATAATTCATCTACTAGATAGTTTCAATTCAACAATGATTTTTTTTTTTTTTGGTGCAAAAAATTTATTTTATTTTTTAAAATTTTAATTAGTTTCAAGTATACAGTACATTGGTTAGACATCTATATAGTTCATAAAACGATCCCCCCAATTGCTCTCTCCCTCCCCTGACCCTCCACTAGCTAACATATTAATGCTAACTGCATTCCCTATGCTGTGCTCCTCATCCCCGTGGTAAAACTGACTTTCGAGGAGGATGCGGGAAATGAGAACTTGGACGTGGCTGGAGGAAACATAAATGAATATAAGCACCTTGAAAAAACAGTTTGGCAATACCTATTTGAACTTGAAGATGCGCACATGTTACCAGGGGTGTTATCTCTTGTCAGTGCCTGCCCTAGAGAAATTCTCAACCACGTTCATAAGTAATGTATAAAGATGCTCATGAAATACTGTTGTAATAGCAGGACGTGGAGACGAATACTGTCCCTCAGTAGTCAAACTGATAAATGTACCATGATATACAGAGTTTAAAAGAAACAACTCAATCTAATTGGATAAACACGGGTAAGACTTTAAAATATACTTTGAATTTTTTAAAAATATGACATCTTTAACATAATACCATTCATGTAAATGTTAAAGGACCAAATAATAGCATTGTAGCTATTATTTATAGAAACATGTATGTATAGTAAAGGTTCAGAACATTAATGAAAATGACACTATTATTCTAGGATTTGGGCCAAAAAGGGGGAAAAGGATTGATCAATGGGGTTTCAGTATCTGTGTCATTTTTTTTTTTAATTAAAAAGACTTGAAGCAAATATAATAAAATGTTAATATTTCTTAATCTCAGAGGTGGCTAGATAGGTTGGTGATATTCTCATATATATTGTACTTTTTTTGATTTAAAGAGTTTTATTATTGACCGATAAAAGGCTTAATATGTTTACGGATTTTTTTCTCTCAAAGGGAAAGAGAAAGATTTAAATATTTTCTCCATCAAAAATCCCTTTCAGCTTTTATTTGCCAAACTTCCTTCTTCCTTGTTATGGGGATTAGTAATTTCAAACCATATTTACTTTTGTGGTTTCATTCTGAAAAAGAAAATTTAGCTGTTTTAGATAAAGTCCTCTACTAACCTAGATTCTAAACTAGAGTTTCTAAAAGGAAATTATTTTCTTTGGCAGGACTGCAGGAAAAAGCCAAACCATTTTGATGTTGACACAACTTCTGGTGAAATGCCA
>NW_011888837.1:2603599-2630127 GCF_000151845.1 Pteropus vampyrus
AATAGTGTCATTTATCTTTAAAACGTGACTAGTTTAAGAACCTTTTAAAGTTATTTCATTCAAATTATGTTTTTCAAAGAGAGGGATCGATGTTAGACATTTCTGAAAGTTTTCATACCATTGGGTGAGCCTCACTTGTTGGAAGGAAAATTTCCGATGGATTTGGTGTCATCTGAGCCTCGGAAACAGGGAATAATGAAGCAAAATGGTAAGAATTGCCCCACATTCTGTGGGTGGCTGAATGTCAAGTAGAGATACAGGAGGCTAGTGTCTGTAAATCTTCTAAAATTCCAATTGAAGCAATGGATGGAGCGTGGACAATATTCATGGCTCCAAAAGAGTGTTGGCTTCCTTCTCCAGATTTAAGATCTGAAATTTTGAAGTGAATGTGATGCTTTGTTTTCCACTTGTAACAAATCTTAGGAGTTGCCATATTTTGAATTAAGATATGAAAAAGCAGACAGATTCAGATATAGTATCTTACATACAGTAAAAATCATCTTTTTAAAGTGCAGTGTTTGATGAATTTTGACAAAGATATAGACCCATCTAGCCACTAAAGATAGTGAGCACCTTTTCACTATCATTCACTTTCATATCACTTTCTTCTATAAAGTACTTATTCAAACTTCTTCCTTTTATTATAAAAAACTATTTATTAAAAGGTTTGTCTTATTATTATTGAGACGTATGAGTTGTTATATATTTTTATTATAAATCTTATCAGATATATGTATCACAAATATTTTCTTCCTGTTTGTGACTTAACTTTTCATTTTCTTAACAGTTAAAAAAGCAATAGATTTTTAATTTTGATGAAGTCAAATTTATTAATTTTTTCACTTATGATAGTAATCTCACTATCTTGTCTAGAAAAAAGTTTGCTTACCCCAAGATCACAAAACTCTTCTGTGTTTTCTTCCAGAAATTTGATAATTTTAGTTTTTATATTTAGGTATATGATACATTTTAAGTTAATTTTTGTGTTTGGTGTAAAGCAAAGATCGAGATTCATTTTATTTTATGTAGTTATTCGGTTGTTCCAGTAGCATTTATTAAAAAGACTATCTTTCCCCCATGGAACTATCTTGGCACCTTTGCAGAAAATCAGTTGGCCATATATGTGTGTTTTAAAGGTTTTGGTTAAGAATTCAGGCCCTGGATTAGACTCTGAGTTTAAAAAAAGTCATTACATGACACAGTGGAGGATCCTGTCCCAATCCTATAGGAGGCGACCTTGAGCAAGTTACTTAACTATGGCATGTTCTATCTTATTAATTTTATTCCAGGCAGAAATAAGAGGAAGAACTAAAGTCAGGATACCCTTAGTGATATGACTTGCCTGAGGTTACATTTTTGGCAGAGTTGGGATTTGAGAGCGCCAAATCCTAACCACTAGACACCGGGGAAGGTGAACTGGGTTCTGAAACCAAATCATTAGACTTTTTATTCATAACTTATTGGACTTTAGTCCATTGATTTTCTTGTTTCTTTCCAGCTTTATTGAGATATAATTTCTATATAGCACTATGTGCATTTAAGGTGTAAAAAGTGTTGATTTAATACATTTATAAATTTATATTTCACAAAATGATCACACCATAGCATTAGCTAATACCTCCATTGTGTCATGTAATGACTTTTTTTTGTGTGGTGAGAAAATTTAAGATATATTCTCTTAACCCTTTTCAAAATATAATACAGTATTCTGGAATTTTCACTTTGAATTTTACAAAGGACTTCTTTCTATGAAATTAAAATGCTGAGTTGTCATATTCTCCCTGATAATAAATTTCACATAACTTGTAATATGAGTGTGTATGGTATAAAATAAAATTATACTAGAAGCAAATTTTATTTGGCAAAGTAGTTAAGAGGCCATAGTATAAAGTGTGTTTCATTTGAAGTATCCACTTCTTTTTTCTTTGAAATATACAAATCCAAATATTTAAACATCAGGTCAAACATTTTGAAAACTTCCCTCTTTCAAAGATAAAGTATGGTATAAGAAAACCTTGCTTCCCTTAACAAAACAAAATACAGAACCTCTGTAGCCAGATGTGAGGGATGAAAGTGTGAAGAGGTTATCTAGTTCTAAGTACCCGACTCTTGTCTTCCTGACTTTCTCTGTATTGGATCCTTCTCATCATGACTCCCACTGTTACTATGCTGCTCCATGGGTTCATGGAACTGCTTTTTATGTTAGATCCACAAATGGCAAAACCTCTTGCTTTGGATGTTCTTAAAAATAATTGAGACCTAATGAAACATTCTTAAAAGTTATCAGATAAAAAGAAGAGAAAGATACACCTAAAAAATAATGTTCAGAAACACTTTAGTTCACAAAGTCTTATATTAGTCTGTAGACATCTTGCTTGAATCTTACTTCCTACAATAAGGTCTACTTCTAAATGAAGGCTAGCTTTCACTTGTTACCTGATGTCTAGGAGTTCTTTTTGAGGCACTTTGACTTTACATAGTTAAAACCAAAAAGATAGATTTCCAGTCAGTAAATTTAAAAAAATTATTTCTCACTCAGTTATGGTTCTCTGTATGAGAAACAGGTAGACTGGGTTTAATAGCATAAACAAGAAATACAACATTTAAGACATATATCTGTGTTGCCATACATATTTTAATTTACCATGAAGATGATGGGCATTATAACTCATACTGATTTGGATAACTCATCCTTTTTCTAAAAATGTTCTAAAAATTTTCTAAAAATTTTGACAAGTCTACAACTAATTAACTTATAACATCACAAGACATTTTACCTGCTTAATGGTTGAAAGTTTCTTTTCTGACACCAAAATGACCTTTAATTCACAACATTTTCAACTGGACACTAGGGGACAAATGTATACATTTTCTTTATATCTAGAATATTGATATTCACACACCATTTTCTCTGACCTGCATGCATTTTTGTTCTTATTTCCTATGACTAGTAAATTCTTATTAAGCTATGATTAAAAACATGGAGAGAAACATTATATACAGATACCATGTGTTCTCCAATTTATTTTCAGACCATTAATATTTTTTCTACCTAATCCAAGGTAATTATCTAAGATAATTAATAGAGAACATCAAAAGTTACCTTCAATAAATATAAACAGTGAAACAGTTAAATGGACCTCTTTTGTAAGATTATTGTACCCAATCCACATTTTTGTAAGATGACCTGTATTTAAGTACAAAAACAGACTATTTCTTTCTTATAAATTCCAACAGGTCACAATTCTTTCCGTGCAGATTTCAGTGCATAACCTGTCAGTAGCATGTTGGAATATAGGGGATAATCAGAGCCAGCCATCTGTTTTTGGATCTTATAAAATTTTTATCAGAATAAACAGCAAAATTTTAAAATATTAAACAGTAAACCTATAGCAATGGAGGAAAAAAGACCAATTATTTCACTCTTATTGAATACCTACTGTGGGCCAACTCTACACAATAGTGCTTAGTTTTTTGTGTGTACTTTCTCATGTAATATTCGTAATGTTATTTGTGTTATTTCAAGGTCATTGTACCAGTCTAGGAAACTTGAGTGCAAAAACATTTTCCACTATATTTTTACTTAATTGTCCAATTCCATGTGTAGTGGCTTTGGTAACCAACTATATCAACTAGAGTACAGTCTTATGTATTGTTCTTTTTCTTTAAAATTCTTATAGACACCAATTATTTCCAAAGCTACTTAGGTCAGCAACTTTTTTCCTTAGCTCCTTCAGAGAGGTTGTTTCATATATTTGTATAACAGTTAGATTGTTTTGTTACATTCTGTATTCCATACTGGGATCTCCCAATCCCCTAAATTTTTTTAGTGCATACCTTAAAGTTCACTCTTTGTACTATAAAATTCTATGGGATTCAATAAATACATAATGTAAAGTATATACCATTAAAATGTCCTATATGAAAGTTTCAACACCTGAAAACATTCCTTGTGTTTTATCTGTTGAAATCACTTCTCCTCACCACCCCAGCCCCCGACTCCCCCCAATCTTTGGCAACCACTGATCATTTTACTGTCTCTATGGTTTTGCCTTTTCTTCAATGTCGCACAAATAAAATAATACAGTAACCTTTTCAGACTGGCTTCTGTCACTGAGCAACATTCATATAAAATCCTTCCATGTCTTTGCCTGGTTCAATAGCTAATTTTTTTTTTTTTAATCACAAAGTAGTATTGCATTGTATGGCTACACCACTTTGTTTATATGTTCACCTATTAAAGCCATCTTGGTTGCTTCCTGTTTGGGCAGTTATAAATAAAGCCACTATAAACATTCTTGTGCAAGTTTTTCTGTAGACATAGTTTTCAAATGAGTAAATACTTCAGAGCATGATTGCTGGATAGTATGGTAAGACTATGTTTAGCTTTGTAAGAAAACACTAAACTATAATCCAAAGTGCCGATACCATTTTGTAGTCTCCAGCAATGAACAAGAATTCCTATTATTTCATATCCTTGCCAGCATTAGTGTTTTGTGTTTTAGCCATTCTAATAGATGTATAGTGGTATCTTATTGTTTTAATTTGTGATTCCCTAATGACAAATTATATTAAGCATCTTTTCTTAATAGTTATTTGCCATCCGTATATCTTCTATAGTAAAATGTCTTTTCAGATTTTTTGCCCATTTTTTTAATTGGGTTGCTTGTCTTCTTATTGATGAGTTTTATGGGTTCTTTATATATTTTGAATACAAGTCTTTTATAAGATATGCAATCCCTCAATACGTTTTAATTCAAATACAACAATAATATATCAGGCAACTACAATTTAGAAATTGATGGTGCAGTTTACTTAGAATATAGAGGTGAAATCTGATTCTTTTTTATAAAGAGCTTATAAAAAAAGGACATGAGAGAAATGGGATAAAATAAAATATCTCTTCAATTTAAAATATGCAACCACCACATAAATGATGTAGCCAACAAATGGTACTAAAGTTCACAGGAAAACAAGAGAGCTGGAGGGAGCTTCATAACATAATGTCAGAGCTTCCAAGAGAGTAGAATAAAAAAATAATTAGTTAGCAGGTTATAGAGCTGAGGAAGAGTAATGGTTAAATGATCCTACTTCATAGGTTGAGGGAAGAGAAAGTAGAAGCTTGTTCGCTGTGGTCAGAAAAAATTGGGACTTTACAGTTTAAATGGTTTTCTAAGTGAATGATGAATAAATGTGTCACTTGGAAAGTACAAACATAAATTAGTCACAAAATAATTGTACCATAGACTTTAACTTAGTATAATGATCCTGGTATACCTGAGAAAACACGATGAAGACACAAAACAGTATAGTTGAAGTTTCAAAGCTTCTAACTCTGAGTAGCCTAAGTACCATCATAGCACTGGCACTGCAAAGTTTTTGTTAGAAAAATTGTTGCAATTTCAGGCTCTGACTGGGAAGTACCTCTTTTCTCCCTCAAATTCCCCATCTACTCTCTTATGCTTGAAATTCTTCTGTGGAAATAACTGCCTTTCATTCTTCATTAGACACTTTGATTAAAATGCCAAAAATTTGGCTCTATCAGACACAGAATTTTACAGTAAGATATGCATGACTCAGGCCAAATCTTTTATCTGAAGAAAAACATTTTGATTATGGGAAAATTCTAGGAGGAAAATGGAGAGATCTAGAGAAGGTAGATGAGTGATGAGGAAGACAAATCACCCTCCCTCCCTGCTGGATCAAGGACCAGCCTTGGCTGCTCACGTCTGTCTGTGACCACTATACCTGGTTGCACTGTAGTGCCCCAGGGATTCACCCTAAGGACATATCATCAGTTCTCTCTTGACGTATCTAGTGTCAGAAGCAAAATTATCAGCATTTTAAAAAGCAAATATACTTTACCCATTCATTGCCCGGGGTGAATAAGAAGTTAAGCTGATAGAATACACAGATGTGGCTTTGCATTATATTTTATATTGTCTAAACTTAGAGGAAATAGATTTATTAAGTAATGATGCCTCTCTTTATGGTAATTCCCAGAATAGAGTTCTGGAAACTCTTATTCTTAAAAGAAGTAATTTCATTTGCTCTCTATCTATGATTACTCAAGTAATTTCATTTGCTCTCTATCTATGATTACTCAATAGGGACGAACAACCGATATTCCTAAAAATTCATTTCTGGTGCTTTTGACTATCTCACCTCTTCCATTGCCATTAAGGTAGAGAATTTTGTTTTTATAGGAACATAGAGGAAGAGGACATCTTCTGTGGAAATCACCAGGAATTTTATATACTGCTTATTCATCTGTGTTTTTAAAGAAAACACCAAAGAGTATGTTTTTTCTTTATAGTTAAGACAGTTTTGTTACATAATTAAGATGGCAAAATAACTATGAGAAACTGAGGAAAACTATGAGGAGTGAGCCAGACAGTTGGAAAAGATTTTTAGGTCCGAGGACACCTGTCTTGCTATAGAAACTCCCATTTTTGTGTTTTTTTTTTTTTAATTTTTTTTGCCACTTTCGGTTTTTTTTTTTTTTCCAAAAAGGCCCGGAATTTTTTTTTTTTTTAGACAAAGTTTACAAAAATATGTATTTTCACAATTTTGAGGCCATTCCTCTGGGAATTCCTCTGGGGAACCTATCAATTCAATACATGAAAGAGTCAGCTCTACTATACTCTGTCCGAAAGAGGTAGTAAAAATCTTCATTAGAATTCCCAGCCCCTACTACATTTAATTTAATATTAGCTATGCCTGTGGCTTGAATACATCTTTTGTGTTTTTGAGAATGGATCCTGAAAATGGAGGTTGTAGAGGTGGTTTTTGCAGCTAAAATACAGTGATAGTTACCATCACTGCCAACAATAACTGAGAGTCATACCTCTGTTGATGAATTCTTAAAGTCCCGGAAGAAACTCCCAAATTTGCAAGAAAGTTAGGCAAACTTCAGTACAGATGCAAGGCTAGGAAGTACGAAGACTGTTTATAGAAACTGTCACAAATACAGTGAGAACATCTCATTTTTTCAATGAGAAATAAGTAGGTTCCAAAGCCTCTAGGCTCCTGAACCATGCACATCAAGCACAGGGGTCGATTTTATCTATGGAGGCGATCAATAATTATCCTGGTTATGCAATTTTCAGATTGCTTCTACCGCTCTCCCTAGCTTTGAATATTTTCTCTACTTGTTATTGATTCATCACATCTTTATCCTGTGTCTGGAAAGTGATGAAAAATTAAGGGGCATACCTCATTAGCATAAGTTGATTTGTCAAGTAGCCCACAAAGTGACCCCAACCCATCTTCTTCCAGTGTGTATTTATGGGATCCTTCAGTAACAAGCCACTTCCATAGGCTAGGTGTACAGTTTTAGTCAACCTTCTAAGAGGGCCCTGTTCCTCTTCAGCTGGTCCACTGCTCAACTGAGTTTTCGTTTCGGTTAGGCCAAATAAACGGGAACTGAGAACTGAATACTTTTTCTCTAGCTCTTTTTGTCCTTTTGTACACACAAAAATGGCTTCATTTCTAGCAGCTGAAAATAGCCCTTCTTGATCTTCCCTATTCCAATCTAGGTACTTAGATGTCTTTGTTAATTTATAGTGTTAAGAGAAAAAAATCTAAAATTTGGAAATAAGATTACTGCATAACTTTTCAAAGCCATATGAGAATATCATCTGACAAGCCTCTGGAAATTAAATTTCTTCGTCTAGGGAATGCAGTTTTTCTTTATTTTTGCATTTTTTATTGAGGTATAATTAGTTTAATACGGACATATTAGTTTCAGGTGTACAGCTTAATGATGGAGATTACAAATTACATAACAAGGGATGTAATTTTGTTTGATTTTCTATTTATTACCAATTATGTCTAGCCTTTATAAAGTTAGATGTTAGCTTCCAGAGAATTGATAAGTGAAAATTATTTTTGACAATAAATAATGCAAATTATTTCTGTTCAATAGAAAAAAAATAACATCAACTGTTACAATTTTATTAGCCAGGGACACTATTCAATTTTTTATCTAGCTTTGCAATTTAGTCCCAGAATTCCTTTTTCCCACCGATTACATATATCTCTCCTTCCTTTGATCCAGCATTTATCATCCTTCTAGTTCCCATAATAATGAGCTAAACAACTCATTTGGCACTATCTCAGTTTATATCTGAGTCGTAATTTTAAATTATTTTAAAGTGTATTTTGATTATAATAATGTGTCTATAACTTGAGTTATTTATTGTTTCTGTGAATTTAAGATCTCTTTCCTCTGACTATTCTCTTGAAGTTTTTATTCCCTCCTCTCTGAGGTTAAATATTCTCCCTCTTCCTAGGCATACCTTTGATCTCGAGTTTAAAACTTGAGATCTAAAATTTATTTAAAAACTAAAATATTGTGTAACCTCTAAGAAAAGGGGTAAAAGGTGGGAATTGAATGAGATGTCCTACTTCAACACTGGGAGGGAAAATTCCTTGACAAGATCAAGATTTCATCACTGTAAAAATTACAACACGATTTATATCCTAGTCGTCATTTACAAAGCAATTAGAATGTACTTGGGATGACAAGTTATATACATGAAACTTTTAACAAAACTACATAGTATTGGAAACAGCATTTAAATCCTAAATGATACAGATATAATTTAAGAAAAACCTAGTGTATGAGAAGGTACTGTGTGCCATAGAGGCAACAAGTGAATTAGAAGTTCAAGAAGGAATCAGTCATTAGGAGAGCCTTAATTAAGGGGTATATTGAGTGCCCAGATGCAGTCATTAATTGGAATTTGTGCTGGGTATTTTAAAGTCAGTATGATATAGTTAAAGAACTGGAGAAGGTTGTGAATGACCATGGCACACATCAGTAAGGATAAATGGAGGCATTTAAGAATCTAAATGATCTGATTTTAAATAAGCCCTAGTAAATGGCTTTGTCTTTAGAGGGAACCTGTACCAATCTAACATGTATTCCTTTACAACTTTCATGTACTAGGGCTTCATATTTGAAGGTTTTGTTTTCATTTTTATTTATTTAGTTGTTTTTATTGTTGTTTTATTTTTAAAATTTCAGCATAACTCCCTATTATGTGTCAGGCATTTGCTAGATACTAGGAAAATATAAATATACATAAATATAAAAATATCAATGTATAACATACATTTCCTGTTTTCAAGAAACTTGCATTTTGTAAGAAAAAATAGATTTTCCTCATCAGAATTAAGAAAGGAATGTATGATATAATTATAGAAAAGCCAAGTAGTAAATAACCTTGAAAAGTGGCCTGTTTTAAGAATGTTATTTTTGAAGAATATCATTAAATGATATAAAATCATGGGGGATGGGGGAAGGTCAGCGAAGGTAAAAGGAGTTAAATATATGGTGACAAAAGGAGACTAAACTTTGGGTGACAAGCACACAATGCAATAAACAGATGATGTACTATATAACTGCACACTTGAAACATATAATTTTATTAATAAATGTCACCCCAATAAATTTAATACTAATTTAAAAATGCAAAAAAAAAAAATCATAACCATGGCCCTTTCACCAGTTTTCTCTTTTATCCTTCATGAATGTGGGATTCACTCAGTACAGTCTAAAAATTAATTCATCTCATAAAAACTTATTGAGATTTATTATTTATCAGATATTCTGCTTCAAATGATAGATGATGTTCATATGTATAAGACATACTAATGGATATACGGAAGGTTGCCTATGAGTTTCAATACTTTAGCTATCAATTCTCCTATTTCCTTCTCAGTTAAGGTGGTGGACTAGAATGAAAATGAGTGAGTTAATTTTTTAATAAAACTATCACCTTGAGACCTATTAGTAATTTAACATTTTATTTTTAAAATTTAAAATATAGATGTTGTTTCTATTGGTAACAAATTACTTTCTTACATCTTACCACAGATCACGATTCATAGAATGCCCTAATAGTGTGGTAGAAAACTGTTTAATCTTGTGGGTTTCAATACAGTTTTTAAACGGAGAGTAATATGATCATAATCAAATTTTTTAAAATTTAACTGGTGGTGATAGTGGTCGGCTATATTCAAGGGAGGAGAGATTGATTGTGAGATAATTACATAAGAAAACTGCAGAAATTTTTAGGTGAGTAATGATGGAATCCTGAACAGGAGCTGTAGTGGAGCTGTAAAGGAGAGGAAATTTGAAATACATTTGGCCCCTGTTTCTTTGAGAGGTTAATAAAAAATAAATGAGGAGTACTGAAAAGAGGCATTTTCAAGGCTATTGGTAAGGTTAGCTATAAAAAATTTAAAAATTTTTCTATGAATCCTTTTTTATTGCAGTAAATTTGACATAATATTATATTAGAGTCAGATGTACAACATAATGATTCAATATTTGTACACACTGCAAAATGATCACTACAATAAGTCCAATTAATATCCACCACCATATATTGTTACAAATTTTTTTCTTGTGATGAGAACCTCCAAGATTCATTCTCCTAGATACTTTTAAATATTCATTTATTTATACGTTATAATATGTATTACTCATTTTATAACTGGAATTTTATACCTTTTGACCCCCTTTACACATTTTACACCCCCTCTTACTTCAGACAAGCACCAGTCTGTTCTCCATAATGATAATCAATGATGCTGAGCATCTTTTCATGTCCTCATTTGTCTTATGTATCTCTTCTTTGGAAAAATGTCTATTTAGATCCTCTTCCCATTTTTTAATTGGATTGTTGCCATAGCAATTTTAATAAAGCAGGAAACCATATTGTCATAAAATTATGAGTAAATTGAAGAGACATTAATAGAGGGAAAAAAACCTGTTGAGGAACCCGGTTAAAAAAGAAGGAAGAAGATTGGATGGTGACCTAAAGGGGTGCTAGATGCATTTTTGTAAAGATTGATAACTTTGAACAAGTCTGTGGGAGAGAAATAGAAAGAGTAAGCAAATAGGAGAAATAAGATAATCGATGAAATAAAGTCTCAGAGAAATTAAGAACAGGATCTAAACTAATAATTACCAGCATGAATGGTAGCTCAGACGCCAAAGCTCTGTTCTGAGAAAAATAAAGTAAGAGTGGGGGCTGGTGTAGTTGGATATAAAGATGAGGAAAGGACAGTTAACTTTATGTTCTCTGGAGGAAGAAATGAAGATCACTTGCTGAAAATGAGAGGAAAAGGGTACTGTAGGTGGGGTATTTAACAGTTGCTCTTCCATTTGGTTCATTTTCCTTCTGGTAGCTATATCCTCTGAAAAACCACCTCATTCTCTATTCTCAGTCTATGTACTTTTTGAAAAGTTTAATTTACTGTAGGCATGTGACTCAGGTCTAGTCAATCAGAATTTCAGATCTTCCCTATACAAAATGATTGGGGGACTGATTTGAACTTTAATGGAACAAAATGATATATATTTTTTCTTTTTTTCAATTTCATTTATGGTGGTTAGGTATACAGAATTTTTTTTCAAGTTTATTGGGGTAACGTTGGTTAATACGATTATATAATTTTCAGGTATACATTATAATTCGACATCTATATATTCTATTGTGTGTTTACCACCCAAAGTCCAGTTTCCTTCAGCTACCATATATTTGATCTCCTTTAACAAAAAGATAATTTTGCTGAGAAATTTACTAGATGGACTTAAGAGCATAGAGAGTCTGAGATCACCAGCAACCATCTTGCAACTACCTGAAACCTGAGAACGGAGTCGGTGCCAAGAAAGTGGAGTCAAAGAAACAGGCCTTGGTGACTGACAACAATTGGGACCTAGATTCGGCTAAACTTAAACTAGTTTAAAACTGAAACATTCAGTTAAATTGCCAGTTAATTCCTTTTTTTTTTTAAGGAAAGTAGTTTAGGTTGAGGTTTCTGACACTTGAAATGGAAAACTTGAAATGATTATATGAGCTAATTGCGCAATGACAGAGTAGGAAAGTGATTATAAGAATGAGTAAAAGAGCTGTAAGGGGAAAAAAAAGTATTTCCAAGAAGAAATTAGTCCTGACGTCATCTCTAGATTTTTCATTAATTTCCAGAAGGAAAAAAATAAGATCACCCTACTATAGTTCTCACGAAGGCTTGGGTTTCTAAAGCTCATCTCAAGAAATAATTCAGCCGACAGTAATATCAGATTGCCTGACCTTACAATTTCACTTGACATTTGTAAATGAAAGTGTTTATTTAAATGTTATTAAAAATAAACATTATGGGAAACATTGTTTTTCAATATGAGGTCAATGAGCCCACAGAATTTGCACTGGCAAAGCTAGTCTGGCTACACTACAAAATGTGATGCTGCAAGCTTGCCCTACCCCTAATATAAATTTCCACATCTGTTTTTTATTTTCTCCCTCTTTCCCACAAATATACTTTGAGTGCTTAGTTAGATAAAATCTGGTCATTTGATCAGGACTATGGATAAAATGGAAGGCAAGCAGAAGACACTGTCCTTTGCCCTCATGAGACTTACAATCTAATGAGAAAGTCAGTCAATAAGCTAGTAATTACACACATACACAATATTTCAACTGTAAAAGTATTACAAAAAGAGCGTACCTTATTAGAGCACACAAAAACAAAAGTTTATAAGATAATACTTAATTATGTGCAACCCACTCTGATATTTTTCTATTCCATTGTATTCTATTTCCTTTTCTTTAAAAAGATGCAAGTCATAACTTCCTAAATTTATTTCATAATCTACATTTCATAGAGGAATTTAGCTTAGTCAGAAAAATCAGAGAAGCCTTCCCCTAAGGAAATGATGATTGAGCCAAGGTCGAAACATGAGTAAGAGTTAATTAGGTGAAACAAGGGAGGAAAAAGTCATCAGAGGATACCACAAGTGCAAAACCTAGGACAAGAGGAAGTAGATGTTTTTTAGGGACTGAAGGAAGGAGAGTGATGACTGCTGTGTTGACAGCAATGAAGATGCCTGGTCTCTGAAGAGAAAAAGACAGATGGCCAACACCAGACATGCCCTTACAGGTCATGTTAAGAATTGTTGCCTTTGAGAACAATAAGATGGCATTGAAGATTTATTTTCTGAAAAGATTATGTGAGTTAATTGTGTAAAAATAAAGGTAAGGATAGATGTGGGTAGAACATTTACGATAAGGGAAAACCAAATCTTGGATCTGAATAGATGGTAGTAGATGAGGAGAGAAATATCTTCTCAACATTAAAAATTAATTCCTTATTATAACACAAATAAAATAGCTTGTAATACAGATTCACAAACACATTTCAGTTTTTATGTAATGACTCATCTAGGGAAGCTGATTGACAAGATAGATTCCTGGGCTCTGTTCTCAAAGATTTCAATTTGATGAGTCTATAAGCTCTGATATGTGTATTTTAAAGTCCTGTGTAGAGTCTGGTGTGCAACTAGGATAAGGAATTATTAAGAGAGTGCTTTTCTTTATTCTATACTCACTTCCATGAGTGCCCTAATCCAATTCTTTGTAAATACAAGCCATATGATAATCACACAAATTTATCTAATTCAAGCCCAAACCTCTCTGCTGAACTACATATTCCTATATTCAACTGTTTAATACTTTGTATATTTACTTGGATGATTAATAGGAATCTCTAATATTAAAATGACCAAAATAAAACTTTAAATCTCAAGCTATTCCCTATCGAATCTTGAATTTCCCTAACTCAGTGATACCTACTTCATGCTTCCACTTGTTCAGGCTAATCTCAGAGCCACCCTAATACCTCACGTATGTCATGCCTCACATTCAATTCACCAGCAAGTCCTGTCAGCTCCATTTTTCAAAAACACCCCCAACTCAACAACTTCTCACCAACTCCAAAGGTCCCAATACAAATGAAAGCATCATCGTTTTATACCTGAACTATTGTAAAAGCCTTTACACTGGTCTCTTTTTATCTTTCTTTGCCTGCTTATGTTCTAAATTTCACATAGAGCATGGTGAACTTTTAAAAAGCAAGAGAAATCATCTTGCCAAATGACTTTGTAATTCACCTAGAGGACATCCTAAATTCTCATTATATACTACAAGTGCAAAAGCTTCAATCTTACCGCCTCTGGCTACTTCTTACTAATTATGCTCAGATACATTATTTTTTAAATATATCAAGTGAACTCCTATCTTGGGATATTTGGACCTGCTGTTCTCTCTGCCTGGAATATTTTTCTTTCCCAAAGCCTATAAAGTTTGTCCTTTACTTCTTTCAGATTTTTACTCAAATATCATTGTATTAGAGTTCTTAAATCACTCTATATAATATACACAGACACACCATACATGCACACATCTTTTTTTTTTCTTGCTTATTTGTCAACTGTAATTCTTTATAGAATGACCTTGAGAGAGAAACTTTGTTTGGTTTTTTGCTGTACTGGGGAAATTGCTCAGGAGAAGCTCAATAAATATTTGATGAATGAATAAATGAATGAATGGCATAGAGAGAGAAGAGATGGTGAAACAAACAAAGAGAAATGAATGGGGATGGGCAGCAAGAGCATGTAAAGTACACAATGGCATCTCTGAGGCACCTAGCCTGTCAGTGGAAAAAGTCAAATCCCATCCTTCTAGGCAGGTAAAGTTGTGTGAACGCAAATAGGACTTTGGGAGAGGCAAGGAGGCCTATTAGGCAGTAATTACCTATATTGGCTCTGCTGTCAGGCAGGCTGGTTTTAAACCCTAGTTCCACCACATTCCTGTCTAATATTAGCCACGCCACTCAACCTCTCTAAACCTCTATACACTTATTCAAAAATTATCTAAAACAGTTTATTTTGTTGGGAGAATTAAATGAAGATAATTTATACAATGTACTTGGCACAAAGTAGTTGTCATCAAATATTAGCTGTCGTTTATTATTATATGGTAAAGTGAGGTTGGCTAGAGGTGAAATGATGAAAGAAAGAGAAAAGAATAGGATTGGAAGAGCTAAAACATTGGGCTTACTTTGCAGCAAATATTTGGATAAGTAAGGTCTTTCTCACCTGCTAAAATGCTTGGCTAGAGAAAGAGGTAAATAGAATGCCAATAGTCACAATCTTTCTAGTGTTGACCTAGTTAGATCTTTAGATTTCATGAATAAAGGTAAAGCATAATCAGATTAGATGCCAGATGAAAAGAGGAAGGCGATTAAGTAAAAAAAAAAACAAAAACAAAAACAAAAACAAAAAAAGCACACATGATTCAGCAGAGGACTTAGTGCATCATGTTACACCATATCCTGTTATTTTTTAGGCCACTACCATCATCATGTGTTCTAGCGACATAGGAGGATAGTTAAGACTAACTTTACTCAACATTAGCAACCATTTCCAGAGGCAACTAACTCCTGCTTTAGTCAACATACCCATCAAATGATGAAAAAAATAAAGCGAGAAATTTCTTTATAATCTGAGAATTTGGAAAATATGTGAATTTCAGCATCATATAGATATAGAATTATATTTTTATATTTAATTACAATAATAAAATAAAGAGTTCAAAAATGCTTAAGAAGATGTTTTCACATTTTACTCTGTGATTTCTATTTTCTCCCCATTTCCCCCAAATACATACCTTTAGCGGGTCGGTAAATCTCCTAAATATTATCTCACATTCAAGCGTACTATTTAAGATTTCTATGACTCATGAGCTTGCTTGAGTAGATTTGGATTCAATTCACAATTTCAGTATTTACCAAAACATTAAATAATAGTCACAAGTATCAACATGATTAAGGAAACCAGGTTGGCAACACCTCTCTCAGAAATGACAGATCTCAGAAACGGAACTGCGTAGTTGGGTATTAATATTGTTTTTATTGGAGATCTCCAATTTGGCACTCCAATATCTCTTACTGCCAAATCAACACACAGCTCATTCTTACCTGTCATTAAGTACCAGGGATTTTGCATAAGTCCTGATTTTGGATGAGTTGACCAGTAACAAATGAATCTTTAAGTCAGACATTAAAGCAGAAAAGTTTCATTTTGAACATGAAACAAATGTTTCAATGTAGAATTCAAACTTTATTCTTTTTCCTTTTTTCCTTCCTTCCTTCCTTCCTTCCTTCCTTCCTTCCTTCCTTCCTTCCTTCCTTCCTTCCTTCCTTCCTTCCTTCCTTCCCTTCTCTCTCTCTCTCTCTCTCACTCTCTCTCTCTCTCTCTTTTAATGCCGATAGCACCTGGTCTTCCTAGGTGGTCTCCCATCCAAGTACTAACCAGGCCCAACCCTGCTTAGCTTCTGAGATCAGCCAAGATCAGGCATTTTCACGGTGGCATTGCCATAGACTTGTTGACCATTTTCTTTGCCATGCAAAAACTTTTTTAGTTTGATGTAGTCTCATTTGTTTATTTTTTCTTTTGTTTCCCTAGTCTAAGAAGACATATCCAAAAAATATTACTAAGAGTAATGTCAGAGAGTTTACTGCCCGTGTAGGAGTTTTGTAGTTTCCAGTCTTACATTGAAGCTTTTAATTTGTTTTGTATATAGTATAGGAAGTTTGTCTAGTTTCATTTTTTGGATGTATCTGTCCAGTTTTCCCACCACCATTTATTGAAAAATCTATCTTTATCCCATTGTATATTTTTGCCTCCTTCATCATAGATTATTTGGGATAGGCCTTAATGTTTATGACTAAATTTCTTATGTATTGAAATTGTGGTTGTAGTTATAGGACTACATCTTTCTCATAGGAGGTAAATTATCTTAGAGAAATATAGCAGAAGTAATTAGTTAAAAGAGAAAGGGACTGATGAAAATCTATTGACAAGATCCTGCTCTAGAGGTTGTTCAATGACCAAAGATTATCAATACCTCTAAGACTGTGGCCTTGCTATTAAAGACTAATGAATGGTTATTTGGAATATAAAGAAGATAGGAAAGGGAAAGAAAATGAGTGGAAAAAAGGGATATGTGTGTTAAATCCTTTAATATCCACCGCAATGTAGGGAAAAAAGAAACTTTGTATGTGCTGATGCTGAAAAAGTTATTTCTGAGAAGAGTTGAGAGAGAAGCAATAGAGCAGCTTCTGGCAGATTAAGTTTACTTAGAAAACGTGAGAGCAGATGCTAGCCATAGCTAAATGCTTCTGGGGTGAACTGAGAATGCTTAGTGACTACCCTCATCACCCTAACTTTCAGTTCCAGTAATTAGAATTTGTAAGAGCGAGGGAGGGAAGTAGTATTGGAGGCTTAAAATAAGGCAAAGGAGAAGACCACAAAGTCATTCCTGTGACCTCAGCTCATATCTTGGTTATAGGCACTGAAGTCATGACAACACATTGAAGTCATGTCTTCCACATTGAAAGCTTTGAGGGCTGTGGATAACCAGGATTTCTTCCCTAAGCAGTCTCCATATCCTCAGTCCTTCGAAGACAAAGATCCCAGTGGCATACTTGTGTCTCTGATACCACCATGAGGCAATTTAGTTACCCACCAGCAGAACCACTGTTGGAACTTAAATATGACCTCTCAGAACCAGTCAGAGAAAGACCATAGGGATAGATTTGGCAAAGAACTTTAGTCTCTTAATGAAATAAACTAGATCCTGAAGTAGTAAAGCCTATTCTCTAACTCATAAGCCTCAATCAGTTAGAGAATAAGCTGAGGGCAGAAGAAAGGATAATTTTAAGGGCCTTTTCTGATTATTATCTGCTCCTCCTATTTCTTAATATTATGAGAGAACAGCCTTACCCCCCTTATACAAATTCAGTCACCAATAAAGTCTGTGGAATAAACGTATTAATAAATTAATTAACAAAAATAGGCCTCTGTGGTTTCAGGCCTGGAACTTTTTCAATCTAGAGTACATTATGAAGAGGTTGAAATTCTCTGAAGAGATTGTAACGTTAATGGAACAGCTGGACATGAATGCTATATTGCACAGGGATCCAACATAAACTCTAATTGTAGTGACATGGACAGGGCTATTTTTATTATCTTTATGGTTCCGGTACATTATCACAAGAGTAGTCTAGCGAAATTGAATCTAGAAACTAAAGGTGGGAAGAAAAGAAAATAATCAATAATTCCTTTTTCTCTTGAGTGTCTTTTTAGAAGATCCCATGAATTGAATCCAAATAGCTTTTGATTGAGGAAAGTTTCATTACCTGCAGATAGAATATATTGAAGGGGAGTTCACAACTAGAGTTACTGTACTTTTAATATACGAAATGAATATTGGCTATTCCCAAGGTAAACAAGACATCAAAATGTTAAATTATTCATGGAAGTGTTAGAATAAATCTTGGATAATTGTTTTACTAGATATTAATAATCTAATTATAGATCTATAAAAACTATCTGTTATAGACTTGTTGGCTAACAGTTGACCAAAGAATTTTTATAGGACACTAAATCCAAATGCCTCACCAATTCATAAAAAATTCTGGGGAAAAAATGTGAATGCCTGTTGAATACGATACTCTTAATTGTCCATCTAAGGCTGTTCAAAAAGCTGGCCCCCATGACAGGCAAGATGAATTTTTTGGCTTGCTGCAAAATGAGTGTTTATAATTCATATGCTATTACCAGGTACAAACAGATACCTGGTAATAGCAGTGGGGTTTCTCATGCATTTAAATAGATGCCCCAGAAGGTGTTATTAGAAGCCCCAGATAGAGTCCAGCATTTAATGAAGAAGATGGTTTGTGATGAGACCCACCTAGAGGAAGCAGGGTAACTCCAGCATTGGGTAGTGGCAATGACACTATCTATACCTTATTTTAGCTGCAGCAGATCTCATGAAAATATCTACTGCCCAGCATTGCAAGTGTGTCAGTCATGCATATTGTGGTATCCATGACCACTGGGGGAAGCTTGCGTTGTCTGCTCCAGCTTAATTCTGCCCGATTTTGGATACTATTCTTGATGCGCATTTTCTGAGACTGGCTTTCTGGCCCTGCTGAAAGCTCTGTGGGTCTCCCAGTATCTTTTTAAATACATTTCTTTTGTGTTTAAATTGTTATTTGTAACTAATGAAATCATTGTCTTTAACAAGATATTAGGATCACATAAGAACCTACATAAGTTCTCTTGGATTATATCTCTGGAAAGGGCCAGTTTTGTGAAGTTTTTACATATAATGTAGAGCAGATTGTACCCCAGTAAGAGTGAATAGCAACAAGAAGTGTTAGCTGATGTCACTCCCTAGCCACATCCTACCAAGTACAGCACAAAGACTTTTTGGGGTAGCAGCAATGTGATAGAGTAAAAAGATCATGAGCCTTGCAATCAGGAACTTTACCATTTACAAGATGTGTAACGGGTTGTTTAACCTCTCTGGAACTTTTTCTTTCTTATATATATATACAAAGAACAGTAGAATTTGTTTTGTCAAGTTGTTATAAGAATGACAGGAAATCAGTCTGAAGTACTTAGCTGTGTGCTAAGTGAAAAGGTATCAGTAATGCAAAAAGAAGGAAAAGACTTGAACATAAGGACAAATGCTCAAAGATTGGAGACCACTTAATATTGCAGTCTTCATTGTTCTGGGCCATGATTTCTTTCTAGCTCTCTCACTAGGTGGATTCCATAAGTAATTTTCTGTGCTGATGTCTCTTGCTTAATAGCTGTAGTGCAAGCCACTTCCCTGAGTTCATACAGAACTTCCTCCACATTTCTATTTGGATATTTCACAGGAATTTACACTTTATTTGTCTAAAGAAGAACTCTTAATTCTACTACCATCTAAACATGTTCGTTCCTGTTTTTTATATCTCAATAAATGGCATCACCATACATTCAGTTGTTTCCATCAAACAACTGAGAATAATTCTTGAATTTTGCATTGCCTGCACCCAAACCATCAACAGGCCTTGAAGGTGCACCTACAAAATTTATTCATAATCTTCCAATATCTCTACACCTCTATTTATCCTAGTGTACCCATCATATTTCTCATCTAGATAAGGGGTTAACAAACTTTTTCTGTAAAGGACCAGATAGTAAATGTTTTTGCTTTGCAGGTTTTGTGGTTCCTGTTACAGTTATTCAATACTGCCATTGTAGCATGAGAACAGCCATAGATAACCATTATTGGCTGTGTTTCAATAAAACTTTATTTACAAAAACATGTGGCAGGCCCATAGATGATAGTTTGCTTACACTTTACTTAAACTGTTAACTGCCTTCCAACTTGTGTTTCTGTTTCCAAATTGTGTACTACTACAGCTCCATGCAGAAGTCAGAGGTGTTATTGAACAAAACAGATCATATCTTATTGCAACGTAAAATCCCTGAAAGGCTTTTTATTGCAAATAAAATAAAATATGAACTCTGTACCTTGGCCTAGAAATTTCTCTATGACCTGGCTCTTGTTTATCTATCCAACCTCACTTACACCACTCTCCCCCTTTCTAACTACAGATGGTCCACGACTTACAACTTTACAGTGGTACAAAAGTGATATATGTTCAATAGAAACCATACTTTGAATTTCGAATTTGATATTTTCCTGGGCTAGCAGTATGTGATTAAATAATCTCTTGTGATGCTGGGCAGTGGAAGTGGGCTGCAGCTCCCAACCAGGCATGTGATTACGAGGGTAAATAATAAATATCCTATTATGTTGTCAGCGTTTTTGGATATTGTATTTTATGTTTCACATCTCATTAGGTCTGCAAAATGCTCATCTTTGTCTCCTGTTTCTGGTAAGAAGAGGAGGAAGGCAATTACTCTTGAGATGAAACTCAAGATTATTGCCTAACAGTCAGCTAAACACAACAAGCTCTTTCCCGCTTCTGCCCTTATTGTTCTTACTGCTTAGAGCCCTCTTCTCTAGGCTCTTTGCACGGTTGTTTCATTTTTAAGTGGCTAGAAAATGTTATCTCTTCAATGACCATTATTCTAATGTAAACATTCTCAGCCCATGTGACTTTTCGTCAAGTTATGAAATTACTCTGCCTCCTTCATAGCATTTATCACAATTTCTATCTTGTTTCTTTGCCTGTTTTATTTTGACCCCTCTCACTAGATTATAAATTTATGGCCCTACGCATCACTGCATCTTGAGCTTCTAGCATAATGGAAACTGACAAAGCCAGGCACAAATATAAAAAAGTTTGGAGATGGGGAGACATAAATTGAGGAAATTTCTATGAGAGAGGGAGAGAGCACTTGAAAAGACCATACCAGAGAAACTTCCAACTATTGCTGAAGGGAACAGGAGAAAGAGCTGATCAAGAAAAAAATAAAAGTCTTTACATGGCATTGAGTCAGCAGAAAGAATTTGGAGAACATAAGATGTTGTAATCTGAATAACCATATGATTTTTAAAAATTTACTTGGCACATGCAGTAGCCATTATTAATGCCACCATTATTATTATTATAGATTTTTGAAAAAGTATTTTATTATAAAGCTCTATAAAGGTATATGTTAAAGGCTTGATGAAGGGAAGAAGTCAGAAAGTCAGAAGGGCCTTCTAAGCCCTAGTCATCCTGCCATTTTTTCATTATTATCATTTAGTGTTTTATAAGAGCATTTCTCAAACATAGTGTGCACAAAAATGTCTTGGGGAGCTTATTAAAACAGATTCCTAGCAACCCCTCATCCCCATTTCTGATTTAATAGTTCTGGAGAAGGGCCCAATAATTTTTTATGTATTCTTTCCATTGGGATATATTTCACATGCCATAAAATTCACCCTTTTAAAGAGTACAATTTGGCAGTTTTTAATACGTTCACAAAGTTGGGCAACCATCACTACTAATTCCAGTACATTTCAGCATTCCCAAAAGGAAATTCATACCCGTTAGCAGTTTCTCCTTATGTTTCCCTTTGCCTAGCCCCTGGAAAACAATAATCTTTCTGTCCCTATGGATTTGTCTATTCTGGACATTTTATATAAGTAGAATCATACAATATGTAGCTTTTTGTGTCTGGCTTCTTTCACTTAGCATAGTATTTTCCAAGTTAATCCATGTTGTAGTATAAATTGGCACTTTTTATGGCTGAATAATATTCCAATATTTAGATTTACATTACATTTTACTTAACCATCTGTAAATTGATAAACACTTGGATTGTTTCTACTTTTTTATTATTACAAATTATACTGCTATGACTATTCGTTGACAAGTTTTTGTGTGGTCATATATTTTTTATGATCTTGGTTATATATCTAAGAGTGGAACTGCTGGGTCATACAGTAACTGTATATTTAACATTTTGAGGAACTGCTAAACTCTTTTACAAAGCTGCTACACTGTTTGTATTCCTACCAGCAATGTATAAGGATTCCAAATTCTAGTCAGCCTTACAACACTCAATAGTGGGTGTAAAGTGGTATCTCATTGTGGTTTTTTATTTGTATTTTCTTAAAACAGTAATGAGGTTGAACATTTTTTCATGTGCTTATTGGCCTTTGTTTATGTTCTTTGAAGAAATGTATATTCTAAAACTCTGCCTATTTTTAAATTGGATTATTTGTCTTTTTATGATCGAGTTGTAAGAGTTATTTACATATTCTTAATATGAGGTGTTTATCATATATGTGATTTGCAAATATTTTCTTATGTGGATTGTCTTTTTACTTTCTTTATAATTACCTTAAAAGCACAAAAGTCTTTAATTTTGATAAAGTACAATTCATCTAATTTTTCTTTGGTTTTGGTTCTTTTAGTGTCATACCTAGGAAACCATTGCCTAATCCAAGGCCAAAAAGACTAAAACCTATGACATCTATGTTTTCTTTTAACAGTTACATAGTTTTAGCACTTATATTGAGGTCTTTGATTCATTTTAAGTTAATTTTTGTATATAATGTGAAGTAAAGTCATTCTTTTGCATGTGTATATGTAGTTGTTCACTACCATTTGTTGAAAAAACGGTTCTTTCCCTTGTTGAAAATCAATTGATCATAAATGTGTGGGTTTATTTCTGGATTCTTAATTCTATTGCATTGATCTGTTTGTCTATCCATTTGTCAGTAATACATAGCCTTGATTATTATGGCTTTGTAGTTTTAAAATCGGGAAGTGTGAATTCTCCAACTTTTTTTCCCCAAGATTGTTTTGGTTATTCTGTGTCTCTTGCATTTCCATGTGAATTTCAAGATTAGCTTGTCAGCTAGACAGAACATTTTTAAATTCCTTAAACCTCGGGAGCATAGTGGATGGATATTTATGTTTAGACTGTTAAAGTTTTAGTGCATACATGATAAAGGATTCTAGGTTGTTATTGACTGATCCTAAACAATTTCTTTAGTTTAAATACTAATTGCAATTTTGAGAGTCTAGAAATTTATTATATCAGGATGAAGTAGAATAAAAGTTTGCAGATTTTCTTTTAAATGTATTAGCTCATGACTCAACTTGCCAGAATTTCTTGCTCTGAGAAAAGCAACAACAAATACATCTTGGGAGAATATATCCACTATGAGAATATGTCAAGTTTAAACTGATAACAACTTCTTCTCTTGCCTTTATCAGAGACAAGCTAAGCACAGTTGGACAAAGTTATTTAGTAATCCCACTGATTGTTAACTTCAGAATGTACTCCAAGTCAGATGATGGCAAAAATATGCTGAAGAACTTTTTCAGTAAAAGAATGTTCTCAAAGAAATTCACAATATAAGAATTTGAAACAAAAAAAGACAGAGAAGGACTAGAGAAAAGCACTTGAGAAAGCTAAAAACTTAATCATTCTAGAAAAACTAAAATTTCAGATAGATAAAACACAACTAATTTCTCCCTGAAGTATTATTTTTTAATCTAACAATATTATTTTATAGTTTATTAATCCAGGAAGGGATAGAAGTCTAAAACTGGTAAGAATCCAGATTTGATTGGTTGATTGACTGATTGATTGTTCTAAAATGGTAGAAGACATCTAATGCAAATGTGAGACATATCCATTGAATATAAACCAGAGCGATTTAATTAGACCTTGTTAAATATGTCTGTACACTAAGTCAAAGTTGAAGGATTATTAGTCAGCTATTGTAATCTTGGGACAGGTTTATGCAATTGGATAATATTTTAAAATATTAACTAATGTGTTTGCTTCTAATCTCCTAACAGCAGCAGAGTCAGCAGATTCTACCTAACATTGACAATTGACACTCCTGTGTAGCCACATGAAACCTAACCTAAAACCTATCATCCATTTTCCATTCAAATGAGCACTATCAATCACCTTTGCTGAAAAATTATATACTTTCTCCTGGTTGCCACTATTGAATTTTACCCTTAGCATCATGCAGCATGTTATTTATTGAACATTAAGAAGTAATCATGACTACTTATTCATCTAAATTTTGCTCAGCCTCTTTCTAAAATATTTCAGGTAAACGATCCACTTTTCAAGGTCCTATCTATATATGATCTCCTCAAAATAGAAAGTGAAATCCTCAAAGGGTCAAAGAGTATAAAAAAGAAAACCTGAATATGTACAAATTGGAAGTAAATAGACACTAACTGAGATTCTCCCTTCCTCTCAAGCCAGAAGAGTGGTGACGCCACTATGAGCACAGATGTACCAACCTGTTATACTTGTAATGACCCTAATAATGCTACCACTGGCTTTGTTCCTTGTTTTTTATTTGTTTTTGAGATTTGGCTAAGAATTATGGCTACCTACAGGCATCTGATTTGGGGTGGAGATTCTAGATATTCCATTCAATATGTAGCTAAAGGAAGGAAGAAATTTCAAAAGCTAAAAATAGAAAGGAAGCATCCAAATTCTTCAATGCTACAACCCAAACTGATGCACTAATTAGTCATTTAATGTAGATCTAAGTGCAGTAAGACAGTCCTCAGTAAAACACAATATTTCTACCCTAGGTAGTTATAGGTTTTGAAGACTCCTGAACAGGCATGAAACAGTTGACTGTTTGGAAACTTAACTCTTCTTAGTCATGGCATGGTGAGGCATATTACCTATGCAGCACAATGTACAGAAGTAAAAAACGAAATGCGCCTATCTGTATGTATGATAAAAACTTCTTGCCAATGACAGAAGTAAAATTAACAAGCTTTAAAGCTAGGAAATGGGACATTCCTCCTAGAAGCTGGAGCACAGACTTGAGAGACAAAAACCCTACAGTGCACAAAAAAGAAATAGTTAATACTTAGGTGCATCCCCAGATAAATGAATGAAATTAACTTTCTGAACCCATAAAGTTACTCTGTAAGAAATTCCCTAAAGCATCATCTTATTTAACTTTACTAACACACAGTAATATTACCAATAATATTTACACTATTTAGCTTTTTACCCTTTATAAGAAGTTATCCAGGTCTTTCTTTCCTAGTTTTGTTGGAGCAACTGTGACTCAACTCACTTTTCTGCCAAAAACAGTAAAGAACTAAACAAAATTTATTAGGTAATGGCTTTCAGGAATAACACAATAGGCAGTAGAAAACCTTAATCATTGAGAAAAGAAGCATGATATCAGTCCCTCAACCATCCTGACATTCTGCCTTAGTGGATCTTTAACCTGCAAGGAGGAGGAACACAATTAGAGCTCAAGCAGAATGAATTCCTGAAAGAGCTGCAACTGGTGAGATGAAGTACTGGAGAAAATGGAGTACTACCTAGGGATTAATACAATTCCCTGGCCAAAGACTGGGCTATCCAGGTATGGAGAGAGACTCTGTGAGGCTTAGAAAATATGGCCTGTTGTGTAACTGGGAGCTGGATAGCGATACCAGAGGTCATATAGTGCTAGGAATGTTGCAGCACTAGCCTAGAAAGAGAAAACAGACCTTGCTGAATATCTCCAGTATTGAGGTGAGATGTAAAAAATCTATAATGTATGTCCTATAAGTAAAGGATATAACCAGGATTAAATTCAAAACCAAATTTAAAAATGTCTCATCCTGCAAGGACCAAAACAATCTACCAGTAATGTAATACTTTCCAGAACAAAAATCAATACCCTTTAAAAGAAAACAATATTATTTCAACTCCTGACAAGATTGCACATACGATGTTCTGCATATAATTAAATATCACTAGACATATGAAGAAGCAAGAAAATCTAACCTAAAATAAGAAAAAAAGAGGTCATTTAAATTAAACCCAGGTGAATCAGATGGCAGAATTAGCATACAAAGATTTTAGAGTACCTATTATTAATATTTTCAAACCTTTAAAGGATAATATAATCATAATGAGTGAAGAGGTAGGGCATGTTACTAAGAAAATGGCAACTATTAAAAATGAAAATTTTAGAACTGAAAGTGAAACATTAAAAAAATTACAGAATAAGAATGAGAAATAGAACATGGGCACAAAACACTAAAAATATAATTAGAAAACAAAAGTACTAGAGTGGCCTATTAATATTAGACAAAATAGACTTCAAGAGAAATTTTTTACATAGGAATGTCAGACCTAAAGAAGGATGTTTCACAATGATAAGGGTCAATTCATCATGAAAATGTAACAATCCTAAATATGCATATGCCTAATAACAGTCTTGGATTACGTGAGACAAAAGTGATTACAGGCAAATCTTCATAGTTAGAGATTTTTATAACACTTATTCAATAATCGATAGTAGACAAAAATATCACTTAATGTATAGGTGATTTGAACACTATCAATCAACTTAACCTGTGTGAACAAACAAGACAAT
>NW_011888837.1:2632522-2635405 GCF_000151845.1 Pteropus vampyrus
GGTGATAGCCGACAATCTAGTTTCATTCTTTTGCAGGTGGCTTTGCAGTTTTCCCAGCACCATTTATTTAAGAGGCTTTCCTTTTTCCACTGTATGTTTTGGCTTTTTTGTCAAAAATTGTTTGCCCATATAAATATGGGTTTACTTCTGGACTCTCAATTCTGTTCCACTGATCCTCGTGTCTGTTTTTTCTGCCAATATCAAGCCTTTTTAATTTTTTACTCTTAAAATTAAAATATTAAAATAAAAATCAATTAAAAATTAAAAAGTAACACTTTAAAATTTTTAAATAATATATTAAAATTGAAAGTTTAAATTTAAAAATTGAAAAGTAATTTAAAAATTTTTAAAATAAGCTTTATTTTTTGGAGCAATTTTAGGTTCATTGCAAAATTAAGGGGAAAGTACAGAGATTTTCTATGTATCCCCTGCCCCAACGTATGCATAGCCTCCCCCTTTAGCAATGTCTTTGACCAGACTGGTACATTTGTTACATTGGTAAAACTACATTTACACAACATTATCATCCAGAGCCCATTGTTTACATTAGGGTTCTCTCTTGGTGGCGCACATTCTATGTGTTTAAACAAATGTATAAAGACATGTATTCACCATTACAGTATTATGCAGAGTATTTTCACTACCCTAAAAATCCTCTATTTACCCCTCCACCTATCATCCCTCCCTGCCCACTCTGCCCTGGCAACCGCTGATCATTTTTACTGTCTCCATTTGCCTTTTCCAGAATGTCACATAGTTGAAATCGTAACAGTATGTAGCTTTCTCAGATTGGCTTCTATGACTTAGTAATATGAACTTAAGTTTTCTCTGTCTTTTTGTAAATTGATAGCTCATTTCTTTTTAGCACTGAATAATATCCTATTGTCTGAATGTACCGCAGTTTATTTATGCATTCACGCACCGAAGGACATCTTGGTTACTTCTAAGTTTTGGCAATTATAAATATAGCTGCTATAAGTAGTTTTTTGTGTAGACATAATTTTCAACTGTATGCTAACAGTACATTTAATTTTGTGAGAAATTGCATCTTCCAAGTGACTATACCTTTTTGCATGCCCAAGAGCAATGTATGAGAGTTTCGTTTGTTTCATATCCTTGGCAGCATTTAGTGTTGTCAGTGTTCTAGATTTTAGTCGTTCTAATAGGTGTGTAGTGATATCTCATTGTTGTTTTAATTTGCTTTTCCCTGATGACGTATGATGTGGAACATTTTTTCATACGCTTATTTGCCATCTGTACATCTTCTTTGGGGAGGTATCTGTTAAAGACTTCTTCCTATTTTCTAATCAGGTTATTTATGTTCTTATCACTGAGTTTTAAGAGTTCTTTGTATACTATGGAATAACAATTCTTTAACAGACATGTCTTTTGCAAATATTTTCTCCCAGTCTGTGGTTTGACTTTTCATTCTCATGGCAGTTTCTTTTGCAGAATAAAAATTTTAATTTTAATGAAGTCCTTCATGGATTGTAGTGCCTTTCCTTCATAAATTGATTTCATTTTCAAACCATCATAAAAAGCTAATTGGATATATTTCATATAAAACTTTCACAACTTTCATTTATTACAAAGAACAAATTTGTGCAAAAAATTGCATTGTGAAAGATATCAGCATTTTGTCTGTATCTAATACCTTAGTCACTACTATTTTTCTCTTTTCTATGACATAATCCTTAGTCATAGCATTCACCAGTCTGGTTTGCAAATTTAAACTAGGGGGAAATAAAAGCTGTCCCCAAGGAACATTTTGTTCC
Organism: Pteropus vampyrus; assembly: GCF_000151845.1. Taxonomy (NCBI): domain Eukaryota; kingdom Metazoa; phylum Chordata; class Mammalia; order Chiroptera; family Pteropodidae; genus Pteropus; species Pteropus vampyrus. Next base: position 2,634,298 of record NW_011888837.1, read on the forward strand.
AAAAGAAATGACTTCAAGTCTGATTTACCAATGCTGAATTTTTTCAAAACCAAAATGATTCAAAGCAAAGCACTTTGTTAAAGTGGTTAGATCAATTTACTCTCCAGGGGAAACCATGCTTTAAAACCTCAACTATAGTCATAGTTCAATGTCAGCCAAAATTTCTAGGATTTGGTGACTTTTAGACTGGCATTGCAACACTTCTTATATCATTGAGACCAATTTTACTAATTTTCAATTATTGTGAAAATAAAATTTCAAAAATGCATAAAAGTAGTTATTCAGTGGGATTCATAATCAGATTTATAAAAAATTCATGGCAAGAAACCAACTATAAAACTATGTTCTATTCCTATTTTTCTCTTTTGATCTTTGTTTTGTTAGTGTTGTTGTTTGTCTTAGTCTATTCAGGTTGCTCTAACAAAATATGACCAGGTGGCTTCTAAACAACAGAAATTTATTTTTCATAGTTCTGAACACTGGGAAGTCCAAGATCAAGGTGCTGGCAGATAGTGTCTGGCAAGAGCCCACTTCTTGGTTCATGGTGCCTTCTCATTTTGTCCTCACATGGTGGAAGGGGTGAGGGAGCTCTGTGGGGCCTCTTTTATAAGGGCACTAACACCATTCATGAAGGATCTGCCCTCGTGATTTAATCACCTCCCAAAAGACCTCACTTGCTAACACAATCAGTCACATTGGGGGTTAGAGTTTCAATACGTGAATTTGAGGGGAGACACAAATATTCAGACCATAATATTATTATTGTTTGTTGTGGGGTATGTGTGTGTTCAAGTGTATGTTTGATCTTTAAGTACACAAACATTGGCTTGGATATTTGTCAAATGTTGAGTCTGCTATTTGTTCAAGTAATAACAAGGGAGGTAAACAAAGGGTTTTAATTATCTAGATATCACATACATAGAGATACATCACAATTATTCCTATTAAAACAGCAATCGATGAGGTTCTAATAGATATTAAATGAGATTCAAGCTATTGTGAGTTCATGCAGAAGTGGATATTACCCTTAAAAATAGGTAGGAAGGTTAATGGTGATAAAAAAACAGTACAGTAAATGACCAGTGTTAAGCACAATATTAGAAGGCTA
>NW_011888837.1:2636420-2646396 GCF_000151845.1 Pteropus vampyrus
GCACCGATATTACAAAATTAACCCAAGAGTAACTGGCTTTTTCCTTTTTTGTGTGTGTGCATACAAGCAAGTAAGTCAATCCCCTGCTTAAACTCTTACTGATTTATGAACTCTTATACTGACATTCTTCATGTGCTTAACCTGATAATGATATGTCTACATCTTTAATTACTATAATCATGTAGCATATCTTAAAGGTAATATGAAGAGCAGTGGATACAAAGGAAAGTAGAAACCTAGAAAAATATTTGAAAAGACCAAGGTCATATTTTAACACATAATTAAAGGCTTCTCTGATTTATCGAAGGTGTCAATTTAGAATAATATTCTCTAACTATTAGCATTCAACACAGTATAACTTAATCATAATTTTCCCTGTCGTTTATCTTCACCAATCTCTAAGTCTCAGAAAATATGTAATTTGGTTGATACTTCAGTCGTATAAGTCTCTCTTTTAATATCAAATGTCCTGCTGGTTTCTGAACATTTTTTTCAATAGTTCAGATTCGCAAGACTGAAAATATTATTTGAACTGACCCTAAGAATAACCAAAAAACAATTTCCAATATAGGAGAAAGCCAATTTAAAAGAAAGGAATTTGGGACGTGTTCCATAGTGTAGCGGTTAGCTCGTCTGCTTTACACGCAGAAAGTCCTGGGTTTGAGCCCCAGTGGAGTCACGGTCCATGGTCTATGGCCATGCCACACTGAACAAGCCTGATGTCTGATTTCGGAAGCTTTAAGATCCATTTGTAATTTAAAGAACACTACAGAAGGAAAAGTTATCATTATCTGTCATCAAATGTTTATAGACTGTTTGAACTTGAAACTTTGAAGAGGTTACGTGAGAAATATGACATCCCCACTGACTTTAAACAGTTTATAGTTGACTTGAGGGAAACAAAAGCAAAATTAAATAATAATTAAACTCTGTTTCATGAGATAGTTATTACAAGTACATTCATGTCTGAAAATCCAAGGTAGAAGAAATACATTTCAATTGGCTTTGTCAGAATAAACCTTTCCAGAGAGGATGGTACTTTGCACTGGTCTTAAAGAGAGGAATTTAAAAAGCAGGTGACAATTTCAGGCTGGTTGACCTGGAAGTCTTTTGGATATTTGACATCATTGTGACCACAAAGGCCAGGAGTGGATAGACTAAGGATTTCAATAGCTTAAAATATGGTTGTTGGGCAATACAAGTAAAGCGGTTAACCAGATGCGAAGAGCCATGGGATGTTTGCCAGTGACTATGAAGAAAGTGGTTTGCAATCTGGAAACCATTAAAAATTTCTTGTGGCAGATTCTCTAGTGCTTGACTTCCAATCCTGGATTTTCTGCTTTTTAACTCTTTCTCTGGCCTTACTTTTCCTAGCTGAGGATAAGAGAACTTTTCTTACTTGCCTCAAAGAATCAGTATGAGGATCAAAAGAAAATGAGCATGAAAGTGTCGTGGAAGCTGCAAACCATTAAGAATGTTTTAATTTATGTTACATTCCTCTGTAGTATTATGACTAAAATTTGATGGCTTTTGACAAAGAGTAAACCTTTCCACCTATCCAGACATCCATGTCATTTGTTGACTGTTTTATCATAGCTTGCAACAAAAATAACACCTTTTTTACTATCTGGACACAGTGCAGGTAAGGCAACTGGCTTCCCTTTAAATTGGTGATAAAGAATAATTACTTTTAAAGAGCTCTGCCTCCTATGGTACTTGGTGCTGTCATTCTCAACTGCAGGGAGTCTTGGACCATCCACAATCTTATTTGTCTTTGCACAAGGCCCATATCACAGATACCTAGACAGGAGCCAGACATGGGCCATGAGCCAGAATGATTTCAATGAACCCAGTTTAAGTTACACACTGCTTCCTGATCAGGTTGGGAAACCCAACAGCCCACTTCTAGTGGGGACTTTCTCTTATCTGCTTGCTAGCTGGAAAAATATTTTATTTATTTATTTTCTGTAAATAAGGCATGGTAAGTTAATTTAGAGTACAAATGAGGTGAAGCATGGACATCTACAAGGGAGACAAGAGGAACTGGAAATCACATTTCATGATCGTTCTCTGATCTTAACATTTAGTGCCCAAATTAATTCATATTTTCACTTATATTTAAAATACTTTATTTGGAACTCACCTACACACACACACACACACACACACACACACACACACACACATACACGCACACACTGAATCACGTATGTCATTAAATTTTTTTTCTCACAAAGCCATTTTATACTGTGGTTTGTTCCCATACTTAAATTGAATTTAATTGTCTAAGATTCTTAGTCACATTTTTGAAGTTTTGTCTTATGCACATTATTGAGGTTTATCTTTTGTCTTTGGATACAGTCTAATCTCTAAAAAGTCAATATAATAAGCCTGAAGGTTGTTTGTCCAGATTACCACTCCCCAGAAGGATGAAGGATTACACGAGCTGAGTCAGGTATGATGCTGATGGTATCAGGAAACTGTGCAGAAGAGAGAACTTGCCATTTGGCTTCCCATAAGTTGAGGCCAAACCTCCCAGCTTTCCTTGACTAGAAAATTTCTTGTTTCTTTCCAGACTAAATGTTCTAAAGGTCCATGACATCTCCTCCTTGCTCACCAATGGAGGTGATGTCCTGGCAAAGGAGAAGAGTAGAGGAGTTAGTAAAATTCCCCAGAGTCACAGGGGACAAGGAAATGAATTTCGTTCCATGACTGATTTCCAGTTGCCATCATATTTACTGATATAGCCTTTGCTAACCTACTGTTAGGACAAAGGTTTTGAGAACAATCCAGAAGAGTATCTAGTTAGCCTTTCATAAAAGAAAGCCAATGTACCGTTCCAATATAATATAGGCACACCATGAATTTAAGAATGTGAAAGACCTGACCACTAGAATCTCAATGTTCTAACTACTTCCACAGATCATGGAGAGAGAAGGGAGAGGGAGAAGAAGCTAGAAGCTATTCCATCCCTCAAATTGAGGGGGAAGCTTTGGACTAACTTCAGTCCACAGCAGGCCTGCTGAAATGGACTTGGTCACACCATTAATCATGAAATTGGATAGTTCCAGAAGTTTGTGTGAGCCATCCTTCCTTCCCATGAAATTGTTTGAATGAAGCCAGAGTGGTGCTGTCTTGCTGCTGAATTGATTCAAATTTCTAGACAAAACTTCCGGATGAGCCCCTCGGACCCATAAACCTCCTACAGCTTCTCCAAATTGGGTCAATGACATGTCCGCCTGAGGAGCCCTACCTAAAGCAGGCTGGGGCTCTCGCATTGCTTTAATCTGCGCTCATCCTGCCCTTAACTAAGATCGTACATACCTTTTCCAAGTCAATAGTGTACTGAACTGTGGAAAGCAAGGTATTGTCTTCCAGGGAGATTTGCTGGGTGATTTTTGAAGATGTTTATTAAACCACCTTGACACGCATATGCTTGCTAAACTACAAGTTAGGATTTCCACTAAGCACACTTGATTTGGGAGCCTGTTCTTGCCACTGACTTCAAATGGGAGTACAGACATTTTCATCATATCATCTTGGCTTCAAAAGCTGGCTGAAGTCCAAAGAATAATAACCAAATTTGAGGAACCTAGAATGACCTGTCTGCAAGGAAGAGACGTAGGGCTTTCAGTTTAGTGCAGTTCCAATCACGGCTTACATTTCCTGAATAATAAGAATAAGAATAAAATTTAAGGTTAAGGATGTTCATAAGTTTATCTGAAGTCAAATCTCCCTCTACTTTGGTTCCAGTCTTCCTCTTTACATGGAGATGAGGAGCACCTCCCAGAAGGCTCTGTCCCCCAGGAGAAGCTGGCCTTCCTTAGCCCTGGTTAGCCCAGAAGATGAAATCTCTGTAGGATTGCCCCTCACCTCCAGCAGGAGCAGCAGCTAGATATCTTGTCTTCTGCAAATCTGGTGTAGGAAAGCTCCTCCTAGCCAACCTCCTCCCCAACTTCCACCGCCCTCCCATCCTCCATACCCCCACCCCCAGTTCAAGGAATTTCCCAAGCATCCCAAAGCTTGAATTTCCTGCCTGAGAGAAGGGGCAAGTATAGGTATAAAAGCTGAGGAGGGCTTGGGGAAAGCACAGTGCTGCAGAGCTTCAAATCCCCACGCCTCTTCTTTCTTCCTGAACCAGCGCCCTCTTCGCCGCTATGAGTCTCCTGCCCAGTCGCGCTGCCCGCTCGCTGTGCGCGCTGCTCGCACTGCTGCTACTGACGCCGCCGGGGCCGCTCGCCAGCGGTGAGAGCTCACAGCCCGCGGGACGCACGGGGCAGAGCAGCACGCCCCAGCCTCTGCAGCGACCGCCGCGTCCCGGGCTCGGGGAAGTGTCCCGGGCCAGGCTCGCTGGAAAACAGTTCCCCCAGCGACGTGCCCTATAACGGTGTCTCTCTTTCTGTCACAGCTGGTCCTTCTGCGGTCGTGGTGAGAGAGCTGCGTTGCGTGTGTTTAACCATAAAACCCACGATCAATCCCAAAATGATCAGTAATCTGCAGGTGATCCCTGCAGGTCCGCAGTGTCCCAAAGCGGAACTAATGTAAGTCCTCCTGCGCTGTGGTATACTGTGACATTGGCGAGAGGGAAGTCCCCCCAGCCTGGGTCTTCAGCCCCTGCCGCTCATGGGCTCATCCTTTTTTTTTCTTTCTGCAGAGCCACCTTGAAGAACGGGAAGGACGTCTGTCTGGACCCAGAAGTTCCTTTGATTAAGAAAATCATCCAGAAACTTTTGGACAGGTACCCATCACTTTGATCGTGGTTTTATAATCTCTCGGAGTGTAGCCTTCTGAAGGTCCTTATTCTCTGCATCGGATTTGGCTACTACATCCCCAGCCCATTCTTAAAATAAAAAGGGTGTTCAGGAGGAAAGGAGAAAGTTGTTCTGGAACGTCCTGGGAAAACTCTTGTCACCAATCTTACACGTAATTGCCTAAGAGGTTACACGGAACTCATGACTAAGATGCATTTTTTGTTAGTATATAGTCCTTGAGTCAACCCTTTGCTTTTTATTGATCCTAAGATTCATGTTTTGAAAACAGATTGGCGTAGGCAGAAATTTGGATATCTGATATAATTCTTTTCTCAACAGAGGAAACAAGAAAAATTAAGAGAAAGGGCCATGCGTTGGAAAAACTGCTCACTTCTTCAGCAGAACAGTTTCCCAGAGATCTCTGGACTCAAAGAAGATAAAAAGGAAGGGCTGATTTTCTCCAGTGAGTTAGGTTTCTTCATGAATTCCCCGCTTTGAGAGAAGGATAGGAGGAGGGACTATGTTGGTCCCTGAAGCTTTCTGGTCAGCTTATGAAGAATTTTACATAGTATTTCCTGCTATTTAATTGCTGTTATTTTATCTGCTATGCTATTAAAATCTTTGACAATTGACTAAATAGTGAGCCAAGAATCACTGGTTGTTAATTTTTCAAGGTAGCTAGTGTATTTCTAAGATATATTCCCTAGAGTGTTACTGAAAAAGCTGTGCATTTAATATATGAATGTTATTTCGTTAGAATGTTATCTAAGAAGTTAAACTGTTACCCTTACTTTTCTCATGAAATCAGAATTATTTTAGTATTGTTTCTTGGGGAATACATTGGAGAATTTCCTTACTCTTTACCCTGGGATTGTGTTTAAGTTATATTGCATTAGAAAGCTGGGTGCATCATACATTTACCTGTATAGAATATATTTCCTTATTTAGAATTTCTAAATGTTTAAGTTCTATAAGGAGCAATATATTCTTTTCCTATAACTTTAGACATTTGATGTCTTCTTAGTATGGCATAATGTCATGACTTACTCATTAAACTTTGATTTTATATTGTATTTATTGACTATTTTATTAGGAGTACTGTAATTTTAATCACTAAATATATGTTTTCGCTAGATGAAGCAGCTAAAAAATAAGTAAATTCCTTATGGCTAGTTTTTATAGAAATGCATTCCTTTAGCTTTTTTTTTTTAAAGAATAAAGCAACCTAACAATGATTTGTACTCAAAATTTTGAAAATATATTTGAGTTATTTGAATATAAACACATCATTTAGTTTACAAAATAGTAAACAGCAATGCTAAGATATGTAAATGCTTATACTGGATCTTTTTAAGGTTCTGACCATTTTGTTATAAAGAATTATGTATGCATCACATTTATTTTGTTATAATTTCATGTTTTAATTGTGTGTCTCATTGGTTTATAGCACTTCTTTTATTCTTTGGAAAAAATAAAATATTTATAAAATTTAGTCATGTTGTTTTTTCCTTCTTACACTGATACAAAATTATATTTTTCTTTCATCCTACCTCATTTTGAAAATTAGCTGTGCTTTTTTCTGGCTAGTAGAGAGGACTCTCATTTCCCAATGACATTGCATTAGTTCAGCTTTTTTCCAAGCTCAGGCTCCTTCCAGTTGCTCCTTCATAGCACCAAGAGCCTCTGGGTTCTTTAGAAAACACAAATAAGTAAGACTTTCTCACCTTAAATCCTTAACTGGCTCCCTATTTCCTAGATCTGAAATAAAAGTGGGAGAGCACCAAAAATTAGGTTCAGTCTCATTTGACTCTTTCTTCCTTCGACTTCGCTTTTCTACCCCATCTTTGCAGTCAAGTGTTTAGTTCCTTCCTGGGTCCATGCTTTTGCATTTGCTAGGGTTTCTACTTGGAAGGGGCTTTCCTCTTCTACCTCTAGGAGGAAGCTTATTCATCTTTCTGAACTCAGCTCAAACATTACTTCCTTTACAAAGTTTCCTTGACACTCCCAGCAGAATTCATGTTTTCCATTTGGATGTTCCCATAGCATCTTCTAGATACTTGAATTTATTTGAATGGCAAATATGGCATTGCTTTTATTTGTTTAGAGGTTTCCTTACCTTACTCTGCTAAGAGCTCTCCCAGAGCATCAATCATATTTCCTCTCCCTCTGCACAACCCCCCCATTAATGACATAGATTAACTTAAGAAATTAAGTTATCTTGAACCTCAGGGTGTCAGATAGTGTCTTATAATCAATAACTTGCCTCATGGTAGGTGTCAAATAAGTTGTAATTCCTTTACCCTCTTTTCTCCTTGTCTATGAGTAATCCAAGAAGAGCTTTGGTATATGCAGTCCCCTCAACCTGTAACACCTACCCCTAATTTTCACATGGCTAACTCCCATCCTTCCTTTGGGTCGGTTTACCTGTCTCTTAGGGCCTCTGTGACCCTTTCTCCCACCCCTTTTATATTCTTTCATAGAACTTAGTTTTTTTTCCTTGATAACATTTTGTCATTGACATGACTATAGAGTCTATAGAGACTACGACATGTGGTCATATACTTAGTGTCTGTTCCAATCTCACTGAAAGCTTCATCAGAGCAAGGATAATGTTCATCATGTTCATCTCAGTTCTTAGGACAGTGCCTAGCACATAGCGGGTGCTTAAACAGATGAACGATTTAGGTTAAACAAGTCCCACTGTCTCTCTAGTATTAGAATAGTAATTTCATGTAAATAGTTTATTCTTAGGAAAAGCAAGAAAATGAAAGGAGACTAATCCAATTAATCTACATACGCACACACTCCAATTGGATTACTATATTATATATGCTCATATTGGCATGTATTGTATATACTAGTATATGCTAATGTATCATTAGCATATCTACGTCTAACTTGCTATTCTACATCTTTTCATCTCTTTCCTTACATATGAATACCAATTAGGTTAATATATTTTCTATTATATATTAGTATATCTATATAACAGAGAGGTGGAGAGAGAGAGATAAAGAGAGTAAGATACAAAAATAGGGAAAAACCAAGAATAGATTGAAAGAGATGGGTTTGCTGACAATTTTATCAGCAGTATAGAAAAGCATAAAATACATCAAATTTAAAATATATATATCAACTTCTGAGGTCTCTTTTTGCTCCTTCAAATAGTAATTTTCTTTTTCTTAGATGTTTTATATGAAATATATATTTTGTGAAAAAATAAACATTATTGGTTTATTTTTTATTATTATTTGAGAATTTTATTTTTCTCAAAAGCAATATTTATAAAGTTTAGTTTGTTCATAAACCTTAGAATAAGACCTATTTGTATTATCCTTGCAATTTTATATGTCATGCTCATGCTATAATTGGCCATTCTATAAAGAAAATAGATTACAGAGTATTATCAAAGCATAATCTATACAAAATCCTCAATGACAGCTAGTATTTACCAATCCTTGACCCCACCACTAGCAAACTCAAAGACTAACATATCTGGGCAAAATTAACTTAATGTATGTCATCTAGGGGTATGTCTTATATTTTCCTCACGCAAACTCCTAAATACTATTTCCACTCTTCTGTCCACTTAAAACTTTCTCATATATGAAATCCTTGAGAAATGAATGAAGTGTCAGCTAAAATCTACTCTATGTTACTGTCCCATCCAGACAATTTTCAAAGTGTAATTAATACCTTTCATTTTACTAGACTTTCCTGTTTGCCTCTGGGTGTGACATATTCACATAATCCTTCAATTCCTGAAGGTATGACGAGATCTATGATAAAATATGACTAGTGGCCTTGTTTTTCTATCATAGTTTTAATTCTTGCACTAGGAAAATAATTGCTGTTGGTAACTCATATTGTACATAACTTCAAAAATCTTTCCTGGACGTTACAAATCGAGAAATTTACTAGACAAAGGAGCACTTGGGGATTTTGATTTACCTCCCTAACTAAGTCCTGGAAGATGAGGAAAGTGCACATGATTCTGATGTTGGCTGACAGTCATAGGCTTTTAGTCAGCAAAATTAATATTACATAGAAATAACATAGAAAGACCTAGAGTTTAGGTGTAAATGTTTGTTTCTTAAAGTGTAGTCTTGTTTCTTAAATATTGAGAAATTGCAGAATTATCCTCAATGCTGAAAAATCCACTTTCTTAATGGATGTGTTTCCATTGCCACACAAGCATGGAATGATTGTTTCTGACCCACCTCTAGGACTGGACAAAAAGAAAAATAGTTGATTCATTTCCAGCAAGAGAGGCCAGTGATGCTTTTTTATAGTTTGTGATGCAATACAAAGTCAAAGCAATTGTGTTTCAAATCTGGTTTTGGGTATTTTTATCTATGAGACCTTGGCAATTTATTTAACATCTCCATCCCTCGGTTTTTTTCATCTGTAAAATCAGTACAATAATATGTCTCGGGTACTTAAAGTTATCCTAGAACAAAGTAGATGTTTGATAAATATTTGCTTTTTCATCAAGGCTCCTAATTCAAACTTGCCTTTATAAATGAGAAGACTGAGAGCTCAATAATTTAAGTATAGTTTTTTTCAGATTTATCCATATTTTTTCTACCTTTGCATGAATGATTCATTTTTAGTGCTTATAAGAATTTTTTTTCACCTGTCTTTTTCAGAAAATTTTTGGAAACAATATATTCATATTTTCTTTATATTTTTTGTCAATTATGTGGTAATAGAATCAAAATGTATGATGTAGTTCCTTTTTATAAATATTTATCCATCGCAATACCAATATATTTGATATTATTTATTGATAATACTGTTACATACTGGACCCTGTGAAGAATACTTATGATATAGAGACTACAAAGATGAGAAGCTTTTAGCCTAAGTTAAAGTCTTTTGATAGCAAATATACTCAGTTTTTTTCTGACAAACTTTTCTGGAAAACTGGATGAAAAGGGACTAGAGTTTTTAAAAGAGGGAGAAAGAGAGGGAGTGTCTTAGGTGGGGGTCCCTAGAATTAAACTCTGAGTTTGTGTTTAAGCGGTTTATTGAAGAGTGACCTAAAATGTAACATCTTTCAGGAAGTAAGGAAGTAGCATTAGGCAGAGGAAGAGTTAGTGTTAGGACAAAAGATTTAGATGCTCTTATGAGTAGCTCTGGAGCTGGGATGGCTTTTCAGTTATTCTGAACTGTGTTAAGGGAGGCAGATCTCTGTATCCTCCCATTGACTCCTGGACAGTGAC
>NW_011888837.1:2655081-2677168 GCF_000151845.1 Pteropus vampyrus
AAAAAAAAAAAAGCCAAAAGGGGATCCTTATGCATTTGATGTTCAACAAATGATATTAACATAAAATGAAATAAAAAAATTCTCAAGCCTGCAAAATAGTGCAGTGATCCTATTTAATAGCACCCAGGAAGATATTTCCTCCCCAACTCCTTTACCTTCCCCACTCTCCCCAACACCTCCACCCCATGCTTCACCTCAGTACAACATACAGTAATTAAGGCCTGGATCATTCTTGTCAATTCAGAGTTATACAGAAGACCACTTGATTTCAACACTTATAAGGAACTTTTTGTTGGTTTATATTTCAATCTATTGATTAAAGAGCTTTAACAAACTGACTCACATTTTTTCCCCGCCCTGGGATCTTCTTTATCAGTTACTTTTATGACTAATTCTCAAACGATAGCTTATTTCCTTCACACTTGGGACTTCAAAATATTCTATGTCTAGCAGACAATATATGTCTCACTTTTAATGGGAAATGGTCTTCCAATGTCTCTAGATATTTTCTTTTTAAAACAGCTAACAGATAAGTTCTGTTTTAAGTTTTAGAAAACTTACTACTTTCCTGAATGACTCTGCTATTTATACGATGACTTAAAGGGAAAAGAGATAAAGTAACTTGCCACTAAAAAAAAAAAAAAAAAACAGAAAGAAAGAAAAGAAAACCACCAGGGAGACAATGTAATATTCATTAAAAGGCTGTCAAGTTATTTTTAAACCCAAGAAGCTCTGACACTAATTTTCTAGCGTTCACTTAAGTTATAATTTTGTAAAAACTATTTTTTTATTTAATAACTGATTTTAAAATTTGTTACTAATTTCTGTTCAGTCAGTTTATTGGTGTTTATACTGTACTTCTCTTTATAGAAATCAAAGAAAATTATGCAAATGCGAGTAATAGCATTTAGCAGTATTAGTAGCAATAGTAACAGCAGTAATAGCAGTAAATTAGTACTTATATCCCATTGCTCTGTGCAAATATTTGAGCTTTCTCTTTTTAAAAAGAAGTAATTAAATAACTAAGTCACATAACAAAGAAAATTTTGTAATGCCTGGAACATAGGAAATACTTAATCAAAATTTACTAAATAAATGAAAACACAAAAATTATCTACCTCAAATGCTGACTAATAGGCTTATAAAATTTTAGTGACTCAAGAAATTTCTTAATACTGTCTCATAAACCTTGCTGACAATGTATCTTTTGTGACAAAATACATTTGTTGACTAAGACGTCCTGAGCTACATGCCTGCTTCTTTCCTGGTACCAACTAACCTGATGATCCTGTGCTACATGCTTACCTTTTTCCCAGTACTGACTAGCTCAAATAGTGTCACTAGTTCAGAAGACTTTCCATACAGTTTCCCCAAAAGGATTAGGAATTTTGAGTAATCTTACTAAATGAATCAGGAACCAAAGTTGGATTGTGTTTATGTCCAGTGAAGCCAATAAATATTATAAACCATATGTGTTGGGAGTTATGATAAACAGAAAAAGAAATATCCTAGGAGTAATGCTAAAAACCTTTATATCTTGCTCTGGAAATGGTTTTGAGCTTATATTTGAATAAAAAAAATCTGATTTGCAAATTTACAATATTTCAAATACAATGATGGGAAACGGCTATAAAGTCATCACTGGGGAAGAACTGGAAAAGAGTTTTCTCTCCTTATTCTGTTTCATTTTGAGATTCTCCGAAATTCACTCCAGATCTCAACTCTTAGAAGGATACTAATTTTCAACTTAAGCTTTTCCTCAAGCTTGTTTCTTAGACTATAAATTTTCAGTTTGGGAGAGGTGGAAACTCATTGAAATTTAGTATATTCTACACCTAAACTGTAAGCTATAAAAAGAAAATAAATAGAATGGAGAAAATAAAGAATACATTGTAAAACAGGAACTGAGAACTTGAGTAGATATACTCGGTAACTGATAAACAACAGGAAAAATTGACTTAAAAGTTAAAAGAAAAAGTTTGGAAAAATTTACTGTAATCATTTTTTAATAAAAAGTAATTTTATACACTTAATAGTTTGAGAGTTTCTTCTAGAATTTTAAAGGTATAAAAAATAAGCAAAAAACAGGAAAATGGGAAATTTAAATATTGCATATGATTTGCATATAGTTGTAGGTAGAAGACAACATGTAGTCAGGACCTCATCCTTTATGCTCAGCCTTCCAAATAACCTTTTTATACCATAGGTACTTTTAGCCACGTGGAATTTTGTTTGAGAATTGTGGCTGATTAGAAAGGAAAGAGAAACTTTCCCTCATGTAATTCATATTTATTGATTTATTCACTAGCACTGTTTAGGACCCACTGAATATTGCATTATCCTATGTACAGGATACACGAGGCATTAAAAAAACCTCAGACATGCCTCTGCCTTCAAAAGTGTACAGTCCAGTTGAGGAAGCAAGTCTTATAGGTGGGACAGTGACCCAGATAATAACACATACAAGCCAGCACGTGTAGTTCCATCTCTGTATCACTGCATGGCTTTGTCTATGTCAAGTGGAGTTTGAGATCAAGACCCTTAATTAGGGTCTGAGAATTACGAAATAAAGATCTTATTACAATTTGTAAAATGCTAAAGGTTAGACTACAATTGCTCATGCCACAGAATGTCATACGGCTATTAAAAAGAATGGGGTAAAACTACCCTGAGGTAACATGAAAGGATGTTGAAGACATTTTTGAAGGGCAAAAGCTGTATAGTGGTCCAATTTATATAAAAAAGATCTATGTCTATCTCTATGCATATATATGTGGAACTCTCTGTATTATGTGTGTGTCTCTATGTATATGTATATATGTGCATATAAATGCAGATGGAATAGAAACTACTGCCAAATTGTTACTGATGGTTACTACTAGAGAACAAGAATGTGGAGTAATAATGAAGAGGAACTTGTGTCTTTTATTCCACATACATTTACAGTGTACGAATCTTTGACAGTAAATTATATCATATATTTTTCTGTTAGATTAAAAATAAAAAAATATTGGGTCTTGCTTTTCAGGGTATTTTTAGATGGTAGAAACAAGTGGTTTATTTTATAATACAAAGGAGGATGAGTTGGCTTCTAGTTTCTGGATAAAATTATAGAAGATAATACATTTGGAAGACAGAACAAAGCCCAAATGAGGCTTTGATGGTAATGGGCTAATATTTTATCCACGTACTCCAAATGAATCCCAACATTTGTCAACAACTGGGATAGGAAAGTTTGCTTCCCTGGGTAACTTGAAAGAGTAGAGAACTCTTTTTTCGAAGAGTCACATATTTATTCTATGAGTATCTATTAGTATCTATTAGGCCCATAAATAGCATTATAAGAAAGGCATGGCATTTTATATCATTATACAAAAAAAAAAAATGCCATATTTCAGCCTAGCTCTTAAAAATGGAGTGTTAAATATGTGTAAGGCAGATAGGTGTTGAGAAAGAGAGAGTGGGAATGTGAAGTAATATATAAAATAAAATCTAGCAAGAACTTTAACTTGCCTGGTGATTATCTGGGCTGTGTACAACTTGACCACCCTTCTACATAGGTAACCACAAACCCTCATCCCCCACCCCTCCAACCTTTTTTCTCCTTACTGGCCTTGAGGGGGGTGCATATAAAAGACTTCAAGAAAGCATGAAAAGCCACTTAGCTGGAGAATCTTGGCAGTAATTCACCCTCACTCCAAGGTCTCCTGGCTCTGGGAACAACTCCACCTCAGTTCTTGCCACCATAAGTCTCAGGTCCGATGTTACCTCCTCCCGTGCAAGCTCACTTCATGTCTTACAGGTGCTGCTGCTGCTGCTGTCACTACTCCTGGCTATGATGGTGCCCCCCACCATCGGAAAAAGTAAGAGAAACTTAGGGAAAGCTAAAGATGCGGTCTCTGCTTCCCTGTAGCTGTGGCTGATTCTGCTGCAGCTGTGTCTGAGGAAAAGGCAGTCATGGTGCTCCTGGGGCTAGAGAAGGCCATTATATTAATAGTCCTAACTGGAGGAGCTATGCTAGTGGGTGCTTAACGTGTGCCAGGCATTTGGCTGAGATACTTTAATAAAGGTTTCAGACCATATTCACAATGGCCTTGTGAGAGAGCTACAATTCACAAAGAAGGGGACTGAGGAAACAAGTCAATAGATAAGATCTTTAAGATATTCATGACCACTAATCAAGACTGTTTCTATCCTAGCTAAAAGTGTGGACTACAAGTGGTATACTGAACTTCTCTGCACGTGTGTAAAGACCATCTCTGGCATTCATCCCAGTAACATCCAAAATTTGAAGGTGATCAGTCCAGGACGTCATTGCCCCAAAGTCAAAGTGATGTAAGTCCCTGCTACTGTATTATTAACTCATTAGGGAAGCCCTCTGCCTTTATTCCCACCAACACTATTTTTCCAGCCCCATGGATCCCCTCTAATAATCATGCCAAGACACATGGATAATTCTATTCTCTCTTGCAGAGCCAACCTGAAGAATGGGAAGGAACTCTGCTTGGACCCAGATGCTCCCAAAATCAAGAAAATAATCCAGAAAATTATGGAAAGTGATGAGTCTGCTGCTTTACCTGTACATTTTCTGCCAAACTTTTTTATCTCCTAGGAAGAGTAAGACTTTGAAGCCTTGACTTTCTGGAGTTTTTGTTTATCTAGGATACTCATTCATACTGTATTAAACTTGGGTATGTTTTTCATTCTATCTCAAAAAGTCACATTCATTCTGAGAAGGCTGGTTAATAGATGACAAAGAGAAGATGAAAGTAGCAAGTCTAATTTAAAAATGTTATATATAGTTTACACTCTAACTCTAGGCTAAATGTAGTACTGTGCTTTGCATTTCTTTATTTAGAAATTTATTTCCAAATACATTTGTGTTAACTTATCTTGCTTTACTTTACTGTCAAACTAGATATGTCCATGATGGTAAATAGATTCTATAATGGTCAATGATATTAAGAATCACATAGCCCAGCATGGAGCACTTGCTCAATAAACATTTCTTAACATGTTTAGGGACTTAATAGAGTCTTTCACTGTCTTAGTCCTAAAATGTCTTGTTTTGAAGCATTCTCTAAAAGATTTTTCTAATGTTTATTTTGGCCTTCAAACCCTAAAATTAGTAAAGTTGTAGAATATGAGTCTTGTAGCAGTGGTTATTTACTTTAAAGTGAATATATTTAATACTAGTAGAGCAAAAATTACTTGATAAAAACATTAATATACTCTATAAAAAACTCCAGTATTTCTAATGATAATAATAACAATGATAATAATAATAATAATACAGGTTCTACTTGGCACTAAATGTTTTACTCTGGTATGTTTGTACATATTTGCATTTACTTAATATTTGTATGGTTACAATTCTAGTATTAGAATCAGCCCTGCAAATAAGTACAATAGAGAATTACTTTACCAGACTATTAATTATTATTTTATAATCAACAGAACTTTCATTTATTTCTTAATCCCTTAAATTTATTCCCATACTGTTCTTACAGGAGTATTAATGTAAAATCAAAATTCGTTATGGCTTTTTGTCATATATTATTAATTTTAACAGAATTGTTGGAAAGGAAAGCCTTAATTATCTTTTAATTCTTTTTCACACTTTGGTATTCACAACAGGCCAACAGAAGTCACTAGTTGCTGATCTGTATCATTTTTAAGATACTATAATAATAGATAAATTTTATTAATAACTTTTAATATGTCAGGTATTTTAAGTGTTTTGCATACATGAATTAAACAATTCTTACAAGATAGCTATAATGTGCTTAAGAGCACATCCTCTGGAGAGAGAATAACTAGTTTACTCAAGTCCACCACTTGGTAACTCTGTAACTTTGGGCAGTTTGCATAATCTCTCTGTACTGCAGTTTCTTCATCTCTAAAATGGGATAATAATATTGCTTACCTCATAGAGTTGGTGTGAAAATTAAAAGAGTTAATAAATTCAAAGTGCTGAAAATAACGCATGTCACAAAATAATATATATAAATGTTAGTGACTATTTGTTATTATTACGATTAGCACCTCTAACATTACAGAGAAGAAAACTGAAGTTCAGAGAGATTAAGAAATTTGCCCTAAGATTAGATAACTCAATAGGTGACAAGAGCAAAAATTTGAAACTGTGCTCTTAACCACCACACCACACCACACCACACCACACCACATCACACCACTTTCCTTGATTCTTCTTTCACTTATGACCAGATTACACTATGTATCACATAATGTTATTGACACATAAAATGGGACTTGATACATAAATAACATGCTGTATATATTATGATAATTACAGGAGAAGAGATAAGTTCACCCACCTCAACCTGTGCATGGAATTTGGAGAGCATTCATATAGCAAACATTTAGTTTACAAACTTTCCTTATTAAGGTCTCTTCTTATTATCTCCCTACTATTAAGGTTCGATGCCTTAAAATGCTTTGTCTAAAAAATAAAGGCGTATATTAAGTAAGAGTTAACCAAAAATAAACATAAATATACATATAATAAAGTAGTAAATGGGGACTGCAGTCCTAGCCATTAATTTGTCTCCAATAATTCAAAATAGCTCTGCATCTCATTCATTTCTCCAGTGGTTTCCTACTGAAGTCCAACAGGGCCAGCTCCTGAGACGTGACACAGTTTTTACACTATACTAATACCTATCGAGATGCAGATGTCTTTTAGTTTTCTGTGCATATGTAGAATTATTCTATTTAGATGCATAGAAAGAATGATTTAATTGTCACTACTCCCTGGATTTCTTTACACTGCAAATATTGAAATCTGGGCGTAAGGTTGTATAAATTCAGTATGTTGCTCATTCATCTCCAAAACTACCCTTCCTATCCATTCCCTCTGCCACTAATCCAATCTGAGATTTTAACTTTCAATTTCATAAACATAGTCTACACCAGCCATTGTATGAGGTGTTGGATATTAAAGAACATATAAGTCACAGAGAATTGCCCTTGAAGAGATCACTGGTGGGAGAAGCAAACATGTTGACAAACAATCACAATCATGTGTGACACTTATTAATATAGAGGTATGCTCCGATTGCACTAAGAAACAGACTCATGAACAAGTCAAATCCTCATCATCATCATTTTCAACACTTACTATCTTTAGGAGTGTATTAACTTTATATTGAGCCTCTATAGACCACTGGTGTGCTGGAATAGTGGTAAACATTATGATAACTCACCTCCTAGAGCTTCTCACTTAGGAAGAGAAATCATTTTAAACACTTTAAAACTCACACAGGTACACACATATTTTATATGCACAGATGTGTGTGTGTGTGTGTGTGTGTGTGTGTGTGTGTGTGTGTGTGGTCTGTGAGAACAAAGAACATAATTAACTTTTCAGCTGTCAGGGAAGGACTTCTGAGGAAGTAATATTTAAATTGATGCCAGAATTATGAATAGAATGTAGCCAGCTGAAAGGGCAGGTGGCAGGAGAATAAGAGAAAGAACATTCTAGGCCCAGGAAGTAAACTGCATATCTCTGCAGAAGTCTGGTCCTGCTGAGCATTAACGGATCAGCTAGTCCCTCGCAGTGGGCTCTGGGTGCCGTCACCACTGTTAATCAGTGTGACAGGGAACTTCTGGCTTTGAGATGAGGGCATACTTTGCCCTGATCAAGAGCCAGAGTCATTCTTTTTCAGGGAAAGAAAGATGGTCCATAATGATCTCTCCCTTTCCTGCACAGGATTCTGTTGCATACCCTCCACATTCTCATCCACGTCTTTTCCACACAGATCTCAGATGCTCTGAGACCTCTTGAGAGCATCACAGCTCCTTTCAACAGTGCGGGCCATCTCACCGTGTTCCTAGCCCAGGTCTCAGCAGGCACTGGGAGATGTGGCCTGGAAATTCTTCTTGGCCTCTCTTCTAGACTGAGCAGAATGAAGAAACATCCAAGCACCAAATTTTACAGAAAGAGAGCATTCAAATATTACTCTTACAACTTTTTCTCAGAGTAAGAGGATCAATGAGGGTAATAGACCTTGCCTCCTACAGTATATTGGATTATGGTTGGTAGAGCCTACGGATCCCATTCAAGAGACTGAGGAAGCTTTCCATATTCAAGTGACATTCAGAACCGAGTCATTGCCTAGAGAGCAAATTCGACATTTTAGTAGCAGAAAACAATTACAAACTACACACCTTTAACACACACAGCTGCCAAAGTGAACTCAAAGGTAATCAACAAGAAAGGCAAGAGAGAATGAGCAGTTATTAAGGCAGCTGGGGGATGGGGAGGGAACAGATGGGAAGGTACTTGCTGTGTAAAGTGCAACGTGGTGACTACAGAGAACTCTACTATTACACATAACAAAGAACACATATATTTTATAAGGTTTAATCATCATTTATAACTCCACAAGTGTGCATGTATATGAATTCAGTTTGGGGTGTGAGTCCTACTACCAGCTTCCAGCTGAGACAGCTGACCCGGGCTTTTTATACTTATTTAATTTTTTCCTAATCTTGGCTGGCCAGAACCTACCTCCTCTCAGCTTCAGCACCACAGCTCGTCACTCTCTGCCCCAGGCTTCCGGACTGCACCGACAGTGGGGATAAAACGGGCCTGAGAGGCTCAGAATCACTGGTCTGCAGAGCTTCAGCCTCGACCGCCCTTGTGCGCTCATCTCCTGTCGGCATCTCTGTGACATGAGTCTCGGAGTGGGCTCCAGCACCTCCCGCCCATGGCGTGGCCCGGGGCTGCTGCTCCTGGGGCTGCTGCTGCTGCCAGCTGTGGTCGCCCACACCAAGGGTGAGAACAGAGGCAAAGAGGGGAGGGACCTGGGGAGGCCGGGAGAGAGGCCGGGAACCCCCGCGCTGGGGCAGAGTCTTTAACCGCCTGCGAAACCCGCTACCCCGCTACGCTTTACTGAGCGTACATGTTAAGTGTGCAGGCACTGTGACAAGCGCTGCCCCGTGCGCTTCACCACCTAGGCAACAATACTTCTTTACTGAGTTAGATATGGTTTGTAGACTAGGAAATGAAGGCCACACGTAGTGAGAAATGTCCCTGAGGAACGTTTAAGCATCCTAGGAGTTACCACGCCATTTCCCACTCTCATCTCCTCCTGTCCCTCCCACCTCCAACCCCTAGAAGACCCTGAAGAAGGAGAAGAGGAACTGCAATGCATGTGTGTGAAGACCACCTCCGGAGTCCACCCCAAGCACATCATGAGCCTGGAGGTGATCCGGGCCGGACCCCACTGCCCCACCTCCCAACTGCTGTGAGTCCTCACACTTGCACTTCACCCTCTGCTTCTGCTGCCCTTACCTGTCACCCTTCTACACCCACCTCCACCCACAGCCTAATCCCTTGTTCAAGTCCATCCCTTAAAAGGCGCGCCTCTTCTTCCCCTGGCAGAGCCACGCTGAAGAATGGGAGGAAAATTTGCCTGGACCCACAAACCCCCAGGTATAAGAAAACAATGAAGAAATTCATGGAGAGTAAGCTGCTAACTGCCTAAATCTGCACATTCGCTCTATAAAGTGTTTTGGTTTTGTTTTTGGTTTTCATTTTCAATTAAACTGTGGGAAAATCTGATGTTTTTATTATCCTTCAATTTCTAAATAAAAACAAATCAAGTTACGGTATATTCTAAACATTTCTGAATAGAGCAAAGACATAGTATTGACACATCACAATTTCCAATAAGAAAAAAAAATCTCCAGAATTTTAAGCAAGAATATATTTTGAAGGAAGATTTGATTTAATAAAGACTGGTTTTGCTTGATGTTATATGTTGGCTGAGAAGTATTTGCATATTTACATGATTGTATTACTTAATAGCTACTTATTCATATATTAATGTTATAATTAGCTTTGTCAATAAATACTAACAGCACTTAAGCTTTACTGGACTACTTTTTAAAAAATAAATAAATGAAACAGACTTTGCTTTTATCTCCTTAAGATTTGTACTATATCTCAGTATTAGAAAATTAATAAAAATAAAACCAGGATCTCTACTACTTAATGGAATATTGATATTTTCCAGAGAAGAACATTACAATAGTTTACTCTTTCTTGGTTCTTTGATAGTGTTAACTTTTCGCAAAAATGAATGTTAAGTTCTTGTACCCACATTACTGCCTATGATGAATCCTACATAAGGCAAACTATAAAATTGGTTTTTATTACATTCCATTGAAATACCATGAGTGTTGCTCTAAGCACACAAATGTCTTGAATAGATTTTTTTCCCCCCTCAGTATTCTCAGGTTCAGTAAAACCTTATTTTCAGTTACCACTGATCCACGAATCCCTTCACATTGGAGATACTGAGGTTACATGTGAAACAGCTGTGGAAACCAGGAGAGGTACAGGTTATATTTTCATTCATGCTTTAGGAAAACACTACTATACTTTGAGGAGAAAGGAAGACATTGCAAGATGGTTGTGTTATGCATTGCTTCTGTAATAAATTACCACAAGCTCAATGACTTAAATAACACGAATTTATTATCTTACAGTTCTGGAAGTCACAAGTCCAAACTGGGTCTTATGCGCTAAGCTCAAAGTGTCCTCAGAGCTCCATTTTTTTCTGAAGGCTCTAGGAGAGAATCCATTTCCTTGTCTGTCTCAGTTTCTAGAGGCCACCTACAGTCCTCAGCTCATGGCCCCTTCCTCTACGTTTAAGCTGTATCACTCCAACCTCTACTTCCGTTGTCACCCCTGAGCCTTCTATGTCTTATAGCCTGCCTGCCTCTTAAAAGGACCTTGATAATTATGTTGGGCCCATGTGGGTAATCCAGGATAATGTTACTATTTTAAGATTACCACATCTTCAAAGACTTTTTTGCCATATAAGGTAACATTTTCACAGGTTCTGAGCATTACAGCATGGAAATCTTGGGAAGAGGGTTGTATTATTCTGCTAACCATAATGAGCAAGAAGGAAAAATCTAGTTGAGGCAGGAGAAAACTGCATACCTTCGCTCAGGAGCTAACATCATTTCAATCTAATATGTGGCAATATTTGTGTAGAAGAAGGAATTGGACTGCTAAGAAAAAAATGGAGAGCGGTACAATTCAGTTTCCACGGAGAGGTGGGGGATTGGGAGAGGTTTTGACAAACTAGTTAAATAGATACTATTTAGAGGCTTGTGAAGTACTGTAGTATTATCTAAACTTCCACTCACATTGCCTGTTATGTGATATTGTTTGCATTATAGATTTGAGATAATCTCAGAAAGGTTAAGGACTCTTCCGAGGCCACAGTTTATTGGAGGCTGAGAAGATCAGTCTGACTTCCAAGCCCTTGCTCTTGCTTTCACACTATGCTGTCTTTCACACAGGCCAGTGACATGTTAGCTAATTTTTCATAAGTAACTGTCCCATAAAAGAGCTCTTTGAGAGTGGAGTAGGAATTTGCTATGGGAGCAAAGGGAAGAATGGAGCTGCCAAAAGATGAACATTACATAGAAAGACACAAACTCATTGAGTCCTCAACACGTTTATTGTTCTGCAGAGCTGAAATGTCCTGGGGAAGGTGAACAATGGTCTCTCATTTGGTGTTTTTTACCTTCAGTCCACCTTATGCACAGTCACCTGAATAATCTTTCCAAAACACACATACTTCATTGCATAAAACATTCCAGGTCAAAAGTCCTGAGCATAGCACCCAAGCCTGTGTCACACTCACTTCCTCTCTGTGCCTTAGTTTCTTCATCTATGAGATGGAGATATTATGAGAGTCTGCTTCATAAATTACTGTGAGGACTAAATAGAATATGTTTGCAGAACACCTGACATAGTTCCTCATGCAGAGTCTGTGCTTAAAACTTAGCAACTATTAATTATTAGTATCGTTCTCAATTTTGCTCTCAATTCACCACCCCACTTAGTTTGAAGGGTTGAGTTAGGCATTTAACAGAGTGATTCTTGGTGCTAAGTAGCAAAAAATGGTTACAATAACAATAAAATTTTCTCAAAACAAATGAGCTTTGGGAGAGAAAGCATTGAAAATGGGGCGTGGGTGGTACAGAAAAGTTTTGCTCATTTTCCTTTTAGTGCCTCAAACAACACACTTAGTTGGAATTAGTAGGCGTGACTAATTAGTAGGTGTGACTCAAAGGGCCAAATGACCAAAGCAAAAATTTTCAAAGTCAACTAATGCTGGCGGTGCCTTGCAAATACTCCCTTCAGAACTACCTTGGCTAAAGAACACTTGCAAGGTGCCACCTTTATCAGCAATGGTATCCAGAGAGGGCCTTCCTGCCCGGAAATACCCAAGCTAGGCAGCTGTTTACTGTAGTTTCCTGCTGTTTTAAACATTTGTGGAGTGATAAAGATTGAATGTACTTAACCCCCTTTTTTTTTTTTTTTGGCTGGCTAGAGGCAGCCAGCAGAAAGTGTTCACAAACTAGGCACTTACTGCATAGTCATGAACCCTATCAACTACAACAAAACCACCAAAGAATATTTTGCTCTTAGCAGTTGTTCCACATTTTTCTAATTTTTGCTTTTTTCCCTTCTAAGGCCTTTGTGATAAAAATAGTTTCCTTTTCAATGCCTAGAGCACTGAAGTTTTAGATGGTTTTAAAGTTATATCCACATTTTTTCTCATAAAAGATAATGGATGCGTATTTATTATATATAACACAGAAAATATAGAGGAAATAAGGAGGAAACTTTAAAAACTAGCTTCACTACTCAAAAATGTTCTTTTTCTTTTAAAAAATATTAGTCTTTTGAAATTGTTGAGGAACACGAGAGAATTCCCCCATTGTACCCTTCTTTAGTTCTTATGGTTGAACTAGTTGGAAAATAATAAAATTGACACACGACTAGATTAACAGGAGGAAAAAAAAAACAATTTAACGTATGCACATGGGAGTATCACAATATAATGCTCAGATCATAAAATGAGGCTCAAAGAAATGATTGAACTAGACATCTTTTTATTCTTTTTAGACAAGGAAACAATACATTTCTGAGAAATTGACAAGAAAAAGAAAGTGCTCATTAGAAAAGAATCTAAGCAGGTTTTGGTATTCCTTAGTAAGGAATGTAAACAAAGTTTGAGCTTGGGTAGGAAATTAGTAAAGGTGTTTAAAGGTTTGTTTACACACGCTTTTTCAACTCTGGATTTTATAACTCTTGTGATAAGTTTGCCTTTTGGCCCTTTAGGAGCGGGAAGGACACCCATCATGGAGATTTATTTCCTGCTTTTGGGGAGACAGAGGAAAGTCAGAGAGTTCTCTCTACTCTTTCTGCTTCTTAGGTGATTTTAGTTCAAAATAATATGCCATTGCAGGATATTTGGGGCAGCCTGCCCCGGGGCCCAAGAATGTGGTTATCAAGTGAACTGCTAATTTTCAATAAAATACCATTGTATGCAATCATGAAGGAAACGCAGTAATGACTTTATTACATTGACACTTGTTTGGGAGCATTTCATGTCCCAATTTGGGGTAATAGAATAAGGTTTTACTAGGCCGGAGGAAGAATGTGGAACCCATGTGATCTAGCATTCACTTACACATTTATAGGTACTATGTATGTATATAGTCCACTGTATGTTTATTTATGTGTGAATATATATATATGCATATATGTATTTATATACGCATGCCCGCAAAAGAAGTTCACAATCCAATACTTATACTTGCTTTGCACAATGTATTCTGACATTTTTCCATACTATCCTATCCTACTTCATCCACTTTTTAAAAATGTTGTCCACAAGCTCGTAAAGTGATGCCATAACCCACTGATGAATCATAACTTTCGGTTTGAAAATATTGCTACAGTTCTTTGACTAAAGAGTCAAGTTTTAACATTCTGTGTTGGAGTCTACACTCTAATTAGTGCTTAGGGAGTCAGGAGAGGCAGTGTGTTCAGGACCAGCAGGATAGTTAAGTCTCTTTGCCTATAGTCCACCTTCAATCTAAATCTCCAGGTCTGACCTGGGATTGAAGTCTTTGGGAAACCCATGAGGAGCAGCTTTTGAGGGGAAGATGTAACATGAAGTAGAATATTATCTAGATTGTTGAAATTCTTCATCCTTTACAGCTGGGGGCTCTTACTTATTCTCATTGCCCATTCTGCTTTGATCACGCACATCCCAGTTTGGGTTCTCATGCAAACTGAATTGAGGGTAGAAAATACTTTGCTTTCTAGGAAGGCTTAAATAAGGCAAACGCCCTTAGTGAATTTAATTCGTGGTTTTATATTTATTTCTTCTTCCACAGTAGCGCTTTTCCTTATCCCTATAACTGTTGTTGGCTTTAGCCCAGAGAGTTGTTGAATAAGACAGTCTTGGGTTACATCTCAATTTTGACTCTGTGTGACCCTGAGTCTCCTGGGTCTCCTCATCTGATAAACAAGGACAGTTCTGTCCAATTCACAGGGCTCTAGAAAGGAGTAAATCTTCCTTATAGTAGTACCCAGCATGGGTCTGACTCAGAATTAAAACCAAATAAATGAAAGTTATTTTTCTTCTTTTCTTTAGAGTTTTATCTCCAGAGCACATATCATTTACAAACAGCAGTGGCCACAATCCTTGATCTAATAAGCAACTCGTTAAGAACATGGCCAACAAGTAGAACTTCCTCCCTGCACAGAAACACACCCAAAGCTTGGGTGCTGATAACTAGTTACAAAAAATATTTAACATGATAGACACAAGCTGTATTTTCCATTCATGGTAACAACTAAAAGAAAGTCAAACAACAAAACCACAATGTTTATTAACCAGCGTATCTATGAGATTTAAATATACATAGGACATCTGGTGATTGGGAGCCTGGCTTAATTGTCTATGTAGTAAAGAAAACAAGGAAAAGAAATAAACTTTGGATATAATTTTGTCAAATATTTATTTCTTTGCTGAGGCAGACACAACATGGGGCTTACACTATTATTAGCCAGCCTTGTGGTGAGAGGTAGTAAAAGTTGAAAGCAGAGCAGCCATCAAAGCAGAGCTGGAATAATCAACTCTTAACTTACCATCTGTGTTGGCGATTCAGTCTTCTTTTTCCAGTAATTCTAGGGTGATAATAGAATCTATTAGGGGAAAAGAAATAAAGCAATTTGTACATATCTTCATAGAATAGCAATTAAACTGACCTGTAATTATGTGTTTATCTGTTTCCTCCTTTAGATCAGGGAATAAAAGGTCATGCCTTTATTCACAGACATTATAACACATTCATGCCATTTGTCCCATCAATGATTTGCATGATATGTTGGTTAGAGTCATATCTGTAACTATAAGAGAATATGCTAAGAGTTCCCTTTGTCTGTTCATTAACCCACCCAATCACACACAGATGCTATAATATATGTTCACTAAACGTTATTTGGTTGTAGATATTCACATGTAAAATACACATAACCAAGCCATCCTTTCTCCACTTACACCATAATTTCCACCATATTAATTGAATCTCATGTTTCTTGAATGTCCTCAACCACTTTAGAAATGGTAATCAATGGACTAGATCAGTCATACACTTCCACGGTCACCCCTTTAAAATAAATGTCATTCAGAATCTTCTGCCTTCAAGATCACCTGATTATGTGGGCAGAGCCTACAAGGGAAAAATAAAAACAAAAATATTCCTGGCCAAAAACTGGAGGATAATTAACATTGGGATGTACTATCAACATTATGCTCGATATCAAGCTTTTATGATTAGTCATAATTTTTCTAGTTGAAATTTGGGTCTTTAAGCTATGCACGCTATTTTCATCTGTGGTTTAAACATTCATCTTTCAACTTCCTAAATTTTGTTTCCATAATATCATAATTTCATAATGATGTTGTCATCTCCAAAAAAAATTGCTTATGTGATTATTTCTAAGAAAAGTTTCTCCATTTCCTTATTCTTTTACAATTTTCATATTCCTGAATTTCTTCTTATTATACTATATCATTTGTTTAGTGAGTACCACTTTCCAAAGTTCAGAAAACAGTTTCAAGAAAATAGAGATGAAGAACCATTTATAAAAATATTTTTAAAAATCAATAAACATAAAAAACCTGCCCAAAGCTAATATATCAAATGGTTCTCAGTGTTAAGTGAATAATTTCAAATATTCGTAGGCTGATCATATCATTAGCTTTTCATGCCAGGAACAGAAATGTAAATAATCTGGCATTGAAGAAGAAAATAGGCTAAAAGAAGAATTTTATGTTAGAAGTTGGACTTTATCTAACTTTATGTCTCCTACTACACCTACCACTTTGCCTTACACACATAAATGAAAAAAAAAAATAAGATGAATAGCTATTATCCACTCACTTCCTTCCCAGGCTTTGGATCTCTAATTAGCTAGTCCCTCTCATTTATCATGAAGCAAATGGTCCATGAAGGCCAAACATACTCTAGCTCTACTTGAGGCAGTCAGCCAAGACCTCCCTTGCTTTATTCCTGACATTGCACCCTTTCTGTTCTAGACCTGGACAGATCAGGCCCTCTGGGCTTTGAATATATTTGCAAGTTTCACTTGTGTTCTTTGGAATTATTGACAGACCTTGGCTTCAGAACTTTCTAGGAACTGGTTCAGACTCATTTCTCTGACTGTTCTAGGTAGGATACTCTTCCCCAGCTCTTATACTACAATGCAAACTTGGCTCATCTGGCTCATGCTGATAACTGAGTGGTCAAAATAGGCAAAAGAAAGTAGAGACATTTTAGGCTGTTGCAATCCTTCAAGGACAGTTTCTTGATGTCTTGACCTCAAGACACATTGGTTACAGGAAACAGTGGTCTGAAATCATCTGTTCATGCATTATTTCAACAAAAATTTGTTGAATGCTTAGTATGTACTAAGTTTTCTTGGAAATGAGCAATGCGAAGAGAAATGAGGTATATCTCCATTGCAGAGTACATAATTCAGCATGGGAGTGTATAAACCAGTGATCCTGAACAATGTGATCTGTATCCAAGGACCAAGGTAACCCCTGAGATGGAGTCAAAGATTTTCTGTTGGAGGCGGCACTTGAAATGGCTCCTTAGTGACAGGCAGGAACCTCTAGGACTAGACAATGCCTTTCCTCCTACTTTATGTCTCTGCACTTTCTGCTTTGATGTGAAACTCTAGGTTAAAAAAAAAAAAAAAAAAAACTATTTACTTTTGTTCTTGGGTCATATCATACTGCTTCCAGCTTCCATGCCTTTTTTTTTCCTGGAGTGGGCCCCCACCCATCACCTAATGTAGCACCCTCCTCTACAAAATTTTCTCTGATAGCTCCCAACTTTCCAAGAAAGGGTATCGCATGCCCCCTCCTCTGAGTGCCCAGAAAGCTCTGCACATTGCTGACTGTCATGGACCTCCAGACAACTCCATATCTGTCTGTTCTGCTCCCATAGACTGTAAATTCAGTAGTGGCAAAATTCATCTTTTCCCTCTTTGTAGCCTAATTTAGAACTTTTTTAGTTTCTAGCTTATAAGTGGTAGGTAAATGTCGAAGGGATGAATGGATAGGTGAATAAAAAATAGAGTAAATAGAGCGGTTTCCGTTGAAAAGGTTTTGCTAGCAGAAATGTGAAAGATGAACAGTGTTAACCAGAACAGTTTCACTGACACGAAACAGACATCTGATTTAAATAGTCTTAAAAAGTAGAGAAAGAGAGAGAGAGAAAAAAAGAATCTTTCTTGGTTTGCATAAGTAAAAAGTTCAGGAATAAATCAGAGCCATCTAGGGGACATAGGTGTCTGAACAAGGTCCTTAATAATTTGTCCCATTTCATGTGCTTTCCTCTGGGCCAGCTTCATTCTCAAGCAGACTCTCCAAAGTATTGGCTAACCTCTGAGCCCCATTTTACCAGTTTAGTAAACACCAGGAATAATTAAGAACCTCTTTTTCACTTGTTTCAATAGAAACTCTAGAAACTGTTTCTCATTTGGCCAGGCTTGGGTCACTTACCCGTCTCTGAATCAATTAGCAGGGTTGTGGGGTGGTCCCTTTGGGAAGGAACTGAGACACGGGTCATCCCAACTGAATGCCACAGACTGAACACAGATAAGTCAATGGCGTGTTACCAGAAGAAAGAGAAAGAGAAGCCAGACATACAGTCTCTGGGGATACTTGAAATGAGAGGCTGACCTTGTTCCTGGTATACACTAATGCCCTTGGCCTGTAGTGGTGGATTCGTCCAGGAATTTAATGTCATGTTCAGACATTTTCACTCTTCTCCCCACAGACCGGAGTCATTAGATAATTTTAGGAAATACAGATGGCAGTTGTGTGGGAATAAGTTCTTAAGGCAAACTAGGAGTAGAGCACAGCTCCACTGCCCATTCCTGCCTGCCAGTCAGCATGGTTTATTCTCAGAATGGAGCAGTGTCTTGGCCTAAGTGCCCCAGAAAAAGCAGAGCTATCAGCCTGCCATGAGGCAGACTTATTTGGGGGAATTATTCCCAATGTACAGGATTGGGCAAAGGAGAAGAGTGAAATAGAAAAAGAGTGCAAATAACTGGGGTTTAATCCAACTGGAGACCCTTTGAGAAATCATGTAGAATATTGGCCTAGAACATGAAAGAGGAGGAAGTATTTATTGATTGCCTATTGAATGCCTCCTGTTCCTCACTGTGCAAGAGATTTTCCACAGCTGTGACAGAGAACTTTTGGGGCACAAAGATACCTGGTACAGCTAAGGCGAGTTGCTGTAGGTTCACACTTTCATGCAGTTGGTGGCTCCAGCAATAACCAGAGTAAAGCAATGGGCCTGTATTGTACTAAATGTCAACTCTGAAAGATTTGTAATGATTCCAGGGCAAAAGGGAATTAACCACCAAAGCTTCCATTTTAAAGAGTCTTCCATATCTTTAAGTCATTGCTTACATGGGTTTAAAGATTATGCATAAAAACCCAGCATTCAACTCTTGCAAAAGTAATTGGCTTGAAGAGACACTTGTTCAAACGAGAGAATGAATGTGTTTATTGTACTAGACTACAGCATCCCTGTGCTTTTAAATATCTCTACATTTTGGATGATAGAGACTCTCATGGATTCAAATGACATATTAAGGAGAAAATAACAACTACCAAAAAAGGAAATATTCTTTTTTTTACTTCATTTCCAAAAACAAGTGTTTTTGATTAAGCCATTCCCAGGAGTCAAATTCCACAAAACCTACAAATGTTTTCTGCATCTTGACATGCCTCATTTCCTTTTCTTTTCTTTCTTTTTTTTTTTTGGCAGCTCCTGTCAAATAGATAAATTAGAGTTCTAATTTCCCTGAGTACTCTCATTTATGTCAGCTGTGAGTTGCATCTGGATCCCATTACAGCAAACATTTTGTTTTTCTTCAGTTACAAGAAATAGATGAGAGATTTAGACATCACTATTAATGCTGAAGACAAATAATTTAAATCTATGAAACACGATGAAGTGTTCAAACCGGGACAGCAGTTACTTTGGATTTGCATATTTGGGCAATATGAACTCAACAAAAATTCAATTCCCTTTCTAGAAAGCTACCAAGTAAAGCATGCATGTCCACTGATTTTATTTTGGTAGTATCCTAAACTGAGAAAGAAAAACAAACTTTTTAGTTTGAAATAATTTTAAATTTACAAAAGTTGCAAAGATAATATCGTTTCAGTGTACTCTTTACCGAGTTTCCTCTGTTGTAAACATTTTACATTACCATGCTGCATTGGCCAAAGCTAAAAAACCAACAATGGCACATTACTATTAACAAAACTCCAGAGTTTATTTAGATTTCACCAGCTTTTCCGCTATTGTCCTCCTTCTACTCTAGGATGCAATCCAAGGCACCACATTGCAGTTGTCATGTCTCTATACTTTCCTCTGGACTGTGAGTTTCTTAGTCTTTTCCTATTTCTCATGACCTTGACAGTTTTGAAGAGTACTAGTCACCTATTTAATTTTCTTCAATTTAGGTTTGCAGAATGTTGTTCTCATGGTTAGACTCGGCTTATGAACTTTTGGAAATGTTACCGAAGAGGTAATGTGCCTTTCTCATCCCATCATATCAGGAAGTACATAATATTGACTTGACATCACACTAATGATATCAGCCTTCATCATTTAGTTAAGAAGATGAATCTTTGCCAGATTTCTCCGTGGACTTCTCCAATGGTAGAGTAACTATTACTATTTTCAGAATCAGACACATAAGAAAATATAACAAGCTGTATCTATGCCACAGAATAGTTCACTGTGCTGTTAGTGAAACAGAACGATAGAGATGTATGACCGTTTTGCTGCGTTTCCATTTTAGAATGAGTAAACGTGAACTATTCAACTAAGGGAATAACAAACAGATTTTAAAGAATCACTCCTCTATGGAACTTCTTAACCAGCTATCACAGAGCGTTTCTATCAGCGTAATGGTTAAAAAACATTCTTCCTGGATTTGAGAACCAGGCTCAGTATCCTGTGACCTTAGGGAAGTTACTTATTTAACCTCTCCACACCTCAGTTTCTTTTTTTTAATTTGTAACCTGAAAGTTCCATAAAGATAACATTTACTTCACAGGGATGTCTGAAAGATTGACTGAGTCAATATTTGTTAAACTCTTAGAAGAGCACCTGGAATTTAGCATAAAATAAATGTGCTGCACCTTGGAGTGGGTGCAGAGGTTAAGTAACTTGCCCATGGTCTGTGGCAATAAATAAAGGAAGTGACCTGTTTCATATTTATTCAGAATCTTGCAAGCTCTTATAATTTGTCAGCTACTATGTTTATTGAAGAAGAAAAAAGCAAACTTTCAGTGACCTGTTAAAGTTTGTTCCATAAACAAGAGAGATTAAAGAAAAAAAAAAATTTCTTCATGCCTTTCTGACTTTTATAAAGTTTATAAAATGAGCCTGTATTATATTTACAATTAGAAAACAAAACAATGCATCTCTTGTTTTAAAGAATAGCTTTTGTATTTCTGGGCCAGTTTCCCATCAAATTCCAGGAACAATGACATGAAGAGTAACCACACAAGCTCTCAATTATTCATGAGCTAGTCACATGTTTTATAAAATTTAGATGATTTCTTGTTTCCTAGTGCTTAATGCAAATTTTAATATTCTTTTAATTTCTCTAGTTTTTCTCTCAGGACTATACTGATAAAGTATTTTTAAGGGCAGTCATTTATTTTGTAAAATGTTTCCAATAAATAATATAGAGAGTCTTTAATTCAAACTCCCTTTTTACAGATGAGGTGATCGAAAGTAGGACTACAAAATAAATCAAATGATTGATCTCAACAGCAAAAAAAAAAAAAAAAAACACTCAGATAAATGCTTCCCTTGTAGAGTATAGATGCACCTTCCTTTTAGAAAGCCTGATATAGAAAATTTTAAACGCATGAAGAAACTTTTCCATTACAATTTTTTCTTAATAGAAGGATTTGCACAGGTTGAGTTTCTGTTTAGGCAATATTGGAAAGAGCTATATCCACTTTATTTATTTAAACAAACGTTTATAATCCCTTAATCCATGCTGGCTCTCACAAATGTTGACTCATTTCTCATAACTACATTAGAGTAGGCAAATAAATCTTTAATAACTTGTAGATGATAGCTGGCAACTTAAATGCAGGTGGTTTCACTGCTCACCAGGTGGCTGGCTATGGAGTACAGGCTCTTATCCCCTGAGCTTGGCTGCTTGGAACCCCATCCATAGACATATAACCCTGGGCCAGAGGCTATTCTTTTCTCCTCTCTTGCCTCCCATCATATCCCAGGTCTCCAAGAGGTCTGAATTTAACCTGGAAAATTACACTTAATCATCGAATCAATCAATGATTTTACAAGGTGTCAGTTTCAAAAAACTAAAATTCCTAGCCAGTAAACAGAGACATGCGATGTTTGTTTCTAGAGAAAAGGGGATCGATACTGAAAGTTCTGTAGAAATGGGGTTTTACGTGTGATGTGGCACTTCATATTCCATCTGCACACCACTGGAGTAAGGGTGCTGTATAGAGGATCCCCACTCCCAAATGTCCAAGTGCTATTTTGTCCAAGGATAGACCAGAAGAGGTGAACCCCACGAGCCTGCAGGACTAGACCCTCCACAGTTTCAAGGTGACCTCCAGTCCCATATTTCATAGATCAAATTTGAACC
>NW_011888837.1:2677218-2699210 GCF_000151845.1 Pteropus vampyrus
TGTTTCATATTTATTCAGAATCTTGCAAGCTCTTATAATTTGTCAGCTACTATGTTTATTGAAGAAGAAAAAAGCAAACTTTCAGTGACCTGTTAAAGTTTGTTCCATAAACAAGAGAGATTAAAGAAAAAAAAAAAATTTCTTCATGCCTTTCTGACTTTTATAAAGTTTATAAAATGAGCCTGTATTATATTTACAATTAGAAAACAAAACAATGCATCTCTTGTTTTAAAGAATAGCTTTTGTATTTCTGGGCCAGTTTCCCATCAAATTCCAGGAACAATGACATGAAGAGTAACCACACAAGCTCTCAATTATTCATGAGCTAGTCACATGTTTTATAAAATTTAGATGATTTCTTGTTTCCTAGTGCTTAATGCAAATTTTAATATTCTTTTAATTTCTCTAGTTTTTCTCTCAGGACTATACTGATAAAGTATTTTTAAGGGCAGTCATTTATTTTGTAAAATGTTTCCAATAAATAATATAGAGAGTCTTTAATTCAAACTCCCTTTTTACAGATGAGGTGATCGAAAGTAGGACTACAAAATAAATCAAATGATTGATCTCAACAGCAAAAAAAAAAAAAAAAAACACTCAGATAAATGCTTCCCTTGTAGAGTATAGATGCACCTTCCTTTTAGAAAGCCTGATATAGAAAATTTTAAACGCATGAAGAAACTTTTCCATTACAATTTTTTCTTAATAGAAGGATTTGCACAGGTTGAGTTTCTGTTTAGGCAATATTGGAAAGAGCTATATCCACTTTATTTATTTAAACAAACGTTTATAATCCCTTAATCCATGCTGGCTCTCACAAATGTTGACTCATTTCTCATAACTACATTAGAGTAGGCAAATAAATCTTTAATAACTTGTAGATGATAGCTGGCAACTTAAATGCAGGTGGTTTCACTGCTCACCAGGTGGCTGGCTATGGAGTACAGGCTCTTATCCCCTGAGCTTGGCTGCTTGGAACCCCATCCATAGACATATAACCCTGGGCCAGAGGCTATTCTTTTCTCCTCTCTTGCCTCCCATCATATCCCAGGTCTCCAAGAGGTCTGAATTTAACCTGGAAAATTACACTTAATCATCGAATCAATCAATGATTTTACAAGGTGTCAGTTTCAAAAAACTAAAATTCCTAGCCAGTAAACAGAGACATGCGATGTTTGTTTCTAGAGAAAAGGGGATCGATACTGAAAGTTCTGTAGAAATGAGGTTTTACGTGTGATGTGGCACTTCATATTCCATCTGCACACCACTGGAGTAAGGGTGCTGTATAGAGGATCCCCACTCCCAAATGTCCAAGTGCTATTTTGTCCAAGGATAGACCAGAAGAGGTGAACCCCACGAGCCTGCAGGACTAGACCCTCCACAGTTTCAAGGTGACCTCCAGTCCCATATTTCATAGATCAAATTTGAACCCTTCATACATGGAAAAGGATATCGCCCATAAATTTTGGAAGTTCCAACATTACAGACCAAAGAATGAAGCTCAACCAGGTACAGAAGAGGAGATTATGTTATAACCCTCAATTTATTGAAATTAACACTGGATTCATCTTTTTTTTAAATTAATTAATTTATTTTTTTATGATGACATGGCTTCAACTTTTGACACTCATCCAAATGGAAAATAAAAACAAGATATATTAAGGAGTATACAACAAGAAAACAAGTCCAACACTCTGGAATCCGAGAGTATATAATTTCGAGAGTATATAATTTCGGAGTATACAACAAGAAAACAAGTCCAACACTCTGGAATCCGAGATGACAACGGTATTGAGCCTTAATTTCAGGCGTGTGAAATATGCAAAACTGAAATTTAGAGAGAGACAGAATACATATTAATGGAATATAGAGAGAGACAGCTAAGTAAAATTTACCCCCTCACCCCTCCTTGATTCCCCTAGGTCTGTTAACTAAAGAAACATAACTCTTTCCTTCTAAAGATGTGCCACCCTTGTCGGAGGGTCTCACGGATGCTCTCCAGCGTTTTCTCCTTTTCTGTCCTGAGCACTGGGGTCCCTGGGCACCCACGGTCTCCCCCTCGCAGGCGGTAGGTCCTGCGTGGTGGCGACTCACTCACTGCTCCTTTGGAGACTTGGGCGGAAGGAGACTATCCCAGAGTCAGCCTAGATACACCGCAGGCCACGCAGGATGGCTCCGGCGGGGCCTCCACCCTCAACACCCCACTGGGGCGGGGCCCGCCTTCTGGACCCCGGAACGATCAGCAAGTCTGGGACTTTCCCAGGACTGAGGGCTGCGACTATAGATAAAAGGGGTTCGCCGGTCTCGAGGAGCCACAGAGCCCGCTCAGCCAGCTCTCCCACCAGCTCTCGCGCTCCAGGCACCGCCGCCCCGACACCCCGAGCTGAGCACCATGGCCCGCGCCGCGACCGCCGCCGCCACCCGCTCCCCTTCGCTCCTCCGGGCCGCGCTGCTGCTCCTGCTCCTGGCCGCCTCGTGCCGGCGCGCAGCTGGTGAGGCTCGGGGCCCTGGGATCTCACGGGAGGGACAGGAGACGGTGGGCGCCCATCGGGGGGACATCTCCGCTAACCGAGTCTGTTGTCCCCTCAGGGGCGCCCGTGGTCACTGAACTGCGTTGCCAGTGCTTGCAGACCTTGCAGGGGATTCACTTCAAGAACATCCAGAGTGTGAAGGTGACGCCCCCGGGACCCCACTGCGGCCAAACAGAAGTCATGTAAGTGCCTCCTGGAGCTTCTGCTGCTGCTACCATGTCAGCCCCACGGTCCCGATGCCCCGACCCTGAGCCCCAGACCGACCTCCCGCCTCACGTGGATTCTCCCTTCTCTCTGCAGTGTCACTCTCAAGAATGGACAGGAAGTTTGTCTCAACCCCGAAGCCCCCATGGTTAAGAAAATCATCGATAAGATGCTAAACAAGTGAGTTATGTGAATAGAGTCACTGGTGACAGATATTGGCATCTGCTTTCTGAAAATTATATCAGAGAAACCCAGGGTTTCGTTGGGACCGAAAAATCATTATTTCACAATTAAATTTGCCATTAAGATCATTAATGTGCGCTGGTGCAGAAGGATGTTTCCAGTACCCTCCCGTCCAATCCCACTTTCCATCCTCATTCATATTAATGTGAGTCAAGCTGCCTTTCTTAAAATTCTCATTGGCGTTGGCCAGTTATTCTAAAAAAGATTTCCACTTGTTATAAAAACAGGCATTTTTCTTCCAGTTTCTTATGGGCTTCACACCTGAAAAGCAAAACCCTTGTTTCTCTGCAATCTGGGCCCTAAAGCTTAGTTTGTAGTGAAGAGCAGGGACTTTGCAGTGACACTGCACTGGGTACAAATCTGGATTCCACCACCTCTTTACCGTGTGACTCCAGGACAATTATTTGGCTTATCTAAGCTCATTAAAACAGGAAAAACAGTAGTAGTTACTACTTAGTGTTGCTATGAGGCTTAAGTGAGGCCCAGTGTGACAGATAATCAGCTGTCACTCTTTTTTGCTCTCTATCCAAGAGGTTCTGGCTCTTTGCAGCCAATAATTCAGTAAAAACCACAGACTCCCCCAATCCCTCACCACCACCACCACCACATTCCTAAATAAGAGTACCCAAGAGCCTAGAGGTCTCTGCGACACAGTTTAGAAGTAAGAACTTGATGCCAGTCTGGTGAAACTAGAGTCAGAAAACTCTGGAACGTAGAGGGTAGGACAGGAGAAGAGTGCTGTGCAGAGGGTTTTCCTGAGTAGCTACTAAGGACAACTTTTTTCTGTTATAGGGGCGGCTCCAATTGACCAGAGGAAGAAGGAAGTTGGTTGTTGGCTATACCTGAAACAGGCCCTGCCCTTACAGGAATCAAAGAGGGTAAAGAGAAATCATCAGCTCCCAAGAACACCTGGATTGGGCTTAATATATCTGAGCATCTCTTAGGAGAGTTCTTCTACTTATTTATTTATTTATTTATTTTCAGCTGGTTTTCAAAGATTTTGTGTTAATATTTTACATGCAAAGTCATTAAGGATGTAATTGACTCTACTTGTGCACTATACTGTTATTTTTATTGTTTATTTTGTCAAATCCGAGTTAGTTTAATTTTGATTCTTATTTAATTTGAAGGTAAAATGTTTGCAAGTATTCTCTAGTCATTAAATTAACATTTCCGAGAAGCCCACGGCATGCCAGCCCCTAGGACAGAGGTTGGGGGATCCAAGCAAATAGTGATGTCATTGTCAAGGTTGGGAAACATATGTGTACATTTATTTTTGTCACTGTTTAGAAGAATGTCACTTGTTTATTGGAATTATTTCACAGTATATGCTTAACATTTCTCATGTTGAAGCTTTAAGAACTACAATGTTCTAAATATACCTTGGACATTTTATGTCTTTCTTGTAAGGCATATGCCTTAATTGTTAATTATGCAATTTTTGTCTTAGAACAGAGATTTAAATATTTATTGATGCTTTAGCAAAAAAAACCACATGAAAATAAAGTATTTCAAAATAAACATTTGTTTCATTTTCTGGAAAAAATCGACTAACATTCTTGGATAATCTGGTGGTTTATGTCAATGTTTCTCAACATTTTTTTTTACTGGGTATTCAATTGGCTACACATCTAAATCAAACTGTTAGTTATGCTTAACTTCATATGGTGATAGCTGTCACTCTTCTTGGCTCTCACCTACCCAAGAATGCACTCTTCCTAACTGTAGTCCATCCCTTCCCCCTTCAGTGTGAGAGTCACTGATATACATTGTTTGGGGTTTTGTTTGTTTGCTTTTAATTAAATTTATCTGGGTTACATTAGTTATTAAATTATATAGGTTTCAAGCGTACAATTCAATAATATATCATCTGTATATTGCATTGTGTGAGATCCGTCCATGTTTGTGGCAAATGGCAGTATTTCATCTTTTCTAATGGCTGAGTAATATCCATTCTAGATATGTACCACATCTTTTTTATTCAATCATCTATTGAAGGACACATTGGTTGTCTCCATGTCTTGGCCACCGGGAATAATGTTGCAGTGAACATCAGAGCGCATATACCTTTATGGATAGATGTTTTCAAATTTTCAGGGTAGATATCCAGAAGAGAGATTGCAGGGTCATATGGTAATTATAGTCTTAATTTTTTGAGGATCAACAAGTAATGCCTGTGATAAGGGGTCTAATATCCAGAATATATAAAGAAATCATGACTTCTTCCAAGAAGAAATACAAATGGCCAACTGACATATGAAAAGATGTTCAACTTCACTAGCTATTAGGGAAATGTAATCAAAACCACAATGGGATATCACCTCACACCTGTAAGCATGGTTGTTATCAACAAGACAAGTAATAAAAAGTGTTGGAGAGGTTATGTGGAAAAAAGAACTCTCATACACTGCTGGTGGGAATGTGAATTAATACAGCCACTGTGGAAAATAGTATATAGCTGTTTTCTATAAAGAGCTCCTTGCTACCTGGCTACTCAAGTTTACCTCCATAAAAACATTTACATTTTTAAAATTATCTTAATAAAGACTCTCATTGTTTTGCTAAATGGTTTTTTTCAAATAATTATTGACAATTCAATAACGCTGGTAGTAAAATGGTGGTAAAGTAGATTTTTTTCTTCAAAACTCAAATAATGGGTATCATCAACAGAAGCAGAATGAATGAATGGCTGGGTACTTTACCTATGAAAAGATCTATTTTATATTTGGGTTTAATTTCCTAACCTTCACTTATAAAGAACTACCAGTGAGTTTAATCTTATCCTAATCCTTTATACCAATTTATCAAATAGAATGGTTTTAAGATTTGAGTGCATTAGTTCTTCTTTTATAGTGTGATTTTTCTGGAATCTGATAGATTGTTTAGCTTGAGAAAGCTTTCTGGAACTTGGTATTCAACTCTGTCCCAAGATGACAGTAGTGCTCCATGTTTCCAAGACAAACAAAATTGGTTTTGTTTGGGGAGGAAAGATTCCTATAAAGATTCCTATATTCTAAAAGAAACCACTGAAAAGGAGTAATGTTTATGGATGTGTGGGGTGTGTGTGCTTGTCTCTGACTCAGGACTCATTCAGGAAATCCTGAGCCTTAGGTAAAAGCCTTCAGCAGAGGCAAGAAGGAACAACTGGCAGCCTGAGAACAAGTTCTGGCTTGCCCCAAGTAGCTGGGTAAATAAAGTCTCTGAGTACTAAAAAACAACTTCTGTGAGCTTTGGTTTTGCACTTAAAATAGATAAAAATGATAATCTCTTCATAACTCCAATGTTCTTCATTAGTTATAAATTAGATGAGAAAGAAGACGATTTGTGAACTGTACAGAAGTAAATAAATGCAAACCATTCTAGAAGCTCCATAAATGCTAGCATTCATTCCCTAACCCCAAAAGTGCTAGCATTCATTAAAAAATATTTACGAGTAGGACCCCAAGGACTCAATAAAGCTCTCACACCTAAGACCAGTCTTTACACTCCAACATTATCTTGAGCTTGCTGTATTGGTCACTTAGCTCTATCATTATGGAACATGGAACATTAAAAAAAAAAAAGATGTTTCTGTTCATACAGTGGATAAAGTCATAGGTTTCAAAGAATTAGATAAACTTTGGAATAAATTCCAGCTCTATCATTTTTTGGCTGTGATCTTGGGTGACTTTCTTGACTTCACCTAACCTCATTTTCCCTTCTTAGAATAAAGATAATAACAGAATATACTTTCTAAAGTTGTTGCAGGGATGCCTTCAGAAATCTTCCATTGGTCAACTCCATGGACATTGTCTCAATGTCATTTGGGATCAAGTAAGTAGATAGGTAGTGCAGTTTTCACACCAAATTGCCCTGAGACTTTGTAAGTACAAAGCAGTCTCTTATTAAGAATATTATGGCAGGAAATGGGACACAAGGGTGTGTGAGGTGGTGATTATGGGTGAAGGAAGCAATGGCAACAATGACTAAGATTTCTTGAGCAGTGTTACCAAAGGAGCTAGAGCCAGAAAGGAAGAAATATGGCTGATCCTATTCCGTTCTTGTGAGTTCTTCTTTGTGTGTTCTACTGTGATGTCTACTCAGGACTTCCAGAAATAATTGTAGAAACATTAGGGGATGGTGGAGGTGGCAGACCTGCAATAGCATAATAGGGATAATCCAGAGTAACAGATGATACTGTTTTTCCTTTTGCTGACTATCAACACCGATAATAATAAAGAGATCTAGTTCTATCTTCACCTTTGATGCCCCACTCCATATCCCCTCTGCTTACCAATGAGTTCCACAGTGGCAATGTGCAACATCTATTCATGCTGACAGTTTCCCAACTCAAGCTCCTCTCTCCTTCTGATTTTCTTCTTGAGGTCTCTCTCCATTTAGGTGTGGCGAGGAGGAAATGGAAGAGAATATTTGCTCAGTTCACATGCAGGATGGCCTGTGATTTAATGCCCTCAAAGGCAACCTTCACTGAGGGGCGGGAGTTAGTGGAAGAATTTTCTATTTTCTAGTTCTCCTTAGTTAGACAGTTCTATCTACATCTATATTACCTATATCTGAATTCATATCTACACATGTCCCGCTTCTCTATTATGTCTACATTCTCTTTTAAAGCCTTGGACATATTTATAATAGCTATTTTATAATCCTTGTCTATTAATTCTATCATTCTGTCATTTCTGAGCCTATTTCTATTGAATGATTTTTCTCTCTGGTGATGGGTCACACTTTTCTACTTGGCATGTGTTGCAATTTTTGGTTGAGTGCAGACAATTTTGAATCATGTGTTAATGAGCATTGAGGTTTTGTTTTCTTCTTTTAGAGTCTTGATTTCTGTTCTGGCAGGAAATTAAGTTACTAGAACACCAGTTAGATATTTTTGAGACTTGTTTTTAAGCTTTGTTAGGGTGGTCTAGAGAGAGTCCTGTGCCCTCGGGCTGCACTACTAAGTCATATTTCTTCTGTGTCTTTACAGAATACTTTGAGTGCTCACAAGTTCTTTCAACTTTAACAAGTCAGACCTTAATTATCTCCCCACCCCACATGAAGTCTAAAAATTGCTCAGCTTACAGATCTCTGGCCACTCTCTGCCTGACCTTACAGAGTTTCACCCTACACACGTGTGACTTTGTGTTGATCACAGAGGCCCAATGGAATAGGGAGATTTGTGGAGCACTATTTTCCTGCACAGATGTCTTCTTTCTGCACCTCTACTCCATAGCTTACAGTCATATCAGTTCCCCTAAATTCAAATCTGCGTCTCCTCAACTCAACAAAATCACTATGCTCTGCTTGGGGTCTCCCTCCCTGCACAGTGGTCCAGAGTTGATCCACAAAAAGCAAGGGTGATCATGGACTTAACCTTATTTGCTTCCTTTTCTCAGGGTCCCTAGTCATTTGTTCCCTGTCGTCTAAAATCAGTTGTTTCATATATTTTGTTGAGTTTTCTAGTTGTTTATGGCATAAGGTCATGACTTTTCTTTTACTCCAACATGACTGTAAATGCAGGTCTTGGTGCTACAACTCTGAGGAACACTTTACAAGTTTTTTTCAGAGGTTCTATAGCAAGATTAAGCTCTAATTACTTACAATGATCTTATTTAGAACATAGACTTTTTAGCTTTTTTCTCTTCCCTACCCTACATTCCC
This sequence comes from Pteropus vampyrus, assembly GCF_000151845.1. Taxonomy (NCBI): domain Eukaryota; kingdom Metazoa; phylum Chordata; class Mammalia; order Chiroptera; family Pteropodidae; genus Pteropus; species Pteropus vampyrus. The sequence continues at coordinate 2,685,843 of NW_011888837.1, forward strand.
CTGCTTCCTCACTTGTTTTTCTTACAATCATCTTCAAGATAAGTTACTGCACATAAGCCTTTGTATCAGAATCTACTTTCAGAAGAACCCAAACTTGGTTAAATTCTCCAGAAGTTAAATCCCAAGGCTGAGATTTTTGTACTCTTGTATTACTATTTTATCAAGAAGTATAACACCAGAGAATCTGGAGGGAGGGAAATATGAAGTGGGGCAGGGAAAAATGATAACTAATAGGAATATGCATAACCACAACCATGCTGGCCATCGCTAAGTACAAATGAGTTATTCATTTCCCAAGAGGCTATTGTGAGTGTTTCCCCTCTTATTCTGAAGAAACCATGAAATCAAGAAATTAGAGTTGCTGGATTTACATTAGAGAGTCATAAATCATCCAAACAGCCACTGATTTTTCTTTCTTGGCTAAACTTAGGATCTTGGCTAAACTTTAGGATCCATAAGGCCCTAAAGTGGATGTGGAGGTATGGGGGGAAAACTCTAACAAACCCACATCTAGGAACTTATTTTCACCTGTGAAGAGAATGATACCTCTACTGACCTTTTGTCCTCCCAATTAAAATGATAAATACTTTTTTAAAAAGCAATAGGTAGTTGGAATTGTACCTTTTGCTTCCAACAGTTTTCTGAAGAAAAAAAGCCACATAGTCTGTAGAGGAATAAACAAGTCAAATGTTAAAACCAGGAACTGATCTTTTAGCAGCCAGGCAGGGTTTTTTTTTGAAACCTGAGAAATCACACAATAAATTAATTCTTTCATTTTACAAATGGGACTGCGGAGGCTTGGAGATCACTAAGGAATTATCAAATGTCATAGACTAGAACTCAGCTTTCTGATATTTAGATCATTCTGATAATTGCCAAACAGGATTATTAGTTTGAATCTTGGATTGGCTCTAGGATTAGCTTTCTAAAATTTGTAGAACCTGTCTCAGAGTACTAATTAATAACTAATAGCCCATTCATATCATAGCAACTGTAGGGGAGTCTAAAGGAAATATGATGAATATTGTGGCCAAACAATTTGAAGTCAAAGATGAGTTCAGCCACTTTGTATAATCTGCTAAGTTACTCTATCAGTTAGCTATTGTCTCCCCAAAATGTAGTGCCTTAAAATAATAACCTTTTTATTTTAGTTCATGACCCTGTGCATCATCAGTTTGGGTTAAGTGTTGCAACAGCTGGGCTGGGCTCAGGTGGGTGGCTTTTCTGATGGTCTCTCCTGGCATCACTTTGGTAGCCATAGTCACTTGGTGATGAGCAGGACTGCCTCACTCACGTCTGATGAATGAGCTCTGTTCTCTTCTTATGGTAGAAGCAGCATTTTAAGACAACAGGAGTGGCTGCTCCTGGGCTATTTGCAGTTTTGACCTGCAGTACTTACATTACTTCTATCACATCCTGTTGGCCAAATCAACTCATAAGGTCAGCACAAAGTCAAAGGATTTGGGAAATATATTTCACATCTTGAAATGATGGGCTGCGAAGAATTGGTGGCTATTTTAAATCTTTCTGATATATTCAATTTTCTCATCTATGAGATAGACATATCCCTTATAAGATTTTCAGATAATATACAAAAAGTTCATAGAAGTGTGTTGACAGAAAGCAGAACTCAATAAATGATAATTACTATTATTACATTATGTTGTATCTCTGATAGTGTAGATACATGTTTTGAAGAATGAAATATAAGATTACAACAAAAAATGGAATTTTTTTTAGTGACTTGCATGTTTGTGTGTCTCAGGCTGTGTGAAATTTCAACCAATAAAACAGGTTGTCTATAAAAATTTAGAAGCTGACAATCTGAGCATTTTAAGCAATCTAGATCTAACTGTAAATTAATTCTGCTCCTGATATGGCATAGATTTTAGTAAGTCTAGAATTAGAGACCCAATTTTGATAAGGAAGATCCTTGGATATTTTATCACCATCTGTTTAACAAACTCCTTAACAACTGATGATGTCCTAAGCTTGTCTTTAAAGTTTTGAAAAATTAAATTATTTTGAGTCTTTCAACATTTGGTTATCTTAGCTTTGTATATTTTCTTACAATAATAATAATAATAATAATAATAATAATAATAATAATAATAATATGTATGCATGTTGCAAACACAACATTTTGTGACCTTGACTTGGTACAAAAGGAAAATGAGACTAAAAGAAATTAAGGTTATGTATGATTAGTGTTTCTAACTTATTTGCAGTTTTTTGGTCTGTATAAAGGCCAAGATCTGATCAGTCAACTGAATGTTGTCAAGTTATTAAAACTTACTTTATTTTGAGATTGAAATAACTTTTTCCCACTTCCCTAACATGCCAAGATCCATGCATTAGTCTGTCCAGGTTGCTATAAGAAAATACTGTGGACTGGGTGGCTTATAAACAACAGAATTTTATTTATCCTAGTTTTGGAGGCTGGAAGATCAGAAAGCCAGCATGGTCAAATGAAGGTCTTCTTCTGGGTTTCAGAATAGTCACTGTATCTTCGTTCAACAGAAGCCCTTTGGGGTCTCTTACATATGACACTAATCTCATTCATGAGGGCTCCACCTCCCTCCCCCCCCCATGACCTAATCAACTCCTCCTGCCTTTGGGCATTTGAATTCTAACATGTGAATTTCAGGGAGAAACAAACATTCAGATCATAGCTACTCGACAAAACTGTGCCTCTTTGTGTACTTCAATGTCTAGAATGTTTGTCAGCCTTTTGTTATAATGTGCTTCTTTTCATCTTTAACAACTCCGATGTTAACTTCCCTGTGAAGTCTTCCCTCCCCCGAATCCAAGTCTTCCCTCTTCTGTCTCTAGGATGCCTCAGGTACCCACCTAGTATAACATAGATCATCTTCTAATTTAAGCTGCTTACATGTCTGTCTCTCCAAACAGGCTGTGATCTTCTCAAGAGCAGAAATTCAATTTTTATTTTCTTTTTGGCTTCTTTTCTGTGATTTTTTTATATTTTATTATAGTTGACATACAATATTATATTAGTTTCAGGTGTACAACACAGCGATTAGTGACATCTATATAACTTTTGAAGTGACCACCCCGACAAATCTGACACCGTATATAGTTATTACAACACTAATGACTATATTCCCCATGTTATACTCTACATCCCCATGACAATTTTGTAACTACCAATATGTACCTCTTAGTCTCTTTTCCCCTTCTTCCATTCCCCAAACCGGTAACTATCAAAATGCTCTCTGTATCCTTGAGCTTATTTCTACATTATTTATTTATTCTGTTCTCTAGATTCCACATATAAGTGAAATCACATAACATTTGTCTTTGACTAACTCTGCTCAGTCCAGTACCCTCTAGGTTCATCCATGTAGTTGCAGATGGCAAGATTTTATTCTTTTTTATGGCTGAGTAATATTTCATTGTAGATATGTGCCACTTCTTCTATATCCATTCATCCATTGATGGACACCCAGGTTGCCTTCTTATCTTGACTATTGTAAATAATATTGCAATGAATATGTGGATGCACATGTCCCTTTGAAGTAGTGTTTTGGGTTTCTTCAGCTACTCAGAAGCAGGATTACTGTGTCCTTCTTTTTCTCTTGTTATATAGCCTTTGTTTTAAAGTCTGTTTTGTCTGATATAAGTATTGCTACCCTAGCTTTTTATTTTTTTGTTTCTATTTTAATGAAATATATTTTTCTATCCTTTTACTTTTAGTCTGTGTGTGTCTTTCAATTTGAAGTGAGTGTCTTGTAGGTAGCATATGTAAAGGTCTTGTTTTCTTATCCTTTCAGTTGCCCTGTCTTTTGATTAGAGTGTTTAATGCATTTATATTTAAAGTAATTATTGATAAATATGTAGTTATGGCCATTTTATTTTTCATATATTTTCTTTTCTTCTTCTTTCTTCTTCTCCTTCTCCTTCTCCTTCTTTTTCTTTAAGAAGTCTTTATCATTTCTTGTAATATTGATTTGGTGATGATGAATTCCTTTAGCTTTTTCTTGTCTGGGAAGCTCTTAATCTGTCTTTTGATTCTAAATGATAGCTTTGCTGGATAGAGTAATCTTGGTTGTAGGTCCTTGTTTTTCATGCCAGTCCCTTCTGGCCTGCAAAGTTTCTGTTGAGAAATCAGCTAATAGTCTTATGGGAGCTCCCCTGAAGGTAACTAATTGCTTTTCTCTAGGTACTTTTAAGATTCCCCCTTTGTCTTTAACTTTGGCATTTTATTTATGATGTGTCTTAGTGTGGGCCTCTTTAGGTTCATCTTGTTTGAGACTCTCTGAGCTTCCTGGGTTGTATGTCTATTTCTTTCACCAGGTTAGGAAGTTTTCCATCATTATTTCTCCACATAGGTTTTCAAGTTCTTGCTCTCTCTCTCTCCTCTCGTTCTGGTACTTTATGATGCAAATGTTGATACACTCGATGTTATCCCAGAGGACTCTTAAACTGTCCTCATTTTTTTGGATTCTTTTTCTTTATTGCTGTTCTGATTGAGTGTTTTCTGTTACCTTGTCTTCCAAATCACTATTTCAATCTCTGTTTCATCTAATCTATTGTCGAGTTTCTATAATGTACTCTTTACTTCAGTTTTTGCATTCTTCATTTCTGCCTTTTTTTTTTTTTATGTTTTCTATCACTATTTTTATGTTTCCTATCTCTTTGTGGAAGTTCTCACTGAGATCATTGAGCATCCTTATAACCAGTGTTTTGAACTCTGCGTCTGGTAGATTGCTTTTCTCCATTTTGTTTTAGTTCTTTTTCTGGAGTTTTGCTCTATTCTTTCGTTTGGGATATGTTTCTTTGTCTTCCCATTTTGGATGCTTCTCTATGTTTATTTTTATCTATTAGGTAGAACTACTATGTCTCCTGGTCTTAGTATAATGGCCTTATGTAGTAGGTGTCCTGTGAGGCCCAGTGGTGCAGTCTCCCTGGTCACCTGAGCTGAGTGCTCCAAGTGTGTCCCTTGTGTTGGCCATATGTTTCTTTCTGTTGTAGTTGAGCCTTGGTTTATGTTTATACATCAGTGGGAGGGATTGGTCCTAAGGCTGATTGTTTGTGAGGACTGACCATGACTACAGTGGAGGAGCTGATGTGCAGGGGCTGATTCTATGGAGCAGAATTTGCTTTAGCGAAACTCTGGTGCCTGCTGAGTCTGTCCTTTGGGTGTGTCTTTAGTGGAGGTAGCTGAATGGTGCTCTACTGTGGTCTGAAGCTGGCCACCAGGTTTATTAGTTCTGGGGTCTCTTGGGAGGGGCTCTGTTGCAGGCCAGGTTCAGCCACTGTCTGTTCCCTGCCCGGGACCATTTGGTATGAGCTACAAAGAAATCTGCAGATGATTTCCACTTGTTCTGGGCTTTGAAGTGCCTGGGAAAGGCTAAGGTGCAAATCAAGGCTGCTACCTCTAGTGCTGGTCGTGGGGCTGCTTGGCAAGAGGTACCAGGAATGCCAAGGCCAGATGCTGCTTGTTTAAAATATGTGAACTTTTAAGAGATTTTAGGAAAGTCCTCAGCATGAGCTAAGAAAGGCTGTTTGTATGAAAAAGCCACTGGAAGTGTTTTGAGTGGGCCTGCAAATTGAGTAGGGCAGTGTCTCAGGGAATTACCAGGGTGAAGCAAATGGTATTAGAGAAGCTGATGAAGACTCAGACATGGCACTCGCTGGTGCATGCATGCTGAGTGTATAGAGGGCTCAACAAAGGAAGAATGGCTTCTGCCAGCACCTCTTCTTGGCATAGAGCTGCTCCTCCCATCCTCGCCCTGATGTCAGACAATTCAGTTTCTCCCCTTATGTCCCTGGTACTTTTAAAGCTGCTGCCCTTGTACCAGAGAGCTCAGAGCATGAGTCTATCAGCTAGTAAGTTCATGCACAGGCCCTTTAGGAGGAAGGCCTGGGACTCCAGCAGCCCTTCATCTCATTCAGCCACAATCTCCACTATTTTTCACAGTCAGAAGTTATGGGGACTTCTCTTCACAGACCTGGAAACTTGGGCTTGGGAGCCTGATGTGAGACTGGGACTCCTCACTCTTCAGGGGAACCTCTACAGAAGAGACATTATTCTCAGTTCTCAATTGCCACACATGGGTGTAGGACCAGCCCCTTCCACATTTCCACTCCTCATACTAGACTCGATATAGCTTCTTCTTCTTCTTAGTTATAGGACTTCTGTTCAACAAGACTTCAAGTAGTTCTCTATGATGGTTGTTCTGTAGTTTAGTTGTAATTGTGATGTGATCATGAGAGGAGGCAAGCACAGTGTTTACCTATTCTATGGTTTTGACTGGAATTTTTATTCTTTAAATACTTAGCATAAGCATATTTAAAGGCCCAGGTAGGTAATAGATGCTCAATGAGAATTGCCAAAAAAGAGACCAAATTTAGAATTTATCAGCCCTTCAGTAATCACTGATTCTTCAGTTAAATGCTATGGGTTGAAATATGTTCTCCTCTCAAATTCATCAGTTAAAGTTCTAACCCCTAGTATCTCATTTGAAGATAGTCTTTACAGAGGTGACCGAATTAAAGTGAGGTTGTTAAGATGGACCCTAAACCAATATTGCCACGTTCTTATAAAAAGGGAAAATTTAGAAAGACATACACCCAGGGAAAATACCATGTGAAACTGAAAATGACCATATGCCAGCCAGGGGAGAGACTTGGAACAGCAACCTCCCTCACAGTCTTAAGAAAGAAACAACCTTGCCAACACGTTGATTAGGGACTTCTAGCTCCAGAACTGTGACACAAAAACTTCTGTTGTTTAACCCACTCACTCTATGGTACTTTGTTAGCAGCTTTAAAAAAATAATAAAAAATGCTTTAGTGTTTGATTTGTTGATTCTTCAGATCTCGCCAAAAAGAATGTGGTCAGTATGGGATAATTAAGGTCACTTATAAATCTTAAGGACAAAATTGAAGCTCATAAGCTCTTAAGTCAGTTTCGATCCCATTGAAACTGCTGTCTTCAAACCAAAAGTAAACCGTAGTTTGCTGTTCTTGACAGGACAAAGGTTATTGTAACCTGAACTTTAGTTCCTTTGTATGTCATCTATGCTGTAAGTATAGTCAGAGCTTGGCAGATTCTATTATGACCTTGAGTTGAGATGATGAAAATAGGCATCAAAGCCAAAAGCAAATACTTGTTGAGGAAAATCATCTTAATTTCCTACTTTTCACAAATATGACCTTTGAAAAGATATTTAGACGTCCTTATGGCTCCATTCTGTAAGTCACCATTAACTGCAACTGGCACCGAACCCTTTACTATTGTGAAGTTTCACTCTCCAGCAAATAATAGGTTCTTTTCTCTATTCAACAAATTCTCCTCATCTAGCTCCAATCCCCCAACTTAAACAAAGCTTGAAAAACAAGTTCAGCTTCCTTATTGGCTTGTAAGTGATAAACATACTATTTGATAAGCTGTCCCTTTCATTCTTCAGTGTGAGGAGAACGCAAGAACAACACAACTTCTCAGGGTTACAGTGAGCACGTAAAAGAGGGCTGCAGTGTTGATTCCACCATTCAGACAAGGATCAGGGTCAAGCATAGACATGGCTGCTGGGAGCTCACGAATGCTCTTGCTGGCTGCCCTTGTCCTGGGCATCTTTGGTAAGCCAAATATGGCTTTGTCTTTCCTTATAGGCACTGGGAAAATTCAGAAACTATTCCAGATCTAATGAGATTGTATTTGGCACTAGGAAAAAGGTAGAAACTGTCGATCAATACCTACTCAGAACATACATTTAGATTGTGGAGTGTCAAAGAGTTTCTAGTTAAGCTAATTTTTGAAAATCTGTGTAACTTCCTAGACATATCTGACTGTAAGAATCTGTGCTTTTCAATAAGCTATCTCATTGCCCATAATATCTTTAAGCAATGAATTATTGATCTAGTATAATTACCAGTTTCTCAAACATAGTACATACTCAGTAATGTTCGTTGGTCATCATAATAGCAGATGACTAGATTAGTGCGATTGTCTTCCTGATTATTTCTATCAGTACTTACTTTGTGTGTCAAGCGTCCTGCTGCACTGATTTCAGATTTGGGGTAAAGAATTAAGCACTGTGGTTGTCTTTGTTCTTACTCAGAGTTTTGTTATTCTTTTTTCACTCAGATGATCCCTGTGAGAGCCAAGAGTTGCGATGTCAGTGTGTTCAGACATATTCTAAATTTATTCCTCTCAAATTCATTGAAAATATTCAATTGATACCCGAAGGTCCCTACTGCAGCAGAAAAGAATTTATGTAAGTAGTGAAGATGTGGGAGAGAATAGAAGCCTCTAATACTGGACCTTTCTTTTTTTCTTTAACTTTTCCCCCAGTTGTATTGTAATATAATTGACATGCATTACTGTATAAGTTTAAGGTGTGCAGCTTAATGATATATCACGAAATGATTATCATGATAAGTTTGGTTAGTGTCCATTATCTCATATCGATATACCACATATACATATAGATACAAAACACATATAGATACAATAAAATGAAAAAGCTTTGAAAGGAAAAGTATGCTTTTTCCTTGTGATGAAAATTCTTAAGATCTACTCTCTTAACAACTTTCATATATATACATATATATATGAAATATATATATTATATTATGTATATCACAGAGCTGTGTTAACTGTAGTCAACGTGTTGCACATCACTTCCCTCGTCTTTATTTCTCTTATAGCTAGAAGCTTGTACATTTTAACCACCTTCTTTCAATTCCCCCTCCTCTTCCTACCACACTCTCTACCTCTGGCAACCACAAATCTCATTTCTTTTTCCATGAGTTCGTTTTGTAAATAGATTCCACAGATGAGTGAGATCATACAGTATTTGTCTTTCTCTGCCTGACATTTCACTTAACATAATTCCCTCAAGGTTCATCCACGTTGCCACAAGTGGCAGGATTTCCTTATAATTTTTTTATGGTCGAATACTACTCCATTATATAGACATATCACGTTTTCTTTATCCATTCATCTGTTGATGAACACTTAGGTTATTTCCATGTAACGGCTATTGTAAATGATGCTGCTATGAACACGGGGTACAGGTATCCTTTTGTTAGTGTTTTTGTCTTCTTTGAATATATTCCCAGAAGTGCAATTGCTAGATTATGTGGTAGTTCTATTCTTAATGTTTTGATGACCTTCCATACTGTTTTCAATAGTGGCTGTACCAGTTTACAATCCCACCAAGAGGGCACAAGGGTTCCTTTACTTCCACATCCTTGTCATCATTTGTTATCTCTTGTCATTTTGGTGATAGCCATGCTAACAGATATGAGATAATATCTCATTGTAGTTTTGATTTGCATTTCCCTAATGAGTAGTGATATTGAGCACCTTTTCACGTCTGCTGGCCATTCATATATTTTCTTTGGATAAGGTCTATTCAGCTCTTTCATAGTACTGGCCTTTTCAAAGCTGGCATTTGCATACAAAATGCACTAGATTGAGAGTATAGGTGACCAGAGCTCTGAGCATTATTTCTCAGCAATATGGGAAGATAATTGCCCAGTGTTCAGGCTTTCATTTCTGAAAACATCATGTACCCTCTCCGAAAAATAAAAAGCTCTCAAATGAAGCCACGGTTAGGGTGTGAATTTTTCTGAGTGGACTTTGAAGTAAACATGTACAATGAACAAAGATACATGTTCCTCTGTAAGGATATATGAAGAATTCTTGATTGTCTGGAAATTCCTCAGTTACTCACAGAAATACACAATATGTTCAATATAGCCTAGTGGCTCTGGAGGCTGACTGACAACCTTTCTGAAGCATTAGCCTGCGAATACAGAGCTTAGAGGCTATGGAGAATACTGCATTTTAATGAAACTTTATTCTATCGTAAACTATATATATCATGCATGCTGTTTTAATTGCTCATTGCTAAGTGACACATTACCACAACTTAGTGGCTTAAAATAAATCTATTTATTATCTTATAGTTCTGTAGCCTAGCAGTTGAGACAGCTGCCCTGGATTCTCTGCATAGGGTTCCTTCCTTCTTTCTTTCCTTCCTTCCTTCTTTCCTTCTTCCTTCCTTCCTTCCTTCCTTCCTTCCTTCTTTTCTCTTTCTTTAATTGAGATATAATTACTACACAATGTTGTGTATGTTTTAGGTATACACTGTGTTGGTTTGAGACATTTATATATTGCAATATGATTAGCACTGTAGTGTGATCTGACACCTCTATGTTGTCACATAATTTGCCTAATTACCTTTTTTTTTTAAATGGTGAGAACATTTAGGATTTTATAAGGAGCTAAAATCAAGGTATCATCTAGGGGGAAGCCTCATCTAGGGGCTCTGGGAAGGAATCTACTTTCAAGATTATTAGTTGTTGGCCGACTTCAGTTCTTTGCAGTTATCAGTTATAAGACTGAGTATCCACATTCTTGCTAGGTATTGACTCAGGGTCACTGTCAGCATCTAGAGATTGCTTTTGAATCTGCCTCTCCTTGAATTGACCTCATGCTTCAAATCTCTCTTACTTCCTCTTTTGCTATCAGCCAGAGACAAGTCTCTGCTTTTAGGGACCACCCGAATAATCACACTTAGTTTAATTTAGTCAATTGATTAGTAACCTTAACTACATCTGCAAAATCTCTTTGGCCATGTAATGGGACATAATTATGGGTGTAATTTCTCATCATGTTCACAGTCCTGGGGATTAGGGAGGAAAACCTGGTGGGCCTTCTTAGGATTCTACCTAGCATCCATACAAAAGAGTGTATAAATACATACCTGTACAGTTTAAAAAGCAACAATAAAATACACACTTGCTCACTTGCTACCCAGGCCAAAATCTAGACTATAATCAGTACATCAGAAACCTCCACATGTGAACTCCTGTTATGGGCTGAATTGTTTCCTCCTTCAATTAGTAAGTCCAAGTCCTAATCTTCAATACCTCAGCACATGCCAGTTTAGAGGTAAGGTCTTTAAAGAGATAATTAAGGTTAAATGAGGTCACAAGGGCGGGGCCTAATCCAATATAACTGGTGTCCTTCTAAGGAGAGAGAGAAACAGGTAGAATGTGTGCACACAGAGAAAAGGCCCTAAAAAGACACTATTAGAAGACAGCCAGCCATTTGCAAGTCAAGGCGAGAGGCTTCAGAAGAAACCAAATCTGCCAACACATTCACATCGGACTTCTATAATGTGAGATAATAAATTTCTGTTTTTTTTAGGGAACCCAGCCCGTGTTATATTGTTATATACAGCAAACTAACACACCGCTCAAATCATATACACAACTTCCTCCAAGAAGCAACTACCATTTTAAACTATATTACCTCTCGGTTTTTAAAAATTGTATTAACACCAATGTATAAAACCTAAAACAATTATTTATTTTGTCTCTGTTATGGACTGAATGTGTTCCTGACCCCCAAATTCATATGCAGAAATCCTAATCCCCCCGTGTAGTGGTATTAGGAGGTAGAGCCTTTGGGAAGTGATTAGGTCATGAGGGTAGAGCCCTCATGAATGAGATTGATGCCCTAATAAAAAAATCTCAGAGAGCTCCCTCTCCCCTTTCACCATGTGAGGACACAGTGTGAAGATGGTTTTGTATGAACTGGGAAATAAGTCCCCAGCACTTTGTTCTTGATCTTCTCAGCCTTCAGAATTGTGAGAAATAAATGTTTGTTGCTTAAGCCAATAGTTTTTGTTATAGCAGCTGAAGTGGACTAAACCAGCCTGCCTTTGAACTTCAGGTCAATGGAATCATGCCGAATATATTCATCTGCAACTTGCTTCTATTATTTAACATTTTTCTGCAAAACATGCATTTTTGATGTGTTTAGTTGTAGTTTAATCAGTTCAAGTGATACTTAGAATACCATTATAGAAATATTAAATTAATAAATACAATTTTTTTTTTTTAACGTATCTACTATAGGTGCACACTTGGATTCCTTCCGGACTTTTACTATTATCTACATTCTTTATACATCTCCTGGTTCATCTACCTGAGAGTTTTTCTAGGACTTATTTCCAGGATTTAGGGTGTGCACATCTGCCAACTTACTAGATAATGCCACACTGTACTGCAAAGTGATTGTACCAACCAACACTCCTTTCTACATTTAATCATCTTTCGCTTCACATAGTGGCCAATACCTGGTTTTGTCAGTCTGATGGGTATGAATTGGTATCTTTTATCTTTTTTTTAATTTTCATTTCTCTATTATTAATGAGGTTGAAAGTTTTTCATAAGTTTATAAATATTTGTATTTCCTCTTTTGTGAAATTACTAATTACTGATTATTTAGTAATTACTAAAATTACCAATGCTTTTGTGAAATTATTCATTTCTTTCCTTCTTTTCTTATGTGGATATTATCCTTTACCCATTGACTCACAGATGTTCTTTATATATTCTGGATACTATTCTCTTGTCAGATTTATGGATAAGAAAGCTCATTTTCCAATTTGTGGCTCATATTTTCATTCTTTTCATGGTGTCTTTTGAATCACGGTATTGTATTTTTAATATACTTTACCTTAGTAATATGTTCTTTTCTGCTTAACAGTTTTAATGTCTCGTCTCCAAAAAATTCCCTTCACAGAGTTTATAAAAATATACTTCTATTTTGTCTTCTAAAATTTTTATACTTTTTATTCGTATTTAAGAACTTACTCCACTCAGAATTGATTTTTGCATATAATATGAGGGAATTATCCAATTTTGTTTTATTACTCCTTAGGGTTCATCGCTCCCCCAGTACTTATTGAAATATTATCATTTCTCCACTGATCTACAATGCTACGTCTGCTATAAATTGATTTCTTCATATGTGTGGTGATGGTTCTGACCTCTTTATTCTGTCCCTTTAACCAATTTGACTATACTTGTACACCATCTTCATTTTTTTTATAATAATTCCTAATATCAGGAAAGGAAAATTCTCCCATTTTCTTCAGAGTGGCTTTTGTTTTCATGGACTTTTACTCTTTGATGTAAACTTTAGAAACAATCTCCAGATTTGCATTGATTAAATTATAATTTTGAGTGAAATTTTTTGAAATTATAGATTAATTTGTGAATTATTGACATCTTTATGATTCTGAGTTTTCTATTACAAGAAGATAGAATAGCTCTCAACTTATTGAGGCCTTCCATAATGTCTTTAAAGTTTTATCATTTTCTCTATAAAGGCCTTCTATATCTTCTTTGTTATTAAAAACTTATTTCTAGTCACTTATATTTTCAACACTATTGTAAATAATATCTTCGTAAAATTTTACATTCTATCCGTTCTTAGTGTTCAGACATAAAACTTTCTATCACGTTTGTAAGCATCGGCTCTTTACCTGAGTGGTCACATCTTCTGGGAAGAATGGCAGTTTAATTTTCCTCTTTTGAAAA
>NW_011888837.1:2699385-2716400 GCF_000151845.1 Pteropus vampyrus
TTCATAGTCAGATATTAAATTGCGTAAACCCGGAAATATATACCCCAGGTGCGAGTGTGGTAAGGTGATCTGTTACTCAGATAAAGAACTTCAAAAAGTGGAGTTTTGTGGTTCTCTAAAGTCCAAGTGACAACTACAGAATTAATTTAAATAAGTAATTTCAGCTCTTCCTGTCTCTCCTAGTAATAAATAAGGCTTTAATGACGGCCTAAACACTTAGAAAATTAGCAAAGATATAATAATAAAGAATAGATAGTAAGTGATTGACAACTGGCAGCCTGGAAGATATTATACAGATTTTCCAGAATCTAGCACTATAACACTCACATCATAAAGACCAATAAATGTTTGCTAATTAGTTGATAACTCAAAAGCCTCTAAGAAAAGATGTTATTCTTTAGTCGAGTACAAATAATTTAGTTATGCACACTGATGTGACTAAAAGTCCTGTTCTAATAATATGATTAATGCAGTTTGAGGAAATCGTGTGTTCATTCTAAGCATATGCATTTCCCATTGAAGAAATTCTAATGAATAAATTTAAAGCATTATTAAGTTGACCAAAACCACTTAAAGCAGTTCTTTTTTAACCAAAATACTCTTTTCTTTTCAGAGTCACATTAAGAAATGGGAAATTAGTTTGTTTGGATCCTGAAGCTAAATGGGTGATGAATATTGTCAAAAAGATTAAGGACAGGTACAGTTAATACCAGAGATTTTCATATTCATGGTCTTGCTTTCACTTTTCTTTTAATTAAATAAATATTTGAAAATATATAGACTGTGCTATGAATTAGAATAAAATTACAGTAAGATTAGAATAAGTCTGTACCAGAGAACCTAAAAGCGGAGTCACTAGACCAGCAAAATTAGCATCACCTGGCAATTTGCCAGAGATGCAATTTCGCAAGCTTCGCTTCAAACCTACTGAATCAGAAACTCTGAGGTTGGACCCAACAGTCTATTTTAATAAGCCCACTAGGTGATTCTGATGCACTCTCAAGTTTGAGAATCACTAGTTCACACCTATTTAACACAATATCCAAGTAGACCTATGATATAAATGTCCTCATTGAATAGGAAAGTGATTTAAAATTATTAGAAGCTGTCTTATGCGGATCCGCTAGGCAGGCAACAGATTCATTTTATGAAAGAAATTTTTTTAAAAAAATCCCCCTTTGAAAAAAGTTATTTCTGACAATGTTTCTAAAAACTGAACTCCAAATGGAATTTGCAAGTTGGTGAATGGAATAGGCATAATGAGGACTAGCAGGAGACGATGGGAGTGTATTTGTGTCAACTTCTGAAAGACAAAGATTCTTTTTTGGTTTAGGTTTTTGTTCTAGCGGTCATAAGAGGGAAGAGCTAACCACTTTTAATTTAAAACAAAATACATTTTGTATATTTTTTTAATTGAAAAGTAAAAAGGAAAACAAATAAAGGTATGTGAAGCTTATGATTCACCTGAGGGTCACCTTGGCAGTTGAGTGATACGATGTGCAGGGAGGAGCTTGGGCTTTTTTAGTCCCATACGTATAGTTTAGGGTTCCAGATCCACCATCTATAAATTATTTCATTCTGGATAACTCCCTTAACAATGGGGGTTTACATGTTTTCGTTTGTTCTTACTTTGCTCTATCATGGCAGAAGTAGAAATAATACATGTAAAGTGTTTAATTATGGATATGATTAATTTTCAATTTACCAAATACGTGGACTTTTTTCTTTATTCTTCAGTTTTTGTGTTTTCCGTACAAGGGATACATGGGTAATTCTGTGTATCCACACAGTTGTATGTCACTCTGCTTGTATCGTAGTGCCGCTCACTGATGGCCACCCAAGGAACATCATATCCTATGGACATCAGGAGCCCTTGGTTTCATCGTGAGCTTGGACATCCTCCAGAATTTCCTTTGAAATTTATGCTACTTTAAGACTAGAATGAACTGCTTTCTCTACTTATTCTGGAGACTTAAAGATTGTTTGCAATCAGAAGTAATGAGAAAAAAAGTAATGAAATTGCCATTATGTAGGAAGGATAGTCCTCAAAGCCGTTAGGCTCAATGTATCTTAACAGACTCTACCTTCTCCGTGCTGTCCCCTAGCACCTTTTAGTCCACTTAACATTCTAATCAGCTCTGGCATTTGACCACTGTTTTTCTTTATACCCCATCCTTCGATATCATCCTTAATGTCATCAACATGTTTTTTTATTATTATTATTAATTTATCAACACTCCAGTCTCTTGATTGCTCAAATTTTTAAGTTCCAAAGGCCTTAATGTCCACCCCAGTTTAGTCACTCGCAACCTGGGTTCTCAGTATAAAGTAAGATTGTTTATGCAATGCAATATATATGTGTGTGTGTCTGTGTGTGTGTGTGTGTGCGTGTGTGCCTTACTGTTGAATTGTACACCTGAAACCTACTGGATTTCATTAATGAATGTCACCATAATAAAAATAAATACATTTAAATAAATCAAGAACGTAAGTAGGTAAGATTGTTTATCTACAATGTTCAAAACTAAAATACTTCTTTTAGAGGAATTTTTTATTCATTATAAGATCTGAAATGAGAATGCATTTAAGAAGAAAGAAATAAGATGTCATACAGTGGTATAACAGAAATGTCTTAAATTTTAGGAATTCACTTTTCAATTAAGCAAAAGTAATAGCTAACATTAGCCAAGAGTAGAATAGTATACCGTAAGGTGATCATGTAGGGAGAAGAAGGGGAGGAAATTTATGACCATCAAGACCCTGGGAAGTTCACAAGGGTGGTGCCTCAAAAAGAAGAGCTGGAGGGCTTTGGAGAAACATGATAGAGTGAGAGACGTCCCCAGATCTCTCCCCTTGAAACAACAATAAGCTGAACATCTAAAATTCAACAAAAACCACCGAAGCTGCACACCAGCGCGTCTGAGCTTGGGATCAGCTCATAAGAGCTACCACAGGTCAGAACCCTGGGTGTCGGGCCTGGACTGGGAGAAACAAAGAAGCTGCCTCTCGTAGTCGCTGGAGCTCCCTGTAGGAGAAGGGGGAGGGGAGAAGGTGCAGCGAGTTTCCTGAACAGTTCCTGCCTGGGAGAGTTGTGAGTTCCTTGCAGCCGGTAGCAGAGCCTAGTCATCAGGGCAAAAAGCAGAGAAGCTATTTGGTGGAGAAACAACAATTGATGTTTACCAGCTGCAGTTGCAAACCTGAGACTGAGCCACAGCCCCCAACCCACAACCCAGAGGGCCCCTACCACCATACCCTCCAAGTCCAAACACCGTGGAGCCCCATGGGAATCTGAGCAAACGCTACCGAAACTGTTGCTAATGCTGACAGGGACTGAAACTGAGGGTGGGAAGCATGTTTACATATCTACATGAAAATAAAAAGGCATTATTAAGGCTTTATATAAAGCAGATGTTTCTTTCTAAAAGGATGCTCAATCCGTAGTGTAAGGTTTATACAATGAGAAGACAACAAGCACTGTTAAACTACTCTTGATATGCTCATTTTTTTTTTAAACAAAGAAATAAAACACATTCATACTCAGGATTTACAATGTATAAAGTTACAGTGTACTAAATAAGCTTTAATTTCACTATTTTATTTATTTCCTGATATATTTATAACTTACAAAAAGGGAGATTTTTAATGTTTTGACAGAAATTTTAAAGGAGGTGGAAATATTGAATTTTTCTCATAATCAGTAAGATTCTTTTTACATAATCGCAACTTGCATAGTTAATTCTGTGGCCCTACACTTCCGAGTAAATTGAGGATGAAACAGACTATATCAGAGAGAATCAATATTTTAGTAACATTTAAACAATGTTCTCATATGCTAGATACAGAGTGAGATAATTCATTACTGGTTAACATAAATATAGAAAGAAACTCTAAATTTAAAGTAACAACAATAATATTAATGGCAATAGGTAATACTTTTTTGGCAATTACTATATGTGCCAGGCACCTTAAACACCGTTATACATTATTTAATCTCCACAACAATCTTTTGAAGTAGGTACTGTTATTATCTCTACAAGCAGATGCAATGGGATGAAGATATCTAATTATCTCATTTAATTATCGCAGAATAAACAAAGAACTGCTTTTATCTAAGCTTAGCCAGTTTCTAAGGTCAGAGTCTAAAAACGGGAGAGAAAATAAAATATTTTATTGCTTCGTTCCAAGTCAGCTTGAAGCCGATTAGTAAATGAAAACTCTGTTCTAGATAACTCAAGAGTCTGGCATACTTGCATTTATTTATTAATTTATTTAATAATTCAACCGATATGTGCTGAGTGCCTCCATTGGTCTGACCTACTTCTAGAAACAGGATACAGCAAAGTTTTGTGTTCAAGGAGCTTATATCATAGTGCTAGGTGGGGGGGAGGGGTGATGGAAGGCAAGACAATAACAAATATATCACTTAATATCTTCTTAGTACAGTGGACTAAGCCATCGAAGGACTGAGAGCAAGAGAATGAAATGTTTCGTTTCATTTTAAAATGCCACCCTGGCTACAGGGTAGAGAGTAGTGAAGATGGGGAGCAAGAGTAGAAGCAGAGAGACAAGTTTGGTGGCTATTAGAATAGTTTATATGAGATAACGATGGTGGCCTAAACTAAGGAGGTAACAGTAGGAAGAGTGAGGAATATTGAATAAATTATATATTCTGAAGATAAAGTCAAAGGTTTTGCTGATGGATATGATATAAAGTGTGAAAAAGTGAAGGATCAAGGTAGGCAACAGTTCTGGGCTTAGCAACTGAGTAAATCGTGGTGCCTTATACTAAATAAAGACTAGGAATAAGTTTGTGTTGGGGGATAACTGAAGTTGCTTTTTGGACAAGCAGGATTTGAGATGGCTGTTAGACATCTAAGTTGAGATGGTGAATAGTTACATCTGTTCTGATGCTCACAGGAAAAGTAATAGGTGGAGATATCAATGGAGGCATTATCAGCATACGAGTGGTAATTAAAGCTTACAGAACTACGTAAGTTAACCTAGGTCTTGATTGAAGATAAAATTGAGAAGAGGTCACAGGATGGATTTGGGGAACACATCAGTATCTAGGAGTCAGAAAGTTGAAGATGCTCCAGCAAAGGAGACTAAAAGAAAAAAAAAAACAACTTTGTATTTTATACTCGTATTTCAAGTGACTAATAATCCTGGCTACAGCATGAATGCACCAGATATGTGACACTTTACAATGGTCCAAATAAGCAAGGGGAAAATATCTTCATACCTTTCAAGGAAAGTTGTTTTTTTACATTATAAGTTCTCAAAGAACATTGATTGTTAGTACATCTTGAAGACAGAAATTCTTTGAAAGTGGTCGCTGCTCAATACTGAGTACTATCAGTGTAAGAGAAATTATTTCACTGCAAGAAAGATGTGTAATACAGGTAAAATCTTAAACTGGATCTTCTTTACTTAAATATTCACTCATAGATGTGGTTCCATAGTGCAGCGGTTAGCACATCTGCTTTACACGCTGAAGGTCCTGGGTTCATGCCCTGGTGGAGCCATGGTACATGATCTACAGCCATGCCACCCTGAACAAGCCTGATGTCTAATCTCGGAAGCTAAGCAAGATCAGGCCTGGTTAGTACTTGGATGGGAGACCACCTAGGAATACCAGGTGCTATAGGCATAAATAATAATAAATTTTTAAAAATTCACTTATTATCTTAATTTGAGAAAATTACAAAAGCAGGCAGTTTCTTTGTCATTAAAGGTGCTAATTTAAAAAAAAAGGTAATTGTTACAAGTGCCAATTTTTGTGTCACCAACACACACATATACACACACCCTTACACATTATCAGTTTCTGCATGGACATGATTATATTCTTACAGGCAGCAAATAAAGTGTATTGAACTTGATGACCATATTACCAAGTCGCCTCTTTAATTCTCTCTCACTCCTTTATCTATTAGCCATGAATATGACTCTGTCATTCCCTTTTTATCATGTTAGATTCTTATTTTAATTTTTATTTTATAATTAGTTTCAAGTATACAGTACATAGGTTAGGCACTTATATAATTTATAAAAGAATTCCCTTAATTGCTCTTTCTCTCACGTTAGATTCTTAACGGCAGGTGGCATGTCTCATTACCTGAAGCAATTAGTTTAAGGTTTGCACAAAGCAGATACTTAAGATTTACTTAATGAAAAAGATTTCAAAGTTTTTCTTGAGAAACCAGCTGTGAAACAATCACTTTAGTTATTTCCCACATTTCTCAATTGCAACAAGAAATTGTCTTGAGCAATAAAAAAGTTCCCAAACCTTTCCCCTCCACATTCCACTTAACAAGAGTATACATAAAGTAGTGCTACAGCCCCCAGTTTAGTCTTCTAAAAAGCTCAGCTGCAGGAACATTTAATCACCATTAATTCCACTTGTAATAATAAAACATGTTTTTTCAATCTACTTCGCAGAACTCATGAAGTAGCTTCAGATCACAGGAAAGGAAGAAATTTGGTTCCCAAGACGCATACTTCTAGAAAGATGTGGTCAAGTACGACTGAATGCCAAACTTCATGACAATATATAAAATGATGTGGAAAGGAAGGAAATCATTTGCATAAAACAAGAAACATGTGTTGCCTTACTTGCCAGTAATGTCCATCCATGAAGATCAGATGAAGCGTGGTAAAATACAGACTGGCTCAAGAGGATAAAATGACATTTGGAGCTAGTGAATTTCGAACAGTACAGAAAGATATGGTCTAATGAGTTAATACTACTACATCTTAATCCGATGTCTTTGCAAGAGAAAGGCACTGGCTGTAAAGGAAGAATGTTTATAAACCTCTCTAACATAAAGAGATGTTATAACCACCAGTTAGAAAGAGAAAGAGAATGCAGTTAAGAAGCGAAAGTAAACTTGGTACACGGTGAATACAAATTTTAACCTAAGGCTCATTCTGCTTGCAATGATTTTTAAAATATTGAGTTCTTTAGAAGATTTACAGTACTTTTGGATTTAATCGATTACATGTGCTAGATAGACTTATAATTTGCAGTGATATAACTGTTCAATATAGGTAATTTATTTTACAAATCCTCTTTTCTAATCTAAATGGAATAATAGTGATAATCGCTTTGTAGGGTTGTTGCATGGGTTAAATGAAGTAATTCTTGCCCAAGGTCTAGAACAGTGCCTGACATTTAATAAGCACTACATAAATGTTTATGCACACACAAAAATACTCTGGAGAGAAAGAGAAACAAAGTAAGTGAACGAAAAATACCTAGTTTGTGCTAGGCCTACAAAGGGCACTTGAGGGACAGAAGTAAGGGATGTGGAAATAGATTACTTGGTGTCTAGTCTCAGATAAACTGCTTCCTAATTTTTCTGAGACCCTTTCTCCTTCTCTGCAAATTAGAAATAATAACAGTAACTATTTCCTAGTTATGAGGGATTTATTCAGATCACATGCAAAGTACTCAACAAAGAGCCAGGCATCTAATGATCGCTCACAAAAGGATAGATCATATTATCAAAAAGTATACATGCAAGGACCTTGCATTCTCATAACTCTTTCGAACTACTATATGATGTTAAGCATTGTGTGTTTCCAGCACAATGACAGATTATCCATTTGTGAGGTTTTTATAAGGAGACATTTCCAAAGCAAAGCTGGAGAAGTAACTAGATGAGGTCTACATCAATAATAGAATACTTGTGCCCGTTCCTGATTCATTCTGAGGTTAGGTTTACAGTCAAGAAGGAATGACTGCTATGAATCTGCAGAGGTGACTTCTTTCTCTTAAAGTCACATATGAAGCAGTCCTCCTCATATCACAGTCCTTACAGGTAGCCCAGTCTCAAACCCTGAAAGGAATTGAGAATGAATACAGATCAGTCCAGCAGCCAAACCAAACAGCATCACTCAGGAAACATTTTGGTGGCCTCAAAGGTCACACTTATTCAGGATATACACTCAGCTCTCCCAGAAAAAATTTTGAAAAGTTTGAAAGGTGAACTGGGATCCTCTAGAAAGAAGAGATGGACACAAGACTTGGTCACTCAGAGTGAAGAGATTAGTTACAAGTAACTTCTCCTGCTAATGACTAGCAGGGAATCTTCAGGAAAGAAGAGGCGACAATGCCTGTGGTGATGTGTTAGACCCAATTGGGTCTACCCTTTCTCACCACAGCGAGGATTCTTCCTTTTCTCTCTCATTCTCTTCTATACCTCAAACATCATGCACCAACATAAAAAGACAGCATAGCAAGGGTTAACTTGAATCACAGATATTAAAAAATCTGTGGAATCGTTCTTAAGTTTTTATCACTAAAATTATCCAAATTCAGAATATTACCAGATAGACATTTATAAATTCCCAGAAAACAGCCAGCTTTTTAAAAAGGCGTCTTCTAAAGTCTATTATGATTAAGTATTATACCATACTTTATCAGCAACTCAGTTTTACTTTAGAGATAGTACATTGACAGAGAAAGTCTTCACTCTGAAAGTTCAAGATATGGAATGTTCTCACACATTTAGAGCCAAGTAAGACTTTTTAGTCTAAAACCAAACATTCTGAAATAATTCTAATGGTGCTTAGCTCAGTTTCAGGACTTTGATATTTTTGGAACTTATTGTTTTTGCTGCATCATGATCTTTTAAGAAATTCTGTCTAACGTGGTGACACAAAGTTGAATATAAATTTTATTGGAAGAATTCAAAGTATAAATATCAAGGTTCTACCTGAAACTGTTCAGTCTGAACCACTGTCATTTTCATATATGTTTAGGGAAATCTATTGGGGCCAAAAAAGAGAAATTATTAAATCCCACTTAATTCAAATCATGGCTAATATATTGATCAGAATAAGCTTTTAGTCCTGAACTCTGTCAGTAGTCTCTGGGTAAAAGCATTTTCTTTTCTTCCCCCTCAAAGAAGCCTGGCTTTGATAAAGAACTTTGCCAAATATTTCACATTTGGCAGAACATTGATCTTTGGGCAAAATAAACACCATAGCTTTTATAAGAAAAAAAGGAAGAAGAGAGCTAAGTAGTGACAAAATAGGGTTTAGACCAGTGGTTTAAAAATGTGGTCTGGGGACCCCTAGGAGACCCTGAGACCCTTTCAGAGTGTCTGTGAGGTAAAAACATTTCATAACACTGAAATGTGTTTGCATTTTTCTGCCTGTCTTTCTCATAAGTGTACAGTGAAGTTTTCCAGAGACTACATGATGTGTGATGATGTCATTATTCTGATGGCTAACAGGATGTAATCTGATATTTTAAATTTTCTCAGTTTTAATTTCCAATACGGTAAATATTAATGGTTATAATTCATATTTTTAAGAAAGCTCTTGGGGCTCCTGAATAAATTTTAACTGTTTTAAGTGTCCTGAGATAAAAAAAAATCACTGGTCTAGAACAATGCTGCCCTATAGAATTTATTGTAACAATGAAAATATTCTATAAATCTGCACTATTTCATATAATAGTCACTAGACACATGTGACTGCTGAACACCTAAAACGTGGCTAGTGTGACTGAGGAACTGAGTCTTTAATTTTTATTTAATTTAAATTTAAATGGAAAGAGCCACTGTGGGCGATAGCTACCATATTGGGCAGTGCAGACATAGACCCTGAGTGCCCTGACTCTTGATTTAATGCTTTTCCTAATCTTTTTCACACAAGCTTTTTTACAGTTAGAAAGATATTCTTCTTCTGCTAACTATTAAACTCTAGGCTTGGTGTGTGTGGTGTTTGAGGGGTTTGTTAACAACAAACATGCACTAAAAGAATTATTATGCATAGCTCTGAAATATGAATAAATTCCAGATCAAATCTTTGATTCAATAAAAGGGAAAAAATAAATTAAAATCTCATAGTTGCCCCTTTGAGAGTTATATAGAATTCAGAACAATATTTCTTTATGCCTCATCTCGAATTAACGATACAGGCTTTAGACAATAGTTTTTAACACTGTTTTAGGCTGTGTTCCTGTGGCAGTCACATAAAGACAAGGTAAGTGGTGCAGTTACATAGGACAGTCAGCCAGGCATTCAGGCCCCTTATTATTAAACTGGTCTCCTTTAGTGTGGTCATAATTCATGAGGATCTGAACCTTAATTAGTAGAAATCCTGGATTTCTCGACTAGTACAACTGGATGTTGTGCATCTGACTCTTGTTAACCATACTCCAAAAAGGAACACAGAGGAGAGTCTTGACTTGAAAATATAAGCTCTGAATTGTATGACCCTATATGAGTTATCAAAGCCTGTTAAACCCATTTTCTTAGAAAAATGGGATATCGATATTATTATTAGTTTCTCTATACGTTGTTAAGAAAATGAGATGATGCATCTAAAATAGTATAAGTTTTGAAAATTAAAAACATTTGATAAGTGGCATTGATTGCCCAAATTATTATTAGCTGCATTTACTTAACGAATCTTTATTGAGTGTTACCTCTGTACCAGACTGTGTTAGTGCTGGTGAATAATTAGATGTGGTCCCTGCACTCGTGGAGATTGCAATCTAGTGAGAGAGAAAGACAAACAATAACAGACATAAAAAGAATTCTAGATGATACTGAGCTTTCTCAGAGGAAAAAGCTGGATCATAAGTTAGGATGTACAGGGAAAACTGTTTAGCTTGAGAGGCTCAGAAAGTCTCTCTGAGGAAGGAATATTTAAGCCAAGATCTGAAATACTTGTATAATTTGCTACTAGTTGAAAGGTGTTGTGGGATGTATTAGTTGGGGATAATGTTTAATAAGTAGACTCTAAAATTCAATGACTAAACAAGACAGAAGAAGTAACAGTCCAGGGTCAGTAATTATGCTCTGCTAGGTAAAGTCATCTAGGGGTCCTGACCAGAAGGGCAGCTCTCTCATCCTCCCCTGTGACTTCTATAGTTGCTCTATTATCACCATTTCCAGCCAGCAGGAAGCAGAGAGATGCATATCTAGGAAGAACTTTAAACAGATGACTTGTAAGTTGCCCTTATGTAGGAAGAGCAGCTGGATATTCAGATGGCCACCATTGAACTGACCTGCCTTGGGTCCGTCCTCATTCACTAGGATCTCAATTCATTAGGCCTTGTTCACTTGGATCTCAATTATAGAAATCCTGGAACTATCTGGATTTTGTGCACTTGATTTCTGCAAACCAAATTCACAAGAGATATATGAGCATAGAAGAGTCCTGCTTGAAAGTATACACTTTTAATTGACTGAATTACTGAAGCTTTCTAAGCCTGTCTTTCCTGTGGAACAGTGATAATATTAGTGCCTTCTCTATATGTTGTTGAGAGAGTTAAATGAGATAATCACGTATATTCATTTCCTCTTGGTGTCATATGGCTTTGTAATATGGCTACACCTTGATGAAAGGGCAACTAGGAACTGCAGGTTCTCACTACACAGTAATATTGTGAGTAAAAGGGGGGAAATTGTGTTTTCCTTTAGGAGTTTAACACTTCGGCAGAGAAAACCAATAAATAAATAAATAAATAAATAAAGCCCTAACATAGGAAAGAGGTTGGCATGCTAAAGGAACTGAATGGAAACTAGAATGGCTTGGGGAAAGTGTTATGACATTGACCTAAATGCCAGAATTTCCTCCTGCAATTAGTTTACAATCCACTAAGAGAGATAAAGAAGTAAGCAAACATGATGAATGTTACTATAATCGCAGACAAACACCAGATTTGGTAGCAGAAATCAGAATAGATTAATTTTTTTTTTCCTGGGGAGTTTGAGTAGAATGGGACATTTTAGATGGACCTCTCTACTAAGATCGTGAGTATGAGGTGATGGGAAGGGGCATGGGGAAGAAAGTGAAGAGCACTTGGACAGAGTGAAGAGCAAAAGCAATGCAAAAAGACTAGAAAATATACAGGGTGTGTTCTAAGAGAGATACGAACAGTGGTTTAAAACATTATCAGAACGAGTTTGCCTCCACTACTCTTAAATATTCCCCCAAAGAGAAATTCTACACTGTTAGTAATACAGCTAAAAATGTTTTATAACAGAAAGATGACAGGCTCAAAATGTAAAATCAGTTTCCTGAGTTATGTTCAAAAACTTTTTGAAAAACAATGCTCTCTATCTTCACCTGACATCTCTCCCACTAAAGAACAACTCTTAAGCATCAGTATTTTGTTGAACAAGTTAATAATCATTTTGAGGTAACAACTTTATCAAAAAGAGAAAATATTGCTGCACTCTTACGTGAAACATGCATGCAATACAGAAATAATTTTTAATTATTCTGAAAATTAGTTTAATTCAATAACACGTAAAAGTTCTAGTGTTATCTCCTCAAAACTAAAGACACTTCTTCAATACTTTTATTCATTTACTCATATACTCATTCATTCAGCAATGTTCATGGATATCAACAATCCATACCAAATACTAGACTCTGGGAATGTCAATAAGACATAGCCATTGACATTCAGATGAGACTCAGGGTCTCATCTGAATGGGAGAGAAACAAACATCACAGTACAATGCAACACAGAATAAAAGATATGATATTATGTAGGTGTAAATAAGTGCAGAAGTTGGTGAGCATTGCTCTGTAAAGAGAAAAAAAGAAAAGCTCTGTGGGAAGAGAACCATTTGAGATCGCCTGGACATTGATTTGGATTTCAAAAGGCAAAGAAGCGTATTCTGGCTGTGAAAAAAATTATGAATAGCTGAGTACGATTGACTAGTTTAGGTGTGGCAATTAGTCTAGAGTAGAAGGGGCAGCTAGTCGAAAGAAGAAGTAAAGATAGAATGTTAAAAGAGAACCAACTTGTAAAAAGCCTTGAATGCTGAGTGAAAATTTTTATATCTGTCTCATAAATAATGGGAAGTTACTGCAGGTCTTTAAGGGGGAAAGGACATGACTGGATTCAAGTTTTAAAAAGAGAGCTCTGGCACTAACAGGAATGGTAAAAGTCGACTGAGCTCAGTGAGCATAGATGCATGGTTTCTGCAGCAAATTCTGCCCTTTGATTGCTGCAACACGAGTAAATGATTTACCCACACTGTGCCTTATTTTCCTCATTTGTAAAACAGAAACGATGATGATAACTACTCCATAGTCTTTTTGTAAGGATTAATGAAGTAAATCTTGTCAAAGGTCTGGAACAGTGCCTGGTATTTAATAAGCACTACATAAGTGTTTATGCACACCCCAAAATATACATTTTGGAGAGAGATGGAAACAAGGTAAGTTAATGAAAAAACATCTAGTTTGTTCTAGGCCTACAAAAGGCATTTGAAGGATAGAAGCAAGGGATGTGGAAACAGATTACCTGGTGTCCAGTCTCAGATAATTTGCTTCTTATTCTTTCTGAGACCCTTTCTCCTTCTCTGCAAATAAGAAATAATAATAACTATTTTCTAGAGTTAAGAGGGATTAGTTTAGATAACACATGCAAAGTGTTCAGCAAAGAGCCTGGCACCTAGTGATCGCTCACAAAAGAGTAGATTTTATTACCAAAAAATGTTCATACAAGGAGTTTGCAATCCCATAACTCTTCACCCCTGATAACTTCCAGCCTTTGGGATGCAACTGACAGTGCAAAGAGCACAGACTTTGGAATCAGGAAAACCTGAAATAAATTTTTTTTTTTCATTTAAAACTGTGAGAATGTAGGCATTTTTCTAAAACTAGGACCATCCTGTTTGCTCCTGAGATAATTAGAATACTTTCCACCTCAAAAGATTACTGCGAAGATCATATGAAATAATTTACATAAAGTGGCTAGACTTTACGTGCACAGTAAGCACGTAGCAGCAGTTGCACCTCCTCATCTTTTCTGGGCTCCCTCTCACATCTTCTCTGAAAGATAAAAGTCATCCACCCTGGCCTCCACCTGGGTATGTCTAGCTTTAAAAACAATCTAGGTGAGAAGCCATACAGGAGATTAAGCATCGTCTTGGATCATGAGTTAGGAGTTTCAGAAAAGGGCAAAAATAGAACCGAACTAAATCATCCTCTTCGCTTGCCAGACCTCTTGCTGTCTGACTCCCCACAAGCAACTAATAAAAATTAGCCACAGACTGCCAATGGGTGGGTGAACCATTGTGCAATGTTTCAACAAGATAAAGCATGGAAAATAAGGAAAGGAAAGAAGGAACAACAGACAGAACAGTTTGAGGTTGAAAGTATAAGGGATGATTATAATAGATCTGAGGCAGGAGATAGAATATACATTAATTTAGAGGGAGATTCCCCTCCCCCCCCCACCCACATGAAAACACACAGAGTTAGACCATCTAGTAAATAACCTTCTTTCATATTTGAGAGGCGTTACAGTACAGTGGTTAAGAAAGCTAGTTTAGGAATAGTGATTGCTGAGTTCAAACATTAAGACCACCACTTTTGAGCTGTAGAGCCTTGGGTAAGTTATTTCAAATTTCTTAGCTGCAGTTTCCTTAGTCATTACATTAGCTCCTAAATCACTATATTAATGCAATGATTAAATATTATAGCCTACACAAAGCAGGTGAAATATTCTCAGCACATAGTATATGTTCAAAAATGTTAGCTATTGTAACTATAATTTAAGCTTTTAGCTGAGTCAACTCAGCTCAAAATAAGGAGAGCAGAGGTAATTATCTACCTATTGTAGATGGTACAAATGACAAGTAAGATAAGTTAGCTTGAATGATCTAATTTATTAGTTACTTAATACAGAATTAACTCAAAATTACTCTCCTGAAAATGACTTTCCTACTACATTCCATATCTTTTTTTTCCCATTTAAAATTGTTTTATTTATTTATTTATTTTTTTATTTTTCTAAACTTCTGATATATAGCACTTTTCTATTTCTTGAGAAACTGCTCTTAAAATTTTTTATTGACTTGCTTCTCAAGTACCTTCAGGCTTGACTATTGCTGATAGATCTTTAATCATTACACTCCTCCCTGTGGTTTGGATCTTACTGTCTTTCCTTACTGTATGTGGTCATTATAATCTAGCTAACACCCCTTAAAGGCAACAAAGCCCTTTTCACCTTCTAGTTAGGAGAGCATCCTCTTTACCTGGAAAGCACCCTCCTGTCCTCTACCTAGCATTAGTCAAGTATTGATTTTGTGCCTAGCACTGTGGTGGGTACACTAGGTCTACAGAGGCAAAATTCCAATAATTTAGAATCTAGTAGAAAATACAAATCTCATGTGCATGAAATAAGTAGAAAACAAAGCCAAGGAGTTATGAAAATAAGGAGGATAATACTGTAAGCACAAGATATGAGCCCACCAGAAGAGTGAGAATAGATATATAGTACATTGTTTTCTTGGAAACAGTGACCACAACAGCTGGGAAAGTGAGGGGGAGCAGTGAAGAAATATTTCGTTGGCCAGATGGCCGGCTGGCAGCACCACAGCTGGAGTCTTTATACTTCTTGATCTACTGCATCCCCTTCTTGCCACATAATGCACTTTCCTCTATAGAGACATTATAAAAAGCACTTACTTTGCCACATCATTTATAAAGTGTGATTTAATCCAAAGAGTACCTGCACCAAAGAGTACTAGAGTACATTAATACCTAACATTTTGTAGGATATTGCAATGGCAAAGAACTTTTGCTTACCTTGCCTTAGTTACTGCTCATAACCAACTACCCTACGAGGGAGTTATTTCCATTTTCAAACAGATAAAATAAAGTTCATAGAAATTAAGCAAATTTCCTAAGGCCATTAATTTAGCTCATAACTATTGCTGGTGGATTGTTTTAAGTTCTATTACCAAAACCTGTGCTAAACTATATTGTTTCACATTTGGGATTAGAAAGAATGTAGATTTGTGAGTGTGTTTGTGTCAGTATGTGTGTGTGTTTGTGTTGTGAGTGTGTTAGGAAAGGGTTATTCTGTGAAGTAATTTATTATTTAGAACATTATCTCTAGAGGAAAAATATTTCAAATACTAACAAACTACCTTCGATTAAAAATTTTAGAATATAATCCATTTATAAATTGAAAACCGATGACACAAAATGCAAACCTGGACCTTCAACCTAATATTTTACTATCTGATTTCTCTATCAAGCAAAAGGATAAAGATTTCCTTTTTGTTATATTTTTTTATATGCTGATTTACTGGATCCTCGTAGTTCTATTGATATAGGTCTATTTTTCTCTTTCACATTTGAATAATAGTTATTATCATGCCAGATGTGAAAGGATACCCTCTATCACTAATAGCATGCCTCTTTGGATAATAGTATAATGCATTAATTTCTAAGAAACTTTCTGCTATAAACCTCATTATAAAATAATGTTTATAATAAATTTTACCTGGTCTGTTTTATTTTACATTAAAATATGTTTCATACTTTATTCCATTTTGTATTCTAGGTTTTTTTATCTAAGATCAAATTTTTGGTCATGACAATCAAGCTTCATTTGTTTCACTGAATTTTTTTTTAACACCTACAGCACCTAGTCTTCCTAGGTAGTCTCCCGTCTAAGTGCTAACCAGTCCCTACCCTGCTTAGCTTCCGAAATCAGATGAGATCAGATTGAGGTGCATGGCCATAGACTCACTGAATTCTTAAGTCTTCCAAATTCTCGGCTATCTATTCCTAGAATATCCCATCACCACTCTATTGTGTTCCCTAATCACATGAACCCCAGCCAGGACACTTTCTTTGCTAAGAAATTTTACTAATGACTAAAGATAAACATTAAAAAGTGTTTTGAAAAAGACTGACCCTTCCCTAGTCCATGGTTCCAAAAATCTATCAATATGCTATTGACAGAACGAGTTTGTATTTTTTTTCCTTTTGGGAAATGAATAATCTAAGAGATGCAATGTCACCAATTAATATTTTTTACAAGGTTTTGATCTCTGTTAGAGTTGGCCAAAATTCTAGAATGTTTCCATTTGGCCAACACTTTAGAATGATTTCAACTAAAATATCACAACTATTTTTCCATTATATTAAAAAACCTTATAAATATTAATATTAAAGTACACATATAAGTAAAAATAAATTTAAAAAAATATTAAAGCACGCACACACTTAAAAGATGA
>NW_011888837.1:2717174-2738778 GCF_000151845.1 Pteropus vampyrus
ATAATTACATTATATATAGAGAGATTATACATATATAATCTTTCAGCCACCAGAGAAATTAGAAAAGTAATAAAACTAGCTTGAACCAGGAGGTAAAAACTGCATTTGAATAATATTGTGAGGCAGAAAGAATGTGAAAGCCTAGAGAAGAAAGATGGGAAAAATCCAAGAGCTAGACTTTCTGGGGTAAGTGGCAGCACAGACAGAACTCTAGTTTAGAAAACATCATGAAATACAAAGGGAACACAGGGTCCCTCTCTCTGGAACCCACCATCTACACTAAGGAATACCAACGGGGTAAAATCATTAACTATCTGGCCTCCATTTGGGAATTAACTTGTCCTCTAAATAACTGGAAACTCAGAATTCTTCAGAGCTAATAGCCACTACAGAGGAGTAAACAAGGGGTCCACAGGCAAAAAAAGAAAAAAAAAGAAAAAAAAGAAACTCTTACAAGAAGTTCTAAATAAATTTTCATTCAAAAAAGTTGGGAGCTTTAAAACAAAATTATGTCTTTGGCATAAGAATTACACTTCCAGGAATATATCCTGAAAGATAATCTTAAATAATTGCATTAAAAATTTTAAACACAACGATATCAATGTAATATTTTTGTGGTAGAAAATGAGAGCAACGTTAATTTTTTAAAACAAGGAAATAGTTAAATAAATAATAATACTGCAGCAAATAAAGTCATAATATTTAAACAACTCAAAATATTTTAAATTGTTCATTAAAATATATCAAATGAAAAAGATGAAAATTTTGCACTGGCATAATATTCCATATGTGTAGAAAACTTTAAAAATATAAAAAAATGATTACTTCTTAGCAGCTATGGGAGACATTTATTTCTCATTATCTTCCAACTTCTCTAAGGAACATGAGGAGCAGTCTAACATAATGCATACAAATTCAAGATCTGCATTTGGTTGACTGGCTTCTCATTTTTATTAGCTTTACAATCTCTCAGATATTAGCCCAGCCTTGAGATCTTGATGTTTTATTTAAAATTCTCAGGGCCTCACTTTCCTCATCTGTGAAAATGGAATAATAATAATATCTATTGTATAGGGCTGCTTTAAAGATTAAATTAAGTAACAAAGTGCATAGAACAACCCTGCCACATAGTTAATGATTCGATAATTTAAGTCATTCATTACTTTTAAAAAAAGAATATGTATATGTCTGTGCACACACATATGTGTATATGAACACATACATATACAAATACATATTTAAGTTTTAAAACAATACAAATAAAGACAACTAGCCATTCAATAAGATATCTGAGTATTGTTAATACCCAATTTAATCGCAGTTCACACTGAGAAAGACATAGAGAGGAAACCAATGGAGGGCAGGCTGGTCAGGGCCATAAGTGTACTCCCTGCCCAAGCAAAGCATGCCTCAACCTCATAGCTTCATTCATCCCTGTTCCTCATAGATTATATTTGTCCAGTCCTCTCTTGATTACTTAGTGCCTTGGAATGAATTGAGATTATTAATAATGTTTTATAAACGAGACGTGATACACTTAGAAATATGGATTTTTCTACAAACCCTTGAATGTGGAAAGCATAACATTCAGATACTTTTTCTTCATTCACTGAAGGCTACAAACACCATTTTTCTAAGCCAGCTGTAGAAAGGATGAAATATTAGAAAAATGCATTGAATTGACTTTGTAAATTTTTCTAGTGTCCTGCAAGTTATATTGGGTCTCTATCTCAGAGTCTTTCTTTGCTCCAAAGAAAAGCAAAATGGATTGGAAGAGCCAATTCCCCAGAGAATAGAACTGCTGGAGAACTAAGCAGTTTGATCTTCATTCTCAATAGTGATTTCTACTCATGGGGCTGTGTGCATTATTAGAAAAGCATAGATTGAATTTAAGCTCTGGATTTACTAGAGCTGAAATGGGGCAAATTATTGGATTTCTGAACATTATATTTGTCATTTATAAATCAAGATTTATAGACTTCTGAGACTTCTCAGAAATCAAGACTTCTGAGAGTTATTGGAAGGTTTAACAAAATATTACTTGGGGTAATCTATGTAGTATGAAGTAGACACCCATTAAATGATAGCTACTGCTGTACAAGATACCAGGAAACAAAGAGACATGTAGAGTTTCCATATTGATAACAACAGCTAATACTTGCCAACATTTAATATGTGTCAAGCACTATATTGGGCACATGACCTATGATCATGCAGGTAATCATCACAACAGCCTTAACAGTTGGATAATATTATTAATTGACTCAATAGTAATTTACACAATGTTAAATTTCTCAATTTTATAAATAAAAAATCTATTAAGTACGAAATTCAATTTGGAGTACTTTTAGAGCTCCTTGAAACACCATTAATATCTGCATTATAAAACGTCTCTCTCACTCTAGACTGTGAACTCTTCAATGACAAAAACTGTATATTTATATCCCCAAATTTGCCTGGCTTATAGAAAATATACAATAAATATATCTTAAAGAGAACATATCTGCCTCCATAGATGGAAATCAGTACTACATTCAGAATAGTAATTCATTTCATTTAAGATGAACTGATGATATAGCTGGGGAGCAAGGTCACAAATGCTCCTCATTGCAACTTTTTCATTCACAACACATATTTTCATACTTGAAGATCAGAATTTTACAATAATTATCAAGGTTGTTCATCACTTTGTATTGAGTAACAACTCACTACAGATTTTATACTGGGTGTTAAGAGTTGTATTGTTACTTTTGGATCTCTGCTGCGAATTCAGTGTTTTCATTGTTTTCTGCTGTTTCCATGAACCTACTGAATCAACCACAGGATAGTCCATTTCTTTCGTCTGATTTTGCTCAAGGCTTGTGTCCACATAATTAACCAAATCAAAAGTGTAGAAACTTGAACCAGTCATTAGATGATAGAAATAACCAGGGACCAGGCCACAATCTTAGAAATCTGGTTAAGTGAGTACAAACATGTATGACACCAGACGTTTTGGAATTTGTGCATCTGTGAACTATAAACAGTGCAATAGAATGCATACTAACAAGAAGTCCTTTAAAAAAAATGTTTTTCTGAATTATGACATCAAAGGAAGCAAATGCCAAAGAATGTTTAAAGTCATTATGATGAATCTGTTTGAACTCTGAAAATCTTCAAAACAGCATTTCTTGAAAACAGTGAACTGCCTTGAACATTTCAGGAAAGAGCCAGAGATTAAATGACTTTTACACAATATATATATTTTTCTAATTACATGAATATTTAAAAAATAGGATTTTGGCATAACTTTAAAATATTCATAAGTAAGTGGTTATGGCTGGGGGTATATAATCTTCTGAATCATCATTTTATTGGCATCTGGAAAAGCTATGGTTTTTCAAGAATGTGTTCTGATATTCCAACAGATATACATGGAATAGTTAGAAAAGCCCATGATTTTCTTTAGCCTTTTATTCTTTGGTAATACAACATGACCCTCACTTAAAGATGCAAATACATACGCTAATGGTTGCCAACAAACATCTCCTTTGAAATTAGCATGCAACATATTTTGGAAGATCCCAAAGAAGGACTCTACCTGAAAACATAACTGTTGGTAGCTGCAGAATCTTACCTGAGACGTGCATACCTGTACACACAGGCAGAGAATGGAAAGATCTGGATTCTGTGGAGCAGCTAAAGGAATGTGAGTAATATTTGAAGAGAAGCATACCATTTATTAGCTTTGATTTAATTTTCAATTAAAACATTAATTCAGTAATATGATTAATGGTGAAATGGGTAAAACTTTTAGTCCATAATCGCAGGTATGCAAGAAATATATCTCTATTTTTCTGTATGTCAGCTCAGTTCCTATTCTTAATCCTATTCTACCTAGATGTTGGACACACAATCTCACTTGATAGCTGGTTCTTTCCTTTTCTAAGGATTAATTCTAAGTCAGTAGATAAACACAGAACTGAGACCATAGGCCAACCCTCTGGACATCATTGTCCATTGTCTACTTGGCATCCACAGTTATGTCCACATTTCCCATCTGCCTGAATTCCTTAGGTACATTGGTCTCTTCATAACTCCTGGCAAAGGAGGGGAATCATTATGCTTCTTCCATGCCATTATGAGGGCACATATCTGTGTTTTTTGAGGCAATTTGAAGCCTCCACTGTCCAGAATTCTCTAGTAAACTGCTTGTTATCATATCTCACAAATCCAAATTGGGTTTTACCACTTTTCCAACACTCTTCTGGGAGAGAGAGCACAGAGTCCCACTCATTGGAACCCACCAGTATCTACACTGTCATGATACCCCACCCTTTCGATCCAACTCTCCCCTACACAAGTAAAAAAACTTTTCTTGTCTTTAAAACAGGGTTCTCACTCTAAGTACCATTCACATTTTGGACCAGATAAGTCTTTTTTGGGGGAAAGTTGTCTCGTGCACTGCAGGATATTCACCAACATCCCTGGCCTCTACCCAATAGATACCAACAACACACCCTTTCCCAAGTCATGGCAATCGAAAATTTCTCTGAGTTTTGCCAAATGTTCCTGGGGAAGGAGATGGGGGGCAGAAATCATTCCAGTTGGGAACCATGACTCTAGAACAACCCCTTTTTCAAATCTCACTTTTTTCAAATATTTTGTCTAAGCTTTAAACCCTTAAAGTCCCCTTACCAGATTACCCTATCACATCAGGGCTAGAAAAAGAAAAATAATATATGAAAGGTGAAAAAGTGATATATTTAAAAAATCCTTCTATAATAACATGTCTTCTTGATCATGTACTAATTCCTTCCTGTTAAATAAATGAATAACAGAGTCTGCATGAAGTCTTTGCAAGAGCTATCATGTTATTGTGATTATCTGTTTACAAGTAGATGTAGAGCATATAAGACATCCTCAGTGTCGACAGATGAATAATCTTAAGTACATAATCCTTTCTTCTTTTTCAAATGAATAGTTTAAAAGTAAATTATTATAAAATATTTCAGAAAATCAGAGTATAAAAATAGTTCAATAAATAGCTGTACGTCCACTATTTCACTTTAGAAACTAAACTTTGCCACTGCAGTTGAAGCCTTGTAGACTTCTCCTAACTGTGTCTCCAGGTGAAGCCCCTATTTTGAATTTGATGATAAAATATTCACAATCACATAGAAATTTTGCCTGCTAAGTAACCACATAACCTATACAGCTACTCCAATATTCATTGCTTTGAATATGGTTATTGAAGGTAGAAATTTTCAAATTCAAAAATGTTCAGAGATAAGTAGAATAAGGAGCTTTGGCCTATTTAAAGTGAAAAAAAATCTGTCCCTGTTCTAATAAAATAGAGAACGACAACTCAAAATAGCCTTTCTAATAACTAGATGCTTCTTTGATCTACAAATCAATCTCAGTCTCATTCTCCCAATGTTGTTTACATCCTCTCTCACCTGTTATTCCAGCTGCCAGGAGAGAGATACATCTTAAGTTGAGAGCTGAGTGTCACCCTTCAGTTTTCTCTGTACTTCGCTCCCTTCCTTTTGCTTTCCCATATCACTCACTTTGTTCTTTGTAATAGAAGACAAAAACTTCTTCACATTGTGGTTTTAATCTAAGCTCTTATTAATGAGGAGAAACGTGATATCGCAGAAATAGTCACTCTTTATAAGTATTCAGCCCTAGACCTGTTTTTACAGGATGAGAAATGCTGTCAAAGGATAATTGCATGTTTTTTATCCACTATCAGTAAAGTGATACAATTCCCAAGGAATAAAAATTGATTCACTTTGCTGTGAATTATCACCAAGGCCCTCTTCCCCTAAATAAAATGAGTTTAGATTAGAGAAACAGAGTTGCAAAATCACATAACTATATTCCAAATAAGTATTACATAATATTTTGTAGATCATATTGAAGGGAAGCAAAACTTTCTAAGGATGTGAAACAATAAAGACAAAGCAATAATTAAAGTTTGATTTTTAATAAATATGTAACTATAGAATAATAATTATCAGGGATTAAAAATATATACCAGGAAATAAAAGAAAGCAGGAAATAGACATTCCTGCAAAGACAGTGAAGGACAGAAGCAGCATAGAACATTCAGAAAAGAATCAGAACCAGCATGGATGCTGCCTTCCTTAGATACTCTGATGAACAGTTTCCTTGGATAGCAAAAGGAACTATATAAGAATTCGTGGTATACTTGAGCATTTGTTCAATGTAAACAGGTATGAGAAGACAAGTATATTTATGAGTAAATATTCTCCATGTTTCTTCTTTCCTCCTTCATCAAAAGATGCAGCTAGTGTGTTCTTGGAGGAGGGAGTACTGGGATTTTTGGAAAGAGATAAAATACAAACCTAGATTCATTTTCACATGAAGTCATCATCCAAGAATAGTCAATTGAAACTTAAAGATTGAAGGAAGAGATAGATAAAAGAATTGAGAATAAAGTTAAATGAGCCAGGGCTGAAATTTTTTATGAATTTGTTTTTGAAACTGACAGAGAGGAGAGATTTAGAGGAAGGGTGTAATGGGGTTTTAAGGAGATAGTTGAGTAGAGTAGATTTCTAGTAGTTTTGCTGTGACCTAAACGATGTGATTCTTCTTCATGACATTGTAGACAGATTTTGGTAAGTATTAACATTACTTTCCAGCTGGAATGTACTGGCTCAGAAATGACACTCAAAAGTTGGGGCACTATTTTCCAGGATGTGGTATATATAGTCAAATAATGGTCATTATGTGATGCTAGAATATATATACAAATCTGGGAAATACTAGGCAGAAATAATATTCGGCTCTCTAACCGCCATGCATCAATCCTCTTGCAGATTTTGTGCTTCTGGAATTCACAGTATTAAGCTCTGATAACTCAAAGGTTCCAAGGAGAAGAATATTGGTACCGGTACCCACCGAAGTGTTCCACTGAAACTAAAACTACAACTGCTTCCTGGTTACTTTGGATTCCTCATGCTCATACTAGAACAGCAGATAAATAAAGGAGTTACTATACTGGTTGATATCGTTGTGCCTGATTATCTTGAGGAGTTAGAATTACTGATACATATGGAACTTGTGATGTTTCTAAGCCTTGGGAAAATGGAAAATGGCCAAATAAAGGCAAGACAACCAAAAGCTCAAACTTCTCAGGGATGAAGGTCTAGGTTGTCCCACCAGGTCAGCAAATGAAATCAGCTCAATATCTAACTAAGGATAATGAAAATCTAGAATGGATATGGAGGAGGGAGATGATGAAAACCAATGATGGCCTAGGACTAGTTGCAGTAGTGGGAAATGTAGTTTGTCCCACTAAGACTCAGTGACCAAGTGAACTCATATGGAATTCCAGTGAATCTCTGAGTGATACAAGGGGCAGCCTCTGACATTTACTTATTGTTCTCCACATCACATACCCCAAACATACCTCTAATTTCCCACAACTGTGGAAAAGTGAGTTCCATACAGTCTCAGACTCATCTTACCTGAGTAGCTGCCCACCTAAATT
Source organism: Pteropus vampyrus (assembly GCF_000151845.1). Taxonomy (NCBI): domain Eukaryota; kingdom Metazoa; phylum Chordata; class Mammalia; order Chiroptera; family Pteropodidae; genus Pteropus; species Pteropus vampyrus. Next base: position 2,724,673 of record NW_011888837.1, read on the forward strand.
TCAGCATTCTGCGTTCAGAGATTTCCCCAAGGTAATGGGAGTCTACCTGACTAGTGTGCAAGAACAGTTACAAGTAAGGGGTGAGAGTTAATGCCCCTGGGGACAATCCTCTACCACTGAGTGAGAAGAATTGATGGTTACACACTCCAGATTCTAGGCCTTCAAGGCAGACTATTCTAGGAGGCATTCTGTGTGTTTTCTATAAGTGACAAGGGAATAGAGACCCTGTTGCCCATAGCAGCAACTCCATGAAGCACCCTCACCTTTATTGGCTTTCCACCCTTCCCTATCTACTTTCTGATGTCCCAGATACCTTTGCAAATGAATTGCCAGCACTTAAAGCCTTGTTTTACATTCTAATTTTAGAAGAGTAAAAATTATGGTAATTCTTTAAAAAGTGAGGAAGGGGGCAAAAAACATTTTATCCACAGAAATACATTTCTTTCTGGGTGTTCTATAGATTGTAAAATCATTTATCTTCCCGTTATCCAGTTTTCTACTTTAAAGTTCTTTGGTTTGTGTGCCTTTGATCCTATGGTGTCTTCTCATTTTGGAAATAGCCAGTTACCCCAAAACACTCATTTTAGTTTAGCCTCAGGATAGTGATAGTGCAGTCCCCAATTCTCTGTCCCTCATTTTGCTTAGTTTTGTTACAGTAAACAAAGTTGACACCACCATAATTCTAGGATATGTTTAACACTTTCTCAAGAGGTTACAATTCTCATATATTTTTTCCCAAATGGCCTATTTCCTCACGGTCCCTGTGGTTAGTTGTATTTGGAGGTATTTGGCTATGAATTTAAGCATCTAAGTATGGTCTTTCTTTAGAAAACACTGGACTGTGAGTTAGAGGTCCTTAATTCTTTTTCATGATTCTACTCATCACATTGAGAAACTTCCTACCCTCTATGGCAGTTTCTCCAGAAGTCACGGAGCCAGCTAGTTGTTTTGTATCTGTATTCCAGACTCAAAGAAACCGAGATAATAGTGCTGGGAGCCTGTAGGCGTCCTGCCTGGCTGGCCCAAGGTATGGCTGTAATTCAAGTACTGGCTGTTATACAAGGCTTGGCTGATCCAACACCTGACTAGCACAAGGCCTGAATGGCCCAAGGTCTGGCTGGTCCAAGATCTGGCTGTGACCCAGGCCCACGGCTAGGAATAGGACCCCAGATTTAGAAAATATGTAAACATACTTCAGCTTATTGTATCACGCATGTGTGGCTGAAGGCCATTATTGTACTCTGCTATGTGAGGGGCCATGGAGCACAAGAAAGGGGAGCAGAAGTGCACACAGTACTGTGCTCCCAGTGAAATAGACTGAACTCCCCAGTAGAACTGCACTTCCCACAGAACTGCACTCCGCAAAATAAATTTGGTGCCTGCTATTTCATTCGCACGTCTGCCTCTTGTGCATTCTTCCAACTGGGCATCTCACCATCGAACCTTCCCTTCTCAATCAACACTACTGATAATTGGCGTAGCCAACAGCTCACTGTTTGGCCCTGACAGAGCCTCTCTGATACTTATATCAGTAATGGGCCTAATTCTGCTGTAGTTTCTTATGTTTATAATCTAAAGCACTTCTATTAGTTGTCTTGTTTTAATGTGGTTGGAAATATTCTTTGACTACGAAAGAAGAAAGAACAATCTTTCCTGCTTTTACATAATTTAATTCTGATACAGGGAGATTAAACTATTTCCTAGGGAAACAAAATAATTCAAAACACTGAATGGCCTGTTAGCTCTTTACATCTCTTAACTTCATCCTGACCAAGTCAATACTATGTTGACTTCTAATTTTACAAGGACGAATCCTTCAAACAATGCATAAATCCAGAGGACACACCTAGTAAACTAAGAATGGCATTGTTAGAACATATGCATAAGCCTATCCTATACTGAAGCTCTGTGTATCGAACCATAGTTTGGGAGAAAGAGAAGGGATATGGGAGCAAAGAGTTATATGTGGCTGTAAAACTCATTCATGCAATTTTACTTTTAGCATGGGAGTATGTGTATATGTGTGTCTGTGCATATGTCTGGGTTCATGTTTGTGTGCTGTTAGGATGTCGTTAAGAAGTAGTCTGCAATAAAGTATAACTCAGATATATTATCCCATTAGAGGTGGCTTTTATTTAATCTGTAACACTGAGATGGGGTTGGAATTTCCCTGATTGAGTCAGTACAGAGTAAGTGATTGTCAAGAAATCATGTGTAAGTACTAAATTAAAACCACAAAACCAACTGATAAATTCTGGGCAGAAAGTATCAAATCTGAGAATTATGCTTCCACTATTTATACTAAATCTATTACTGCCAAAACATTGATGTAGTTTTACACAAACTAAAAGAATGCTATAAATAAATTAATGTGTAGGCTAGTTTTGTTAAATAACTACAAATCAAAGTTTAGGATTGTAATTAACTCTGAGTGGAGGAACACATAGATCGATTTGATAATAGTGATAAAGTTTTAGTTCTGATGTTCACAGTGTGAATTCATAAGTATTCATTTTTATTATATTTTTTATTATGCTTTATACTTTATATCTTTGATAAATGTTTCCTTCTCATGTACCAATTATTAAATAATAAAATAGTACATAGTCAACATTTTGGAAACTACTAATCTAGTGTATCAAGCCCTTGGTTTCCTCATATGTTAAATGAGGATAATAATATTTATAACATTATTGTTAAAATTAGATGAAATAATAAATAAAAATATGCAACAGAGTGACCAGTGCATATATGTAAATGCATGTTATTAACTATGTATGTAAGTATGTATGCATGTATATATGTATGTATGTATGTATGTATGTATGTGTATATGTATATAAGTAACCATTTATACAAATTTTTCTTCCAATTTTTAGTTATTAAAAGTGTAATTTAGTTTGGAGTAAGTTTTAAAAGATCATATATAAATACTGCTTTTGAATCCATCTTGAAATATTTTAGGCATACAACTACATTCTTGATGAAAGCAGCTGTGTCTTAAAATATTTATCTTGGAAAATAAGCACTGAACATCTTTTTCTAAAATGCAGGCAGAGTATCACACATGTGCCTTACATCTAGTGTTACAAATGCTGTCTTAGGTCCTGCTCTTGATGACTAATTGCAAAAGTCCTTGCCAGAAATCAATTGATGGAAGAATTTTAACAATTCATGTAAAACATTTTACTGAAAATTCTGAGCATAAAGCAAGTCACATTTGATTATGAATTGTACTTTATCTACACTACAATTAGATTGTCTAATTTTACCTCCTTACTTTCAAGATAGATATTGGAAAGACTTCTGTAGATTACTAAATTCAATAATTCCATCTTATTTCTGCTTCTTTTCCTGAAATAAAAATCAAATATGTGGTAGAGTGTGTGTAATCAAATCAAGTCTCTCTCATTTACTTTAAAAGTCTATGAACTCATTCCAAAATATAATTTTTTATATTTTTTGGCTAAAATATATACTCAGACCATCCTATGTACTCAGATCATCCTACTAAATTCCAAGCTATACTCTTCCAAGCAACGTTGGGCTGACAACACTTCTGACCAACTTTTCCTCCACGAAAACATGGAAGATATTGCACCATTTACCTGGGTTGTAAGGCTCAATTCAGAATCTGTTGAGAAATATTAGGAGGGATATGTTTGTATCCTTCCATTGGAGATTAAATTAATTCTTTCCATTATTCCATGTCATCGTGAGTGAAAGCAGTGAGGTACTATTATGCCCTTACCATGTTTCATGCAAAATGTTCAGCACTTGACATGCAATTGTTGTAGCCTCCAGCCCCCGATAAATGCACGGACCACCAGAAATCAGTGAATTACAGGAAACACACTATTCAACCAACTGGGTCTGCCAGGAGTACGCAGACCCCAAATCAAGCAGCCCAAAAAATGTAGAGGTACCGGGTTTTTAAGCCCTAAACCCCTATTCTTCATCCTGTTTGAACACACAAGTCTACTTTTCTTCTTTTTACTGTCAACCCACAGGTTGGTTGTGCAAGCAGGGGTATAGAAGCAGAAAACTTATTGTTAGAGCATTATGTTCCCATGGGTGATAGCCTATGTTCTCATGGGCAATAACCTATGTTCCCATGGGCGATAGCCATGCAGTAATTTTCCAGCCAGCACATTCCCCACTGGCCTTAGCAGAAAATCAAATCCTTGATTCTTCATGCAGAATTTGCTCATAGCCTCTATTTTGTAATAATAAAAGTTTAATAGAATTAATTATCTTCCTTATATATGCAAACAAGAAATTGAGGAAACATGGGCCAAAAGTTAACAAGAGGAGGAGGAGGAGGATTAAAGGTCCAGTAGATAGGAAGGTTGTTAGCCATGGCGACCAATTGAACATCCTGTGAAACCAGTTATCTGATTCTAGTCTTTGTTTTTCCCTGGCATCTAAATTTCTCTGTACTAGTAGTAAGCTTTCTCTAATTATTCCAGAGTTATTGGCATAGAAGCAACAGGTTTCACCTAGAGCCATACATAATCCATCTTGTTTTAGGAATAATAAATCTAAACCTCTTTTATTTTGGAGGACTATTTCTGTTAGTGAATTGATTTGAAGTTCTAGTCTGCTGATGGTGTCTTTTAAGGTCTTGATATCCTTATCTATCTGTATTCCAATTTCACGTAATTCATTTTCTCCCTTGATGAGAGGAAAAGTACCTATAGCTGCAGAGCCTGCTATTCCGAGTCCTACAAGAAAGGATATAAAGACTGGTACGGCCTGTTTCTGTAGCCTGTCCTGGTGGAAGAAGTGGAGTCTGCCTTCCGGCCCATTGTAAAGGAACACTTGGGGGAATACAAAGACCAGGATTCAAATATTAGTCTCACCTGAGTTGAAAAGGTCGGATGCAGCACAGTGAGTGAGCCTGCTATCACATGCTAACCAAGTATTATTTGGAGCCTTATAGTATTTACCCCCTAAGATAGATACTTCAATAGTATGATTACAGTTATCGAAGTAGGGTGACTGTGCCAACAGCTTGGAATAGTTTTTTTTTAAATTAGGCAGTTTCCTTCTTCTTGTATGTCTCTTAAGGTGAGTCGGGGAGTTTCCCATTCACAGCCTTGTGCACTGTTGAGCTCAATTAAGTTTAGAGGAGTTCCTATCCCAACATAATAAGGGGGTTTGGGTTTAGGCACAACCAGCAATCTTGTCTTATGTCTGGGGTGGTCTTATTTAAGACATTGTGTATTGTCGTTAGCATAGTTACTAATGCTCCTTCTCATTCTAGTTTTGGCTGGTCGAATGCCTGGGGTTTAATAGCTGTTAGGCTACTACTTGGAGGGGCTAGAGCTGGAGTTGGAATTGCTCCAGAAACAGAAGTTTTCTTAGGTGTAAGACTTTGGGGTAGTCCTGGAACTAGAAATGGTTTGTTTGGTCCTATAGGGTTAGCTTTCCTGGGAGGGTCCTTAACCTGTGTAGTAAAATATAATCCTGAATCATACCCGGTTTTATATAATCTGATACCCTATGTCTGTCCTGTGAGCCAATAGAGTTGTCCCCCAGGGCTACCAGTTTTGATGGTGATTATGAAAGGATTGCAAGACCCAAGAGAGCATGCGAAGGGGCTTGGTCCTCTTATTAATCTAATATGATCATCATTCTGTTTTTTATAATTAGCTATAGTGGAGATAGTCTCACAACCCCAGTTAGCACAAGAAAATTGGCCTTGGCCCTCACATCCGAGTCCCATATTATCCATGCGGCCAGATATCCCTGGGTAATGTCCCTGAAGACAAATATAGAGTCCTATCTCTAAGACGCTTTTCTCAGCTGATAATATGCCACAGCCGGGTCCCCCCCTTGTAGCCTAAGTATGCTCCTCCACCTAGGAAAGATCTCAATCCCAGGTGGTGTCCGGCCATTGCAATGGTGAGGGGATCTCTGGCAAGCTGGCACAAGTTTACTTGGATCTCTGAAGTACCGTGGCTGGTGATGTTCTGGGCAATGATTTCACCAGTCTCGGTTACTATAAGCTCCTATACTCTAGGCCGGTGTATGTTTGCTTGAGTCTTAGTCTTAAGGGCCCATCTTCCTGAGCTGTCTACTCTCGTGCTGCCTTCGCGTGGGAGTGATGAATCCATGATGGGTTGCCGTCTACTTTAACTGCAGTGGGCGTCATCAGGTAGATAGTGAAGGGTCCTTCTCATTTGGGTTCTAGTCCCTTGGAAGTGAACTTCTGGATCCACACAGAGTCCCCAGGCTGAAACTGATGGGGAAGCCTGTCCCCTGGGGCTGAGTGGGCAGCACGAACCCCAGACCAAATCTCTTTCTGTACACTTTGAAGGGCCTGTAAAGACTTAGGTAAGACAAGGTTACGTAGTTCTGCCTCTTTCTCATCTTTTCTTCTAGGTACTAAAGGTGGGGGTTTTCCAAAGAAAAATTCAAATGGGGTGAATCTATTAATATACGGAGTACACCTGGCTCACAGAAGAGCCAAGGGGAGAAGTTCTACCCAGGTCCAACCAGTTTCCAATCCTAACTTGACTAATGTCTCTTTTAGGGTCCGATTCATTCGCTCTACTTGGCATGAACTTTGGGGCCAGTAGGCGCAGTGAAGTTTCCATCGCAAATTTAGGTAGTTAGCCAATTGTTGTGATACCTTTGCTATGAAGGCTGGCCCATCATCCGACCCTAAATTTCTGGGGAGACCAAATCGAGGGAGGATTTCTTGTAGTAGTTTCTTAGTAACTACTAAGGCAGTCTCTTTCCTAGTAGGGCAGGCCTCTACTCATCCTGAAAAAGTGTCTATAAAAACAAGTAAATATTTGTAGCCCCCCACAGTCGGGGTTACCTCAGTGAGATCGACTTCCCATTGGTCCCCCAGATAAGTTCCTCTTCCCCTATGTCTAGATTTTTCTATCTTCCCCTTCTTTGGATTAACTTGGGCACAAGCCGGACATCGTGAGGCAAACTCCTCTGTAGTTCTTCTCCCTTCTAACAAGTGAAAGTAGGGGTCTAACACTTGGATTATCTTAGTTCACCCTAGGTATGTGGTCTGTTGTAGTTGGTGGAGGAGAGTCCAAGGGCCCATGAGAGCCCGATTTTTCCATCTAGGGTTGTCCACCACCCCTGTTGGTTCCTAGTGGCTCCCTTATCTTGAAAATATATATTCTCTTCTGCCATATAGATCAGAGACAGAGGCAGTTCTGGACAAGGTACAACAGTCAGTAGATGTGTGTTGTGGCTGCTGTTCTTGTCTCTGCATTGGCTCGTCAGTTTCCCTCAGCCTCGGGACTATTCCCTTCTTGATGCCCTTTACAATGAACAATAGCAAGAGCCTTAGGCATCTATATGGCTTCAAGTAAAGCTAAGATCTCCCCCTTGTTCTTGATGTCCTTCCCAGCTGAAGTCAGAAGCCCTCTTTCCTTGTAGATGGCTCCGTGTACATGTACAATGGCAAAGGCGTATCGGCTGTCAGTGTATATTGTGACTGCCTTATCCTTTCCCCATCTTAGTGCCTCAGTGAGGGTGATGAGTTCGGCCTTTTGAGCAGAAGTCCCATGGGGAAGAGCTTGTGACCAGATGGTGCCAGTTAGAGTTACAACCACTGCCCCAGCGTTCCTTCTTCCTTCCTACATGAAGCTGCTCCTGTCCATGAACAGAATTTCATCAGCCTCAGGCAGAGGGGAGTCTTTGAGTTCCAGCCGCGAGGAACACACAGCATCAGTGAAATCTATGCAGTCATGAACGGGGGTCTCGGGGTCTGGGTCTGGGTCTGGTAACAGATTGGCTGGGTTGATGACAGTAGCTTTGGATTTTAGCCATACGTTTGGGGTCATCCGGTGCCTCCCTGTTGTCGAACACCTTCTGGGCTATCTTAACAAGTTGAGACAGGTTCATCCCTGCAAAACCTTCTAATTTTTGTAATTTACGCCGGATATCAGGGGCTGCCTGAGTAGCAAAGGCTATATTAATTGCCCGCTGGTTCTCAGGGACCTCAGGATCAATGGGAGTGTATACCCAGTATTCCTCTTGTAGTCATTCAAGAAACGCTCTGGGGGATTCCTGAGATCCCTGTATAACTTCAGTTACCTTAGAAAGGTTAGTTGGCTGACGAGCAGCCATCCTAATTCCCCAATTAGAATCTGGTGGTACCGATCTAATGCCGTTCTCCCTGCCTGAGAATTGTGTCCCCAGTCTGGGCGGGTGGAGGGAAATTCCTCCTCAGTCTGTTCAACTTTCCTCCCTCCCACAGCTATCTTTTGTGCTTCAGCCCAAATGCATCCGCGTTCTTCCGCGGTGAAGAGGGTAACTAAAAGCTGTTGACAATTGTCCCAAGTGGAGCAGTGAGTCTGAAAGAAACTTTCTAAGAGTCCCATTAATGCCTGGGGTTTCTCAGAGAAAGGTGGATTCTGTGCCTTCCTGTTGTACAGGTTGAGAAGGCAGGTAAACCATAAAGGGCCTGTCAGTGTGATGTCCCTGGGGTGGTGCTTCTCGCAAGGGGAGGATGGCCGGGGTAGTGGTAGCAGCTGGTGCCCTGCTGGAGCGGGAGCAGGAGGCCCATAGGGGTTACCTGCCCACGTCCGAGGAGGTGAGGTCATGCTATTTGGCCTCTGTTGTCCTGGATTATAGGATGGGGGAAGGTCACTGTCCTCTGGTGGAGATGGGAGGACTGAGGGAGTGGGCTGTCTTGGAGATTCGGTTGCCGTATGTTTCGGGGTACCCACAACTAAGACTTGCGCCCCTAGTGAAAGGGCACACCGGCGGAGCCAAGGAGTGGGGTTCTGAACAAGGTTTAACCATTGATCAATATAGGGAAACTGATCGAGATGTCCCGGGTCTCCCGTGACAATCTTACAAACATTCCTCACTAAATCCCTGTCAAAAGAACCCTCCAGAGGCCAGTTTACACCAAAAGACAGCCACTCAACTTCATACATGTTCTTAGTCTGTCTGGAGAAAACTTTAAGGGTGTTCACAGGGTGTCTCCTGTGAACTCGGGCCTCCTCCGATCGCTTGCGTGGAAAACACAAGACAGACACTCAGATGAGAACAATTACTGAGGTGTAGGTGGACCCGGAGAGGTCTGCCATCTACAACCTAGACAAGACCAAAGACAATAGACAGAACCTGATAACAGGGCACAGGAGGTGGTGTCCCATGGCCGGGCCATGGTCCGGGAGATATGACTGAGTCCAGTCTCTCCACGGACCCCCAACGACCGGTCAACAGAAAGGTACCTTTTTATCCAGACTCCAAGGTCTTGAAGATTCCTAGTGGGATCACAAACAAAGAGTACGTCCTAAAGGTTGTGTTCTTGATGATTGCATTGACCCCGTCACAGCATTCAAGGGCCCTGGAACGTCTCGGGGCGGCCACCCCTTTGAGTTCATAACAGGGACAGCAACCGCTTAGGAGACTGGTCCTGTCTTAGATCTCAGGGCCACTCCCTGAGATCTCGCTGGGACCTCCAAATGTTGTAGCTGCCAGCCCTTGATAGACACGCGGACCACCAGAAATCAGTAAGTTATAGGAAACACACTCTTTATTCAACCAGCTGGGTCTGCCAGGAGTACGCAGACCCCAAATTAAGCAGCCCGAAATGTAGAGGTACAGGGTTATTAAGCCCTAAACCCCTATTCTTCATCCTGTTTGAACACACAAGTCTATTTTTCTTCTTTTTACTAACTGTCAACCCATAGGTCGGTTGTTCAAGCGGGGCGTACAGAAGCAGAAATCTTATTGTTAGAGCGTTATGTTCCCATGAGTGATAGCCAAGCAGTAATTTTTCAGTCAGCACACAATCTCACTGAATTCTCACAAAAACCTACATGAGGAAAGCATGATTACCTTGAAGTGACTTATCCAAGCTATATTACTATTAAGTAAAATTATTGCTAAGACTCTTAACTACTATACCTCATGTAAAGAAGGGCCCTGTTGGGACCCCCATAGTAGAGGCCTTACAGTGTCCCCTGTCTCGTTTTTCATTACCCTATTGCTTAATGATAGATTTGTCCTCAGAGGCTTAACCCAGAGTTGGAAATGTCCCCTGCCATAGAAAATTGTCCTGAAACATGATTAATGCTTTTATGCTTATGGATCACAATCTTTATAGTGTAGCATTCTTTCCAGATTATTCCCATCTTTGTTACCAGGTTGCTAACCAGAGGACCACATTGCCAGAGGGAAGGGTCCATGAAGCACAACAGACCTGCCCCACTCCCCACGCTCCCACCCAGAACCCATCATGCAGCCTATGGAATAAGACCCAGATTTTCCCTTAAATACTCTAAGCCGAACTGACAAAGTAATGCATTTTTGAAGATTCTAACCTGCTGCCTTCTCAGATCACTGGTGTCTGACAATAAACGCTTATTCTAAATATCCCAACTCCTGTGTCAGTCTATTGGCTGAGCCTGGACTCAATTGCCCTCTGGTTTCACATATAGTAGTTTTTATATACTCAATTCTACTGTATTAATTCTTTTTAATAAATTTTTATTTTCCAATTAGAGTTGAAATACATTATTTTATTTTAGTTTCAGGTGTACGGCATAATGGTTCGACATTTATATAATTTACAAAGTGATCTCCCATTTAGTCTAGTCCCCGCCTAACACTGTACATAGTTATTACAATATTATTGGCTATATTCCCTATATATTCCCTATGCTATACTTTACATCTTCATGACTATTTCATAACTACCAATTTTTACTTTTTAATCCTTTAACCCTTTTTATCCAGCCCCTCAAACCCCACTTCTATCTGGCAGTCATCAGTTTTTATTTTCTTTGTTTATTTTGTTTACTTTTTTTTTAGATTCCACATGTTGTATTCTTTAACCATTTATTCAAATAGGATCTATTAGTTGCAATCAGTTACCAAAAATTGTCTCTAGCAATACAGTACCAACCCTGGAAAGAATTTTTCACTATCTGGAAGGAAGTTATTGAGGCTGCATCTTACAATTTCAAGGATTCTGAGATAAGAGGAAGAAGTAATGAATTAGTCATGATCTTATTAAACCTTTAATCAGAGGCTTTCCTGACAGGATCTTACAAGATTTATAATGTACAGTTTTTCTCTGTGTTTCAGGTAGGAGAGGATAAAGAAGAAAGAATTCTAAAAGTGTTTTACAAGCTCTCAGGTAAAGCCAAAAAATAAATAATTGCCAAATAACCAATTTATAAAAGAAGTAAAAGGTAAAGATTAGAAGTTTTTCTCAGTCAAGCATGCTGGGCCATGTACTACTTGAAATGTTCAATGTCAATAAGATGATTTATTTACCACTTTTATTGAAACTAACCTTGAAGAAAAATCTAGACACATTTAATGGCTTACTTGCGATTTCAAATATATGAGGCTTACTTTTCTCTTTCTTTCTAGTCAAATCAACAACTAATTATTAAGTACACCACCTACTTTGGATTATTATTACCATGGATTTTTGCTGCAGCATCTTCTTGCTGCTTGATTTATTTTCCATGAATGCAGAGCCGTGAAGGATGTGGATTTGGGGCCACCTTGTGACAGATTTAGAAAATTTCTGGAGATTGAACCTCGGAACTGGAATTTTGGTTTCTATTCCTAAGTTGTTATTCTTCAACAAATATTTTTGCAAAAGGGTATCATATGGTAATGGCTGATTTTTACTAATGAAGGGATGGTTGCTAGTATCACAATATAGCCAGTTACATATATTGACCTGTTTCTATGTGCCAGCAACTGCCATAAACCATCTATATACATTATAACATTTAACACTCAAAATGATCCTATGAAGTACATGCCATCACATCTCCATTTTAAAGATGAGGCAACTGAGATTTAAAAAGAATAAATATTTCATCTAAGTTCATACCTGAGCAGGTAAGATCTTAGAAAGCCTCAAAATATTCTAGTTGGAAATGTGAAAAAAAGTGTTCTATGTAAAAGTGCAAAGTTACATGAAAATATTAAGATGTAAATCAACATATTTACCCTTTAGTAACATTTTAAAGCTTCAAATTGCATCATATTAGCATATTTTAGATTAAGAGCTCTGTTTTCCCAAAAGCATAAAATAACGAAAAAAATGCAAAAAGCCTGGAAGAAAACCATAAGAATTGGTAATATTATGAATAAATACGATAGTGTAGAAACTTAAAAAGCTTAACTATATTACATCCTACATATTCATACTCCTGTGATCTTATTCTTGACATAATCATTATATTCTCCCTGTGATGTCATCTGTATTTCCTATTTCAAAACTTGGCAGTAGACGTGGAGATTCACTGCCCAGGGCCTCCTTCAAAGAAGAATTTCCTGTTTTAGCAGGAAGAGCTGCCTTGACCAAGGTCACACCCTGCCTGAGGCAGCTTGTATCCAGTGGCTTAGTGAGAGGATAGGGTGGGCCGTTTCAACTATAAACTGGACAAAAATATTTGCTTTGGAGCTTGCACTACTGGGTTGTCTAAGTCTACATAGGGCTTGCATAAGCAATTTGACTGATCACCTCTGCCGGATCCTGCTTCTTCCCCCTTCTTTTCATAGGTTTTGAGCCTTAATAAATGTCTTGAACTCCAATATCATCCCAAAATCTGCTTCCTGTTTTTTTTTTATTGTGCAAAAAACATATGACCTAAAATTTACCACCTCAACCATGTTGAAATATACAGTACAGTAATGTTAATTATATGCACAGTGCTGTACAAGAGCTCTCTACAACTTTTTCATCAGAATCTGCTTCTTGAGAAGCCAATCTATGACAACACTTTCTTCAGTGATCTCAATCCTTCTCAGATGTTTGGAAGTGCTGCTCTTCTTTCTCAGTAATAACCTAACCAGGCTTGCAATGTGAAGTCGTAATAAAAGATGACAGAAAACACATAATACAGAGTATTTGCAATGATCAACTCCCTCCTTTTTTTTCATGGGATCTGTGAATATTTTTCATTCAATTTGAAAATTTGTTTGAGTTTTTCTTTTTTCTGACCCTCACAAGAAGTAGAGAGAAACTGGAAGACTTTCTCCTGAGAAGTTTAAGTACATAGCTAAATGTGGTTTTTAACTGGAGTCGGGCCAAAAGCAATGTGCCAGGTCTCTAAAAAAGTTTTTTTGACTTGAAGCTTTCCTAAAATCCTGAGCATCGTGTTCGGAGTTTTAGAGTTAATTGTATTTACTCAAAATTGATGTCCTACCAAAAATTTGTGCTTTGATGTCCTTATCCATAACACGGGGAGATTAGATTATCACAGTGATTTTCAATCTTATTGTGGTAACTTGAAATTGGCTGAAAATTTTTTGTGACTCCTTCCATTGAGAGGTGGAATCTAATTTCCCCTCTCTCTAATATGAGTAGATATTAGTGACTCGCTTGACAAATAAGATGAGACACAAATGATGTGGTGTGACTTTCAAACCAAATCAGATAAAACTTTGCAGTTTCACCTTGATCTATAGAACCACTATACTTCGGAGCCTCTGCACAGACCAGTGTTTTCCTGGGGACCACAACCCCCAGTGGCTTTAAAAATCCCTAAAAGAAATCAATAACAAACATTGAATTAAGAAAGAGCAAAGGAACTTTTTTTGTAGTGCTCAAAATTAATACTTTTAGGTTTACTGTTTTGTGCCACATTTTCAGTTATTAATAAAGCAAAGTTGCTATTGCTACTCTTGTTTTTCATCTAAGAGGCAAATACATGAAAGAAATCTTTTAAGTAGCTGCAAAAAAAAAAAGTTTAGTACAATTTCATCAGGTAATTGAGCTGACTTTTCTGAATCTTCCTTATTAGTTCCATGATAAATGAAGAATTTTAATTGAGAAAAATCAACTCACCTCTTCAAAACTATCTGTACAGTCTTCTGTACCCACATTTGCTGCAGGTGTAGGCAGAGATCTCTTCATGAGCAAGTTTCACACTGAAAACAAAGAAATATTTTTGGATGAATTATTTATATGGATTAGGTATTCCTTTGTCATTGAAAGCATTGTCCTTTGGGTTCAGTGGTGAACTGAAATTATCACAACAGGATTTCTTCACAATTTTCTGGAAGCTGTGAGCACCTGACTTATATTGCCAAAGGCCACTGAACCCAGTTGTCACAGTGAAAGGAATTCCCAGGTTACCTGGGTCA